>NC_066396.1:27228021-27559687 GCF_013377495.2 Cygnus atratus | reverse complement strand
TGGTTGTGAATTACACAGAGAAGACAACCTAAGTAGGTGAACGTATATGCTGATATAAACAAAGCTGGCAATTTCTGTATAAACTGTAGTTACATCCTGTGTACATGCGAAGGTGCAGAAACCCATGTTGAGTGAACCTCACATTATCCCAGCCCAGTTGTGTTACTGAGCTTGAACAGTAAAGTAAGCTAAACCACTGAGCCACTTCAATACTTAATGTGAACCCCCTGGACTGCAACTCAGTATTTCCAGCAAGAGTTTACAGTTTCCAAAGATATAATTATAGCAGCAGTTACATTGTGTGTTAGAGAGGAATAGACTTGATAGTTTCTTTCCCAGTTCATTTAGGGGAAGAATTGTCAGGATTTGCAATAAACAGGATATTTTGAAAGCTGAATTTTATCCTGATAATCTAAAGTGTAATGGGGCTGCAGTGCTATTTCTGTGCCTGGGATATCTGCAATTTATGGTGAGTTGGGTGGTCCTGATATATCAGAAAAGTTTAAGAGCAGTAACAGAGTCAGTACCACGGTGGTTGCAGACTGGGCCAAGCTTTGTAACTACTGAAAGCTGTGTGTATTTCCATAAGGAGACTGACCCAGAGTAGATAGCATCACATTTACTACCTTTCCTCTTGAATTGATGTTTTGTAACTAATTCTTGGTCTACAATTCATTCTCAAAAGTTTTGTTCTGAAGGAATCACTGTCCCAACTTAAAGTCATTTGTCACTTCTGCAGCAGTAGATTCTCTCCTGCAGCAGAAGAGACATGTCCTGATAGTAACATTTCCTACAATTACATTTCTAGGAAGTTAAATTTAACTTTACTTTCCACAAATGTCCTCAAGCACTTGCTAGACCCTTTTGTGAAGCTAAATTGTAGTTTCTGCATAAACACCCCCAGCAAAAAAAACAGCAGCAGCACTTGCAGGATCAGATGGTGTTCTGCAAACCAGAACTTGCATCACCCGAAGTCAACAGTGCAACTCCTTTTTGTAAATACTCCAGCTTTCTGAGGAGGTCGGGGAAAGCAGGACATTTGCTAACGTGTGTCCCAGGATGTCTTCTGCCTGTGTCGGTGGCACAGCAATGGACAGATGGGGTCAGAAACCCCCTCGTACCAGCCAGCCCTCCTCTGCAGCTGGGACTAGGTCCTGGACCAGGTCCCACAACTTTAAGGAGGGACTTGGTACCAGCACCATGCATAGAACAGAGTGTGGCCAGCCCCATGTGCATCTGGTAACCTTATTTTGACATGGTCGGGTGTTACTGTAAATAGAGCCCATCTGCGCAAGGCTTCAGGCAACATTTATTTGAGCTGCAAGGGAATAAATATGTAATTTTCCTCTTGTGAATAATGTATAATGACCTTCAGTGCTTTGCTGGAAGTGTTCTGCCAGTGACACTTGTGGGAGGAAGAGTTACATATTTGCTTACCTAATCAGCAGTGTATTTGCTGTCTGCCATGGATTTGAATTGGGAAGCTGCTTTTTGCATTCAAAGGGAGAGCTTTAACCCTTAAAGTGCTGGTGTTTCTCCCAATAGCAATTAAATTCATGCCAACATACCAAACAGGCTTTGCTTTTGCACTGGTTTGTTTCTTCTGGCTATGGCTGCAGAGAGAAGGCTCTCTCCCACTCCTGGAGAAGGACAGGAAAGCTGTTAGCACTGCCAAGCATGTGCAAGCCTGACAGTGCTGTACCATGGGTGACAGTGCAGGCAAGTGTTATTTAGGCTGGTAGTCACCATGTTTGCATGCACAACTTTGTGACTGTGCATGTAAATGTATTACTTTCAGTACTGAGAACTTTTCGTGCGCCTTCAGCTATATAGGCAACAGGATAATGAGCAGGGAAATTATTCAAAAACCTTTATGAAGGAAGATGTACTACAATGATTTAAAATATACTTACAAGGGAGAAACTGCAATAGCTTTAATTCAAATCACATCTGTAATCACAAAAGAAAACAGGATGTGAAGGAACATTTCTAGAAGAGGAGATTGATACAAAGGACATAGTGTTACTACCAAGAAAGATTGTGGTCTCTCTCCTCTAGGGAATATTTTGACAGTCCCATCCATGTGTGTCTAGACATGAAATGTCTAGGCAGCTGCCTGAAGTGCTGCAGCAAGGAGCAGCAACATTTCCAAGAAATGTCTCCCAGTGAAGAAGTGCTAACTGGTTTGTGAGCTTGCATCTAATGAGTACCAGGGTGAAAGACTGGAAGAACTCAGAAGCTTTTTGCATTTGTAGAGAACATGAAAATAGTTTTAGCCATGATTGTGGGACTCCTCCTCCATTAGGGAGATGGGAAGGAGAGCCCCCCTGCCCCAGTTAAAACCTGCGGTGCCTTCTGTCTGGTCCCCTTCCCAACACCCCACAGCCCATGCGGTCCCACCACTGCCCCAGCCCCACAGCTCACCTCCATTTGTGGCGCTGGCAGAGACAAAGCAAGTGGTGCCAAACTTCCAGGTGAAACAGGCAGCTCTTCCCTGCAGAGCAATTCACACAGAGCAGGGCAGAGCAGAGCAGTTCGCCTCCTCCCTGCAGCCCCCACTTCTCTTGTGGCCATCCAGGCCTGTATCTTCTTCAATATCACTGCATGAGCACTTCTTTGAAAACGGGTGCTGCGTTTTCATGTGCGAGCAAGCAGCACACAGAAACAGCAGGGTCATTAAATTCAACAGAATTACAACATAACAGAGTTACAATAGGATGTGTTGATAAATGTAACATCACAATGGCTTTGGGTGAATATTTCTTAAAGATATCATAGTGGTGCTTTATAAAAATGGCTTGATTAATGGACAGTTTTGAACTTAATTTTTTGTTGTTGTTTTTCAAACAGCTTTTTACGCAGTGTTTTTTCAGCTCTTGATTGTAGAATAATAGGATGGGATTTTTTTGTTATTTTTTTTTGCCTAACCCAATCATTATTCTGTATTTGTTCTTACAGTCCATCTCTGCTCACACCAAACTGGAAAGTTGCTTTTGTTTTTGTCTGATTCCATAAACATATAAACAATAGCTTCAGAAGCACTGATAGCAGAAAAATAGGGGAAGATTGTGTTAGGACACCCACTGACTGTAAAAGCCCCACATGATGTCGAACTGAGGTTCACTAAATCATCGCAGGTGTTGAGTTTTCAGAGACTCCAGAAGTACAAATTGCTGTTGCTGACAGCAGAGAAGCAATGCCTTGAGCCTGGATGATGGGGAACCACACCATGATGGCACAGAGGTCACCCAAAATTGAGGAAAGGTAAGAGCAGACCTTACAGACATGCCCTGCCAACTCCAGACTTCTGTAGACCGATCACCTTAGGATCAGAAGGAAGGTGACTAACAGGGTATGCTGCCCTCCTGACTCAGCACAAGGTGCTAATCGCAGAGCCTATTTCTCCCAAACACGATGCTCTTGCAGCCGAGTTGGTAGCCCTGGCAGAAGCCCACAGGGAAGCACAAGGGAACGAAGTGAACAGCTACATGGACCTGAAGTATGCTTTTGTACCTATCTGCCACGCTACAGGACAGGACAGTTGTGGAAACAAAGGCGTTTTGTGACCTCCATACCTCCAGCAGTGGCTGGAGAGCAAATGCTGAGCAGATCAAGGATTTGTTAGAGGCTATCAGCCTCCCAGAAAAGACCTCCGAAAAAAGCGTGATGCATCCAGCAGTGCACACTGAAGAGAAGACTCATCCAGCTGGCAACACAGATGGCAAGCAGTCAAGTTCCCCTTAAAAGATGTGGTGACCAGGTCTGGAGCTCCAGAAAACATCGACTCAGAGCAGGGCAGCCATTTTACAGCCCAGGTTTAAAACGCTTATACAAAACATCAGGTATCACCCAACAACTGCATAACCCTACCACACATAATCGTCAGGGAAAATTGAAAGAATGAATCAGAGCCTGAACCGTGCTGTGTCTAAAATTTGTGCAGAAACCAGTCTGACGTGGCCAGAGGCCTTACCAGTCATTTTAATGCACAGAAGACAGAGGCCAAACCAGAGAGCATTAACTCCAGCTGAGGTGTCATTTGGGAGAAATTTGCAGATTCTGAATACTTATATCACG
This sequence comes from Cygnus atratus, assembly GCF_013377495.2. Classification (NCBI taxonomy): domain Eukaryota; kingdom Metazoa; phylum Chordata; class Aves; order Anseriformes; family Anatidae; genus Cygnus; species Cygnus atratus. The sequence goes on along the minus strand of NC_066396.1, from coordinate 27,555,610 downwards.
ACAAAGACCAACTTGTTGGAAGGGGATGAAAGGTTAACTCAGTGTGGTGGAGCTCCAGAAGTAGATAAAACCCTCCCAACACCAAGCTCAGCTACAGCAACCAGTGCCGTCAGAAGGGAAAATGCACCTCTGTGAACCAGCAGATTATGTGCAGGTTAAAGTACATGAAAGGAAAAGCCAGTTATGCCAAGGTGGGAAAGACTCTTTTTGGTGTTGTTAACTTCCTTTTCTGCAGTACTTGTAACAGGGAAAAACACTTGGATACATCATTCTCACGTGAAACTTGCCAGGACAGAAGAAATCAAGGATCTGTTAAAAATTAGACTGAAAAAAAAAAAAAGAAAAAAAGGTGGTTCGAGGTAAAATAGATTTAACATTAATCATAATATTGTTAAGACTGTATTTACTACTAGCAGTGCTATTGTTAATTCTTAATCATTGTTGAGAATTAAGGCAAAGATGAATGCTACTGGTTTATGGAAACAGACAAAACAAATGCAAATTTCCAGTTTGTTGTGAGCTGAGACAGACTGAGATCTGAGATTGCAGAATGTCCTGAGTCACTTTTGTGACAGAATTCATGACAGAATTGGACAGAATTATTCAATCTCCTTGTTAAGCTTACCCTAGGAAGCAGCTGAAAAACAGGTGTGCGTGCAATGTGATTTATGAAGTGGAGCTGGGGAGGAAGTCAATTCTATACTATTTTTCCTACAGTGGCAAGGAGAAAAGTAGGTAAGGCAAGCTCAGTTGCTATTCTGTTCATTTTTCATGCTGTTGCATTTGTGGTGTTATCTCCCTTGAGAAGCTGAGCAGGAGCCTGCAGAGCACTGGTCCCAAATGGTCTCCGAGTGCCCTTGTCTCACAATTTGCCTGTTTCACTGTTCACCTGGCTTAAAGCTAGCAGGCAAGAGAGACCACAAAAAAGGAGAGTTCCTCCCCTAGTCCCCTCCCAAGCTGCAGTTGTTAGTTTTTGTTTCCAGCTTCCTGAGTGTGAGCAGGGGCCTGAAAAAATGTGCCTGAGAATTGGGTGCCCTTGGGTGCAGCCTACAGAGCCTGGGGTGCAATGCTGTCTGAGACAGGGGAGACAAAGAGAGGGGTGGTGTGGCAGGAACAGACATGGGGTATGTATGGGAGGAGCATGCAGAGGATCACGAGGGAGATCAGAAGGGAAGCTGGGAAGCAACGAAAGCTGGCAAAAGGCAAATTCAATCGAGTACAGATAAGTTAGTGGAAAATGTGAGAATTTGCTTGGTGAGAAAACATCGGTTTGGCAGAAACCAGTTGGTGGAGATGATGGCGAGACCTGGGACGGGGGGGAAGAGATGGAGACTGCTGGACTGTAGAGAAATACCTGGCTGGGGCATGCAGGGGAGGGAAGAGTGGCTCTGGTGTGAGGCTGGTAGAAGTGTCAGGAGTGGTTTCTTGCTCAGGGTGATACTGAGGGATCGGATATGAGGAGGCAAAACATCTGGTTCCTTAAGCTACAAATGGTCTAGACTCACTGCCATGATCTTGGGTTTGGTGACCTTTGCAGCAACCTCCTCCTCTGCTGCCTGCAAAGCATTTAGCAGGGAAACTCCCCTCTCCCAAGGGCAGAGCACAGATGGAAGCAGATTCAGCTCCAATGCAGAATATCTGGTTTATCCACAGTGCAGAAAGGTCTTTCCTGAAGAACAATGTGGCACAGAACTGTTGCTGTCCAATTTGTTTAAAGCTTATGCCTGGATGAAAGGCTGTATCTACACTTAGAGTTTTGGCTTCAGGTTGTGCTGAAAGCATTCAAACCTACACTGATTGGAGTGAAAAAAAGAAGGCAGCCTGTAACATTAATTACCGGGTTACTCAGAGCTTAGGAGGAGTATTTTTTTTTCTGTTGCTATAGCAGTTAAATCTAAATAAATGGTAAGGGGGGGTTAGTCGTGAGGGAAGCAAAGCATGCTCTGCAAGGGAGCGGGGGATGCAGCAGCCAGCAGCTTGCTGTAGCTCAGTTAGCATTAGCAGTCTGGCATATCCACTGAGCAGGGTGAGGGAGGGCGGAAGTGGGGCCAGAAGCAGGCTCCTTGTGCTGCCAAGAAACAGATGCTAATGAGAAATGAGGAGAAATGTGGCAGTGCCCACTGTGCCCTAGCCAAATAGTGCCTCATCAGCACAGGATCAACAGCTGAGAAGTCTAGAGGCAATGTGGCAGCACAGAGGGTCTTAAAACTGAGGTCGTGTGGAGGAGATCCCAGAAGGGAGTAGTGGTGCCTGTAGCAAGAAGTTGGCAAAAGAAATTGGAGGACGTAGCAGCAATTGTGAACGTTTGGATGTACAATCCCTGTTCTGACACTGAAAAACTGAAATACATAGGCAGGGGAGGGACACTTCAGCCTTCTGTGTCTAGACTAGAAATCTCTCTGAAGCCATGCTTTTAATGAAATTGTTCTTAGGAGTGTGTTTGGCCTCCTGCTTTCCCTTAAGGCCGTCTGACAATCAGAAAGCATTAGAGGAGGGAGCAAGAGAGAGGAAAAAAAAAAAAAAAACACTTCAGGAAACTTGACAGAGAAAATTTGCCTGGGAAAGGCCACTGCTGGTTTAGTCAGGTCACATAATCATCCCCTTACCTGGAGACTGTACTGTGGGAGAAACCATAGGACATGTTTACAACATGGGGTGAAGGACCTTACTGTCGTTTTCTTGGATGTGAAACAGCAATCACTTTGTGAGTGTATTCATTGGGAATAAGAAAGGTATTTGGTGGACGACAGTTAAGATGCTTTCTTACACTTAAAACAAGTTGACTTTACAGATTTGCAGCATGTTCTCACTGGACTAACAGTAAGTGTGTGACGAGAGTTTTCTAGCTTTAAGACTAGACAGGTGCATGTTAAAATCGGAAATACTTATCAGATGTTGTAGTAAAGAACAGTGAGACACCACTGTTGCCATAACAAGCTGTGATACAGAAGGGCTGGTGTTAGGGCAAGTTCTTTAAAATCAGGGAGACCCTGCCAGGAGCAGCAGAAAATCATTTCCTGATCAGATTCTGAGGGAACAGGGAACGTAAGCATGGATGGATGCTGATGCACCCCAAGACCCTTACTCTCTTGCTATTTTCTTGTGCTCTATGTGAACAGCTACATTGTTCCTACCAACCTGAAGAAGGGGGCATGGGATTGTGTATGCAGCTGAGGGAAGAATGGAATTAGGTCAAAAAAAACATGAAAGAGTGCCCAGAATAGAAAAGGAAACTGCACTGCAGAATGAGGCTCCTTGGTGTTTGCTGAAGTGCTTGTACATGTTTCTCTACTGATCTTAAAAGTGGAGCAGAGAAGCGCTAGTGAAGTCGGAAATTTCTAACTTCCTTACAGGGAAGCATTTTTATAGGCACATCTGAGTGCCTGTGCAAGTGCTAATTCCCTAAGCTAGAACTCTTTAGAAGCACTTTTAAACACAGTCTAAAGTAGGCTTCCAGCTCCATATAGCGCCCTGAATTTTCCAAGTGGGCTGGAAAAAAAAGCAATCAATATACATTAATCCTCTTAGTGGCTGAATTTCTGAGTAGCCAAGGCATTCTTTCCTGTGAGAAACCCCTGCTGAAACAACTTGTGTTTGAAATTCCTCCTTCTTCCTTTGTTTCTTCTATCCTCTACACCTTTCATCAAAGGCAAGCCACTTCTTATGCCTTTGTTTCTTTATGCTGTCTCCATCCTACCCCGTCTGGCTGATGAAAGGACAAAAATATATCATAAACAGGATGATGATTTCTATCCACGTGTACTTTACTTCAGGAAACAGGCAAAATGAAAATTACTTTATTTGCATATAGTAAGTAGTCACACTTGCAGCAGGATTGAAGTGAAATAATACCGGCGAACATTTCAGTTCACATACAGAGGAATGCATACCATTATGCTAGTCTTTGAGTTCCAGTACTAAGCAGAAGCTTCAGCTAGCTTCCTAGCTTCCAGTTCCTGCTTAGCCTTCTCTCTCATCTCTCTTTCTCTCTCAATGAGAAGTGATTTTTCTTGCTCCCACTCCTTTAGCTTCTGCTCATGTTTTGCAATGTCTTCCACCTCACATGCTGGCAGCTTTTCCTTAACGAGTTGGGTGGTCAGGGTTAACAGGCTTTCAGATTCAACCTTGCCAAGTGAATGCAGCTTAGAGTACAGCTCCTGTCACAAAAAGGGATTTGATGGGGAAGAAGGAGAGAGACAGTCAATCACAAAAGTCGGTGATAAAATATTTCCCTATAACAACCAATACATAGCTGTTGAATCTAATGATTAGCTGTACTATCCAGGCCAGCTATTTCATCCTAGCTAAAAGTTTTGACTGTGGCAGCAGGTACCAATTCTTCCCCCTCCTTGAAATACTAACCTCTAAAATAATCTTTTGGTGAGCAATAAAACTGAAACAATGAAGTTTCATTTTCATTAAGCAGTGAAATTCTCTTTACTTTTCCAGGTTCAGTTACCTGGTGTAAACAAAGATCAGCTGACCAGTCAATTATGAAAATATAGTCTACACACCTTATTTTTTGGGTCTTATCTCAAAATTCATTGACTGATTTGCTCCACACTGCCTGCATTAACATCCCTCTCAACAGATGCAAATCACTTTAAACACTCTCTTACTCTAGAGCACACTAAGTAGCTCCCATGATTTCTTCCCAACAGTTACTGTGATCTGAGGCTTTACTTTGTTTACACAGACTGTACAGTAGATCTAAAGCAGGTAATATTTATCCAGGGATATTCTACACTGTAACTAAGAACATAGCTTCAGTAAGAAACTCTGCAATATTTCCTTTTTGAGCTTTACTTACCTAGATTTCATGCAGCATAAAGATATTAATTCACTTAAGATGATGAATCATCCAGTGATACTATTTCTGGCTTTCTGGAATCTTTAGCCTGATGGCTCACTAACAAGCTGATTAATTGCCTTAAAAGTGCAGATACACAGTCAGCTAGAGAAGAGTTTCCTGAGGGAGGAAGATGACATGGCACTGGCAGATTCTTCACCCTTTGCTCATTCATTAGATAGGAACACACTTTCCCAATTGTTCTTTTAAATAAGATGTTTTACTGAACCAAGCACTTGTGGAAATGTTTAAAGCAAGTAGGTATCCCAAAGAAAGGTACATCCGTGCTTTTTTCACGTGCCCTTTGAATAAAGCTTATTGACTTGCATTGAAAGATGACTGAAAGAAGATATGGGGATAATTCGCCACCAAACAAAATGGCAATTCTGGGTCCATGACGACATCTGGTCTTCCCCTCCCAGTTATCACTGGAAGCTTCCATGCTGTGTAGTTGATCTGCAGTATTCCTCTTACTCCAACTCCCACTGCAGTAAGCTGCAAAGGCACTGTCCCTCAGCTCTTGCCTTGAGGTTATACCTCGTTCTCAAGAATGAAACGGGGGTGTCCCTTCTGATGCCTCTCCATTTCTTCCCACCCTAGCCAACACCAACTACAAAGGCTTTGCTGTTTTGCCAGGCAGTGGAAGGTCTGAACAGGTCAGACAGCAGATAAAAGTCTCTTCAAGTGGTAGGTATACATGTCTGAGGGGCTTGGGCATTTGACTCTGTTGCCTTTTTGATTTTATGATAAAGATTAAAAGGAAACAAAATGTCTTTGAAGCTACTGGAGTAAAGCCAAACTTAGTAATATTTATGTGTATTCATCTCTATTTTGTTGAGATATCAGTAAGTTTACAGTACATCAGGGACAAACATGGAGAGTGTAGAGTTTGGATTTGAGAAAGGAACATAACTCCTGACAACTTCTCCCATGATTAGAGCTTAGACGTTCAGTTTAAAGATAATCATTTTAGACCATTAAGAATCTCTCTGCTACCCACTACTGAGGACGTACTGAAAAGGGGGGTTTGTGCACTAAACCTAAGCAGTATGAAACTGATCTAGAAGAAATACAATGAACTGGAAACTAGTGGGACCTCTCTCCTAACCCACTACTGGACTGAACCCACTGAACTCTGGAATCTTCCCTGCTCTGCTGTAATACGTTAGTGAAGCTAATTTAGGAAAGCAGCAGTCTCTCTGTCCTGCCTGTACCAGAAGGGCACATTCTTAAATGGCAAAGTCACTAATTTTTATAAGCAGTCTCCAGGGCTCTGCATTCAGAGGAGGTACACTGCTTTCAGAGACAGTGCTCCCCAGCATTTATGTGATGAAATGCTTGCTCACTGGTCATTTATATTGATGGAAAGAATTACCCCAGGAACACTGTACTGAGTGGAAGGCCTCAGTTCATGGTATCTAAAAACAGGTAACTACAACATGAGTGACAGTGTCAGATACACAGTCTATATTACAGCTCTAAAGGCTATTTTTTTTTCCTTTTTCTGGAAAGAGAAAAATGCCCTCAAGTCCTGCTTTTTGGAAGTGAAGAACATACTGCTTCTCACACATCACAGTTGTTAGTCACGCTGCCACAGCTTTTTCATGTACATCTACAAATGGCTGTTCTGAAGGTCTATATTAGACATAAAGTCCAGGAACACATACAAAAGCTGAACAAGCTACAGTTTGAAACAGGAATTGTATGCCTGGACCAAATCACAGGATCACGAGGGTTGGAAAAGACCTCCAAGATCACCTGGTCCAACCATCACCCTACTACCAATGTCACCCACTAAACCATGTCCCCAAGCACCACATCCAGCACTCCCAGGGATGGTGATGCCACCACTTCCCTGGGCAACCCGTTCCAATGCCTGACTGCTCTTTCTGAGAAGAAATGTCTCCTAATCCAGAACTGTTCAAGGCCATGACAGTCTGGAACTACAGGCCAAATTAGCTCTAACCGGGGGTATTTGAATTTTACCACAGCACAAATCAGAAATGATCATATAAAATGGGCTTGTTATATAGCTATGAGATGATGAAATAAAATTCAATCACCATATAGCTATGCCCTGAGGAACAACTGTTTTGTGTTTTATACTGTTAGCATCAGTGTGACAAACTAGAGATAAAAGGGAAGCCTTACTTAATTCCACAGACTGAAAGTATAGGATGCAACTTTCCTACTAATCCTAACATACACAAATGGAGAATAAATTCAGTATTGTCTCAACCCCAGTACAATTTACTTTAATGAGTAAGAACCCACACAAGGTCAGATAATGGCTCTCTAATGACAGGCCACTTTTGCAAACAGCATTTGGATGTATCATTCTGATGTATGAAAAGTGAAGACGAAATCCCAGCAGACATTCAGAAGACAAGTGGCCTTGAGCACTTATTTTTTTGACGGTTGCTTCCTGTTTGAGTACATGAAAATGTAAGGTGGCAACAGTTTTAGAAATGCCAGGTACACTCCTGATGCACTGAAAGGGTGCTAGTCTACTAGCTATGATAAGCGTACTTATTTTCTAGTATTTACTATGGATATCTATTACAGCTTAGAATATTTACATAAATGAAAATCTCCTACCTTGAATCGGCTGTAGTATTCAGGTACTTTAGACTGCTCTGTTTCTTCTGTTTCTGCACATTGTGACTTTTGCTCTGACTCCTTGGTTTCTTCGGATGATTCTGGACCAGGTTTTGCTTCAAGGACAGACTGCAAAATGGTCTCCAGAACATCAACCTGAACAATCAGATTTGTCACTGTTAGCATAAACAGTTTGGAAATACAATCTGAGTAATACTGCTGTTGCATCTACAAACAGCTTTGTGAGTTACTCCGTAGTTCAAGATGACTGCTCTGTATGATAAAGAGAAAACCAAATTCTAAAAGCAAATGGACTAATTCTTGGAAGAATTATGTACTGTATTTTGGACTTTTGACGCTGGGCATTTTAAAGTCCCTGCAACAGAAGAACTCTGTCAGCCTCCATCAACAGTAAAACTCCCTGACTCTGGTGATGTACACATTCAGATGTTTGTGGATATCTCAGGCATTAGACTATCATCTGCTCTTAGCCTGATATCTAGTCATAAATATTAATGCTAAATGGTAGCCACTGTGATAATAGCACTAGCATGACATACAATCACAGATACATCTAAATAAGATGTTACTATCAAACGTTCAAAGCATATAATCTTTAATAGATCATCTTGATTCCCCTTTGGTGAAAATAAGGAAAATTACCTGTTCAACAAGAACATTCATTCCTGCCATTAGCTGGGTAATTTAACAGGAAAAACGAAAATGTGGGCATATAGTAATATGTATGTTGGTATATATATAATAATGGTATGTTGGTAAATGTTTATTTTTAATCTCTATGATACCCTTGTTCTCTTCATGTTTTTCTCTTGAGAGGTACCAAGAGAACCACCTTCTCCTAACTGCAGTTGTATCAAAAGAATGCATTAGCATCACTAATGGACTTGGTAAACTATTCCTTTATCTATAATTGATATGAAAGATGGAATTGCTATACGGGTGCTGCTGCTGTTTTGGTACTACGAAGATTGCTATAACTGAAATTACTGGATACAGGCTGCCTGCATTTTAAAATTCAGACTTTACAAATATAAAGAGCTGTTACCCTTCTCTGAATCCTTATCCTTAGTGTTTATCAGTTGAATGAAGTAACAGTGTAACTTTTGAATCTATGACACTTTCCACAAGCAAAAGGGCTCTTGATACCTACTGGTTTCATTTTCGTAGTGTAAGTATATATAATGCTAAAGAAATAAAAAATAGCTTTACTTGAAATAACATTCTTGGCACTGAAATGTAATCCTTAAACTACCAATACTGAAACAGGATTAAATAATCAATGAAATCATTACTGAGTGCTTGAAGATACATAAACTCTTATCTGGAGAGTTTCTCAGACAATTCCACACACCAAAACTTGCTTGTTCACAGTTAAAACAATATAGCACAATACTAAAATAGTATTTTTGTTACGTTGTTATGATAGTAACAGAAATTATCTCTCTCAATGGTCATGGCAGAGAGAAAAGAGGCACCCTGCTAGTCAGAAACAGAGGAAGCTTAAAGCCTGAGAAAAAAGTGACTGATACTGAATGGCCAATCACTTGAAAATGTTTTCAACAAAAGTGTGCAACTAAAAAAAGTTCATCCCAAAATTTCTCATTTAGGTAATGAAATTTCTTCAGCCAGAAGATAATATTACATTTGGGAAAAGAACCAAGGTTGTGAAAACAGGGTTGCATCTTTCTCAGGTTTGTATCTCTTTCTCATGCCTGCTATTGTGCAGGCATGCAAGGACAATAATTTACAACATTGCCCATATTTACTAGTGCTATGATATGGATTTACAAGAATTGCATAATGGTCAATTTAGGCTTGCCCAAAAGCTACACCCAAGATACTACAGGAAAAAGGAGTTTATGCATGTGAGGTTGCTTCCACCACATCTGCTTTCAGTGTATGTTGACTGACCCCAGTATTGACCTGCTCAGTGCTCTTAGTCCTTCACCCTTGGGAACACTGCATTTCAGTTGGAGATAATAATTAAAAATATCTTATACAGATCTTTAATAGTAAGATCTCAATGAGCATTCTTGTGGAAAAGGACAGATGATACAAATCAATATAATGCAATTACTTTATACCAGATAAGGATGCAGACCAAAATATTTTCCTTTTCTTTCTTAGTGCATTGTGGTCGCAAAAAATGCATTGGAGAAAAATTATTTTGATAATATCAAAACATTTGGTATTATCAAGGCCCATTTTTGGTCCTTAGCTTGGTGAAACTTGTGTGACTTGCACTATTGTTTTTATACTGCTACCTAAAATCCAAATCAGGCCACAAATCTCTTCAGGGAAGTCCCTGTGTAGCTCTCACGGTTGTTGCTTTTTGGACTCTTCTACTGGATTTGTACAGACACTTGCAGCAATAGTGAATAGTCAGCAATAACCTTATTTTGCAAATTCTTAAATGACAGATGTAATTAAACTCTGCAGCTTAAGCTGCTCACTGAACAAAGTAAAACATTTCTGCAAAGAAAGCATTGCTGCTTGTTACTAGAGATTACTATTTTTACAGTATCAGTACAAACACAGATATAAAGGACCTTACTAGACTTGATGTACCTGGTTGCATGTAATGTTACATAGACAGATGCAACCTTGTTTCAGCACTAGGGTGTTTGTCTATAATCCAGAACTCTGAGGAGTTCCTTAATTTGCCTAGGGTTTATAAGCAGAAAAAATCACCAATTTATTAGGCTGAGATCTTCAGACTTGGAGTAAAAAAGAAAATTGCTGAACCACACCCAAAGAGAGAACTCTAAATAGTGCAGGTTTCAGATATGATGCTTCCTTCCCTGCCCTATCCAGTATTACATAGAGCTGCTTCTGACTATGGGGCATTAGGAGGACCTGCTGAGCAGTGACATGGCCTTTGTACATCAAGCGAAATGTAGGGGCTGTAAGCCTAGTACTGATGCTAGCAAAAAGGACACTCGCAGTACCAGAAAGCCCTTCAGTGCTGTTTTTATGCACCACACCATGTAGTTTCCTGAATTATTCCACCTAAGCTGGCTGGTTCCAGGAGCAGTGTGAAGCCCCATAGCACTCCTAATACTAAAGTACATTCATAAGAGCTGACCTCGCAAACAGACCAAATCCATTTATCCTCCCTATCACAGGCACTACAACCCTTCTAGAAATCACCCTGCCCTGTCTCTGGACCAGTATCACTCAGGACATGATTCCACATGAAAGAACACATGGAATTAGCCAGGAGAGGTACAAGATGTGACGTTTCATCTTCAAGTATGTCTCTGAGAGAGCTGGGAAAGTATCTTGGGGGGGCATGCGGCTTAAGACATAAATGGCTTGTGGCAACATTAGACACTCGCTCGCAAGGACATGCCAATAGACATCTTTGCTGGCTTGTTAACTGAAGCCATGCTTCTGCTCTAAATGTTACTTCCCCTCCTGTCTTCCACAGACCTCTGAAATATTACTAGGCTTGTAAAGGTCTGCTATCATCTCATTAGCAAGACAAGTAATTTACAGGTTTTACTGAAGTTTAGTTAGTGTGGAATTCCTTGTGTTATGCAGGTTATAGTCTTCAGACTTACAGCTTCTTTGCAGATTTTGATGTCTCCTGGCAATGAAGCTACATTCTCCATCACTTGCAAGGCTCTATTCAAGTATCCAGGTGTCCACATCAGCGGCATTAGGTTGTAAACAGCTCTTAAACCTTTATTCAACTCCACTTTCCCTGTGATAAAACAATACTTTGAGTTTAGTAATTGAACACTTGAGTCCTAAGGTAATCTATAAGGATTGGTTCTGTTCTCTAAGTGAAAGCAAGTTTCCAGGATTTTGTGGTAAATACAAGATACAAAGCTGCTGTGACAGAATTGTTTTCTTGTTTTGTTAAAGTGCCTTCTTTTTGCCAGCTTCAGGACTGCTACCCGTTTGTCCCTGTTTGTTTATTGTTCCTCCCCATTTTCTCCCCCTCATCTCTACATTTTGCCCATACAGAGAAGTGGAAAAATGGCCAGGCTTCCTGGTTGTCTGGCACCGACTCAGCATCTCTGAGAAGGATGTCTGAAGATCTCAGACAAATAATTGTTTAGCATTCACGGACTCACTGTGCAGCATGTGTGTGCTAAATGTGAGAGGCAGGACTCACACCCATGGTGTTTAAGGTCTGCTCACACATGTACCAAGACCAGATCACATGAGACTTAAAGCACATGCTCTACTTAACTGTACAGCTCAGTGTTCTTATTTCTAGTTGGAACTTCCTTAAAGAAAAGATGGGAGACCTGCAAAAATGAAATTCTGGTTCTCATTTTGGAGCTCCCTGTGCACCAAGGTCTTCATGACTCTAGCAGGACCTATGATGCACAGCACCACTGACAACCTAGCTTTTCTTCTGAGGGTGACAGTAAAGACTACAAAACTTCTGTTCTCCATAATGGGGAAAATGTACATGATATTCTAGTTGGTGAGTACTAACGGGCTATGACTGTCACTCTAAGCTCTTGATTTTGTCGTTGTCAATGTTAAAAAAAAAAACCACACTGCAGTGTAGCTTATGAGAGTTATCCATCCAAGTCTCACTTTTATTTAAACTCTGGCTCTAAGAATGCAAAACTGTGAAAACAATCCTTATTCTTCTCCACAGGGAAAAGAACACTTTAAGAAAAGCAACGTAGTAACTGCACAAAGCTTATGAACTATGGACAAATTAAAATAGCTAAGGTGCCTTAGGCCACTCTGTGCCTGAAGACATCTTTCACTCTTTCAGAGGTCAGTTCCATTAGTGCTGGCAAGATTGTGGAATATGTGACATAACAGCAAATACCTTTTCATCTATTGAATGTCAATGTCATGGAAAAAGTACTACTGCTCACAAACAGTGAGTACATTTGTGAAATACAGCCTCTACTCAAACAATCTTTATGACACAAAACCTATACTAAACTGAATGCCAATTGTACAGCAAAGTCCCTGTCTGTATCAGCATCTCCACTTGATAACAAACAGCTCCACTGAAAATCAGGTTTCCAATTAATTTTAATGTTTATCCTCTTTTTTCAATGAAAACAAGGTGTTCATTTTACAGTCATGATAAATCAGAATCAGCATCTTAACTCTGTCACTATCCATTGTATTTTGAGGTTGCATTTTAAGAATGTGTCCTCTTCTTATTACCCTGAATAAATTCTAGGACAAAAGATAATGCTGTAATGGAACAATTGCATAATGAAAAATTTTAAATTGTTTACTCTTAATTAAATAATCATTTTACAGAGAAAGACAAAACCGTTCTGGACTATACTCCCATAAAGGTTGCAGGAAATTCAAGAATTGCTTATCCTTTCTTCCCCACCTCCTAACCCCCTTCCCTCCTGTTCTGGATGTACTCTGATCTAACTGCTCTCTAAATAATACAGCATATCATTATTGGTGAAGGCTTCTTAAAAGATACAGGATAAAGGTGCTGCTATCTGCTGTTCACAACAGAAACATTAATGTTACAGTGAGTAGTAAATGTTCTAAACATAGTGTTTTTCAGGGTGCGGTCTCTGTAATTCTTGGTGTGTAAAGATTATTTTAAGAAGTTCATAAACTCTATCTAGAAAAAGAACATATTGTCTAGTACCATAGATTTGTTCTACAGAACTCTGTCTTGTGAGATTTTATCAAGAAAATGTGTTGATCCACATACAAACCAACCCTACTGCTCTCTAAGAATGTTTTCCTCCATTCAGTCTTAACTCTGAAACTGTTTCTTCCACTCTTTCTGCCTTTTTCCTTAGTCTTTTCATTGATTACATTTTAATAAAGCAAGGGCACAAATTTAGTTCATCCAGTGGCAATAAGAGGGAAAATAACGACTGTGAGGAAAGTAAAACTTACCAAGAAATGCGTAACCATACAGCTGGGAGCTAAATCCCACAGTGCTTGTTTGCTTTAGTCCTGTAAGCAGTAGTGATGCACCAAGACTCCTCTCCTCTTCCCACTGCAAATAATGTAAACTAAGATGTAAACTAAGTACATGTTCCTTGACAAACACAAACAAAAATACTGCGGTAACCAAAGGCAGCACATGGCCTTCATCACATCTTACTAACAAAGTAGAGAATCATTAAACCTGTCCAATGTTCAGAGTAACATTACACACAACCTGAAGAACAGTATATGTATAATAAAGAACACCTCTTTCCAGAAGACAATAAAACGGGAGGATCTTTTGAATGGAAGTCAACCATTGTGTTTCGTTAGGGATAAAGGATTATGTTGATTACACTGGCCAAGCACTGCCAGTGACCCGTATGTCCAGCACTCACTTCAGGCTAACGCTGCTGAAAACAAAACTATGTGGCTTCCGTACCGGAGCAGTCCTTTCTTTTAAGTATGTGGTAAGATGCAATCTCCACTATCCTACATTAGAACAGAAAATGCAGAGAGAATATGCTGCTACGGGCTGCTTCAAGTCCAAGTGATAGATCCGACCAACAGTGAAAGCTAGAGAAGGGGACCCAATAAGAAAGGACATTAAAACCACAAGAGTGGTGTGAATTTTACTTTGCTGTGGGATAGTACAATACAAGGCCAGAGAAGTAGACTTCAAGTATACACATTTCTTCTCAGCAAATGAAAGAAGCTGAGAAGAAATCCCGTTGTGAAGAAACTGGGGAAGATATAAAAGACAGTAGACTGGAGGAAGTCTGCTTCTCTAATACACAGATTTTGTTGCAGGGTACTTTAAGCACCTTGTTATTACCTTAAGACCTCGAACAAATACTGCCAGTGAAAGGCAGAAACTTTCTGTAAAGAAATTCCCTGGTTTAATGCAAGGAGATGTCTTTTCAAGGTGTAGCAACTTTTGTGTCTCCCTTCAGGTGCTATGTGAACTTGCATATAATCATCCAACATAAAATACCATCACCTAACAACCACACAAGGTATTTGCCTGACCCAGGAAAGACATCCAACGGGATAGGTCTGTTTCTTGCTGAATTCAGCATTCCTGGCGAATGTTACGGGAAAATCAGATGCAACTGGAAAAACGGAGCTTTGAAGGTCTGCTTTCTTTTGGGAACTGTCCCTTTTGGCTTCAAGAGCTGAAGAAACTGCAAGCACTTGACATTAATGCCTTTGCATGGGAAGATGGCAATCACACTGATTGTTTGCAACAGTCAAGGAGGATACTTTCTGGGGAGAGCCAAAACCAGTCAGTCTGGTTCAGCAGTGCTTACAACAGCAGAAATATGGAAGTTCTCTATCACCTGCGCTAGGGGCTAATATAGTCAGATTGCCCATGATTCAGTTCTCAAAGTTAAAAAACATTTTGTCAGGCTGCTGGACCCTAAGCTATGGTGGTCAAGGCCCTGTCTGCAACAGGACACTGGCTGACTTGTCTTGCACCTTGGAAAGAAGGAATGGGGATTTTCTGTCTACAGCCATTCCTAAATCAGCCACAGAAAAACGGTACTGAGCATTACAAGGTGTTGAATGGTACTCTGTATGGTGCATACATATAAAAATATGGCTTATTGCAGGTCTTGGATGGGTTTATTTCAAAATGCATATTAAATACATCACAGCTGTATAAATAGGCTTGTCTTTTAAACGTGTTGTATGTCCATACCACCCTTGCTTGCATATTCAGCTTTCATAACATATTACACATAGTGACAAGTGCCTGTCTTTGCAGTAAGGATACACAAGCATAGACAAACACAATGGAAAAAACAGATTTTAGTCCCTCTGACTGTCATACATAAGTGATCAAGTATACGTGAGGAATGGAGGAGAGAAGACTAAATGCACATGGTTTCTATAGTGAAAACTGAAATTACAAGCCAATTGATTAAAATCTTAAGGCACTGGCCTTAACATTTTGGAATATGTTTTATGCAAGACAAATGGAGGCTTCTAGTACTTTTTATGGATGAGAAGGCAGAATACTGCCACTTCCAAGAGCCTGAATTGTCATGTTGGCCTTAAGCAAGACAGATATGAATAGGAAAGCCTAACCCAGTCTGAAGATAGGAGAGATTTTAGTTTTAAATATTTCCGAAAATCAACAGAAACAAAGCCAAATGGGGTAGTGAAATTCCTAGTGAAAATCTTTTTTACTTCTACAGCATCAACTTTAACAAGTTATAACCGTGAGCAATACTCACCTGTAACAGTGTCCAATATAATATGCAATACATTTTTTTGTGTGTTAACTGATGGAGCCCTCTTTGAACTCAGGTGAGATGTCACTTCATCACCTTGAAGTGGACATACACCACATCTGAAAATCCTGAAACACTTTTTCTTTCAGAGAAAGGAGCAACTAGAAGTGATGACAAGTTATTTGCTGGCTTTCATCTTCTGTTGCTTTTTTTTTTTTCTCCTTTCTTCTGTAGTTTTCAAAAAAATGAAAAAACTTGGAGCCCTTCAATTTTTAGGTAAACTTAGGGTAAATAAATATATTCATGACTGAATGCCCAGCTGACTGCAACACAACACTTGGAAAGAGAAGCTCTGAGTATCATTTTGAGTGTGGTCAGCTTACCGTATGTTTAGACTTGGTTGCCAGGTACTGGTATAAAACATAAAGAGAAAGAAGCTGTGTTGAGAATTCATCAAAACTTTCTTGCAGCATGATCTCTGTTACTACTGACAGAGCATCTACAGTGGAAACAGACACAAAATTAGTAAGTGGAAATTTTCACATCTCCTTTCTTTTGCACCCACTGATGCTCACTGATGCTTTCCTGTTGCAGTACATTTTGAAGCAGTTACGGAGGAAGTTAAAGATTTCTTATGACTAGCCGTAGAAAATTAGTCTTACCCATTTGGGTTATACTAACATGCTATGAGAAGGAGAAGGAACAATTGATTGAATTACAGGAAACAACAACAAAGAAGCTTTCTAAACTCATCTTAGCTCAATGCTTTCTGACTTCAATTGCCTCTTCTTTGCTCAGCCCTTCAATCATTAACATTAAAAAAAAAAACTTTAAAAATTACTTTGCTCTTGTGTTTTGATTACAGACAAGAGAAAGCTGGCTTAAATTAACTGCCCTTAAGGTGACAGTATAGTACAATGGAGAAGAAATGTTGTCACAGATCACCCATAGCATTCACTGTATTCAGCAAACAGTGCTCTTGAGAAGCTCCACAGGGAGTTGCAGTGACACTCCCTGTCAGGAAGGACAGTTTGTTAAATAGAAGGCCTTGAGCCTGTCAGAGAAAAGAAATATGGATGGAATAATGAGGAATTCACAGATGGGGGCCTCTCAAAATAAAATGAGTGTATGTATTAACTTGCCGTTTAGCAGTATTTTCATGACAAAAGCTACAGACAAGTCCTTCTACGACTCTATTTTCCCTGTCATTTGTTTGTTTTGCAGAAGGTTTATGCAAAGAAAAGCTCACTTCAAGTCTACAGTACCAGAAAACCTGCAGTGAAATGAAAACCTTAAATATTTGTCATCAAACATGAGAGGATTATTCATCTCAGCACTTTAACAGTCAACAGTGAAAGGCACCTCAACATGGCCATTCAACACAGCTGTCTCTCTTCAGTGACAGACAGAACTCTAGACAAATAGCTCAGATTAGATGTGTAGCTTTTTGAATGGTTTACAACATACCAATTCTCACTAGTAACTTCAAAGATAATGTTAACATGTAAGTTGGAATTCTGAAAGTTGGAGAAGATAGCTTACATTTGGAATGGGATTAATCATGATAGAAATACTCTGAATTGCATATTTCAAAACTATACAATGAGTAAGATCCCAACAAGAGTGATGTATAAATATGTAGAAAAGTAGTTTATATACGGAAAGAAAGTGTGGTTTCAAGGTGACTTCAGAGAAAATATGGCTAGAAGTTTTTAATTCAAAGAAAGGCTCTGTGGATTTAATAGCACACATCTGGGGATGCAGAATAGCTATATATTTTCTTACCTTCATATTTCTTCTGCTTTAAGAAACAATCCAACAAAATATTGAATGTAAAATTATCTGGGAAAATTCCATACTGAACCTGAAGAGAAAGCAAAAAATGAATGTGAAAATTTGCTGTTCAAATCTTCCAAAGCATAGTGCTGCAGGTATGAGAAAGATCAGTACCATGGCATTTCACACTGGTGCAATATGACAGTTAGCCAGGCAATTTAAGAAGCTTATTAACTCCGCTCCTGTGATGTGGGCCTATTAACTTTCAATGTACTGGATTTGTTTTACATTTTATCCGGGTCTTTGGGAGCAGGAGAGGCACTGCCTATCGGGATTTTTATGTCCCTCCTGTATTTAGCATGTTTTGATGCCAGCAATATTTAAAAACAAAAAAGTTCAAGGGAAGAAAAGGGACATAAAAGCTGAAATTTTCAGCTTTAGCTGAAACTCTGGTCAAACGTCAATTTTTGTTTTGACAATGGAATATCTGAACGTAAAAACTGCAATATCCATACCTGGCTGTAATACAAATTCCAGGTAGGCCACACTTGCCTCAAAGACCTAATCAAATATAGTCATGGCTTTTCCTTGCAGAAACTTACCTTGTTTTTTAGTGTGTATAAAGCTTTGTCTTGTGCACCATATTTTAAGCACTGTCTGATCCAACCGTGGATGGTCCAATCTCTCAAGTACCAGTAATTTGGACTATGCCGAAACCTAAAGGATAATAAAAGTCCAGGTGACAACATGATTCTCTGTTCTCACAGAAAAAAAAAATCTACGAGCAACAGATTGTGTTTCAGTACCTCTGCCCTTCATGATCTCATATATAAATCTGTATTTGACTTTACAGTCAGTCAATTATTGCTCTCCAAAGAACACTAGATAGCCCTTTCAGTAAAAGAAAAACAAAATCCTGATATACTTTAATAGTGTGTAGGACGAGATAATCTGACCTTTTCACAAATGCAAAATATTTTAAACTCACTTTCCAGAAAGCCTACGGCTTTTCCCCTGATGAATATGATATAATAATAGCTTGGTATGATTTATAAAGACAACTGAGATTGCTATAAACACTGTAGTACTCTTTAACCTTGCCTTTCTCATCATATAACATTGTATTGTTGCTGGCCTCTTCAACAAGCAACACTGCTCCATGACTTACAACATCAGAAAGTGTCAGAATTACATCAAAATACTGCTGCCTTTGAACCTTCAGAGCCTGTATAGTCTGGTATCTCGCAAACACTTTAACTCATGCTTCTCTTGAAACACTTGAGAATTCACTGCACCTCTGCCTCCTCAGACTGCTGCAGGCTTCATTTGTATTTAGAAATGCTTCATCAGTGAGGTATGCCTCACGCACTGGGAAACTCTGCTGGAGACCCTTCCCCTGCCCCCTGCATCAGCTGCACTAGCGTTGTTCCTCACAGACATTTTTTTAATTAGCTCTGAGACACCTCATGTCATGGCTTCAGCAGTGTTCCTAGGCAACCTACTCTACCGCTTAACCAATTTGTAAAATTAAATACTTGAAGTTCAGCCTCTTTTGTTTTGTCCTTATTTAGCCATATACACTTTGCTTTGTATTTGGAAAAGAAGTGACTAAAAGCATATGCAGCTTTATCCTTGGCAAAGACTCAAAAAGCAATTAGGAATCCAATGGTAGGAGCTGCTGCCTTGATCCGGTGCTGAATTTCACACCCCAACGTCAATAGATACATGCAACCTTTCTCAGTTCAAATTGTATGCATGAAAAACAGCCTCAGTACCCAGTATGGAGCTGAGTGCCACCTCCCGTAGAAAACGTAGATGACCGAGCTGGGCTCATGCGCAGATGCTTGCAGCCTCAAGCCAAGCTGCAGCACCATTTAGAGGCAGGGTTGGCTCTTCCATCTGAGTGAGCATGCTTTCCAGAACATTTATCAGATTAACGTGGCCACCAACTCTCTTTTTCCCCCCCAGTGAATCTCTGCATATTGTATCCCATGGCTAAGGGCTACACAGATCGCCAAGCTTGGAAAAGCATTAGAGTCTTCAGCATCCAGAAGACTTCAGTGCCAAAATCAGAGCTATACAACTACATAAAGTCTAAATATACTACTCTTTAAGTGGCACATAAAACCTCTCCCTTAAATTAGAATTTAACAGAAAAAGACAAGCATGCTTTGAATATTAAATTATGAACATCCATTTTCTTGCTCTAATTGCTTTCCATTTTCTTCCCTCTGGAATTCAAATACTGGGAACAGCAAGAATATATATTTGCTTTCATTAAAGTCCTGTTTCAATAATGCTTACAGGAAGCATCAATTACAGGCATCTGAATTTAATCATATTTTGATGAAACAGTTATCTAATTGCTACAGACTGTTTCACCAGCCATTTAAGATGGGTCAGAGTACAACACCGGTACCCAGCAACAAAGCCACCAGAATCTTTTAAAGTTGCTTCATTAAATGGTTAATATTGTTTCAAAAGTGGAAAAAACAATCTTACGAAAACATAACGCTGATGCTCTCAAAGACTTAGGCCTTTCCTTTGATATAATCTTTGGCATCCTTTCTACAAATTTGTTACATAGGAGGGAAGAAAACTTTAAAAAAAAAAAAAAGATTGTAATGGGTTTGAGTATTCACCTTTAAGCAAATGCATTATTTATTCTCTTGAGTACACAAGAGTGAGAGAGAGCACTCAGCATCTCACGCACCTTGGGAGTGCTACAGCCTACCATAATGGGAAAGGCTTCTAGGTTCCCAAGTTAAATTGCACTTGGACAGTAAAAGTTCTAAGAGGGATGTGATGAGGTCTAAGAAACATGATGAAACTGATCCTCGGTCACCACAAGTTTCTAACAGTGATAGGCATAGAATTCAGGCACTTATTGTACAAACTCCTTTAAAGAAGTCTTCACATGAGTTTTTAAGGCCTGGACGGGAGTGGGTCCTTGTTCATATGCACGCGTGCACACAATCACAGGATCTATCATTACTATCATTACTTGTCACATAATTACTGCATGTTACTGTTAAGATCCTTATTCTTGGACTACATCTCCAGTGTACTGGGTACTACTCAAACAAAAAGCAAACAGCTTCTCAGCCAAAGAGTTTTCTAGTTAATTCTAATAATTCATTACAAAACAGTTGCATACGAATGAACAGAGGGAACTAGCGCCAAAATTGCTCTGTCTCCATGTCAACAAGAATCCAATACATGTGCACGCATACACTCCCTCAGCACTAAACACTTCCATTAATCCGTGATGTGGTAGAAGGAGAATTGGAAGTTAAGAAGAAACAGAAATGCTTCCATCTTTAATTGTTTCTGATCCATATAATGCTGGGATGAGCTCTGTCTCTCTTCTGCTAGCTCAGAAGAGAAGCCAATAGAGTATCTATTTTTACAGCTAACCTAGGCAAACTAACCAAATGTTGTGGCAGACATTTTTATTTGAAACGGAATCAGGGAAAGGAGGAGATTGCTGGTCATTTTGACAAGCATTAATGTCTTCCTCCTTCTCTGTGAAACACAAAACAGGATATAATTAAGCAAAGCAATATGTTCAGAGACAGATGAAAAGACAGAAGGAAGCTAAAATTACAGAAAGCAGAAGATTCAGACTGAATTAAATAAAGGAAGCCTCTAGCAATTGCTGTGTGTTTAATAGAAAGACCAGGAGGTTATCTTGCAGATGTCTGCTGCTGAAACTCATTTTTTCTGAGAACTAATAAAAACCTAAGAACAAGATTCTTATAATGGATTGAGAAGAGACAAGGAGAAACAACTGTAATAGTATTAGGGGAGCTCACTGTTGCTACACTTTAATGTTAACAGCTGAATAATCAATATGGTGATCCTCCTTGTCACTGACCTGAAAACCTCTGTCCCCACAGAGAACAGGAAAAAGAATATAAGACAAGTAGCAACTGCAATACCAGGGGCATTGTGAATGTAATACTAGAATTACCCTTATTTTGGAAAATTATTCAAGGGTCTAGTCCTGAAACTTGATTTTCATTATTTCATACCTGTAAAATGATTACTATTACAATGTGGAAGAGATACAATGAGCATACAGCCTTAGTACAAGGCAACCAGAACATTTTTAGGCAAGCAAGCGCACACACTCGCTCACAAACTGACCTGCATATCAGGCTACGCATGCATTCCTAGTTTACTAATTCCCTGCAAAGGCCCCACTGATGATTATTTACAGCAGTGCTGAAGTACTCATGCTGTGTAAAAGAAACTGAACAATGGTAAAGTTTATCAGATGCTGAGAGTGCCTTACAGAGTGCTTTACTAAACCAGCAAGCATGACCTATTGGTGCTCTCCCACACTGCAGCAAAGCTGAGTTACTTCCCAGCTTTTTTTCTTTATTTTAATGGTCTTTCAAATTTGTTTGGTGCCATCAAGTGGTGATACACTCTAATGCTGCTTTCTCATACTTTTCATTTTCAAGGGAAATAATACAGCCACACTGAGAGAGCAAAGAGAAGCACTAAGGAGCCACATTGCACCCCCTTCCCTAGATATGGTGAAGTGTTCGTTCATTGATTTTGGGGATAGACACAAATGAAGAAGATTGCGAAGAAAAATATGCTGGGTTACACAGCAGCTGCTGCAGAAGAAGTACAGTACCAGAAACAGCTCTGCTATGTGGAGGGAAAGCCAGCTCAGAAGATCTGTTCTAATTCTTCGCTAAGCTGATCTGAAAGTCCCTTCTTAAACTACATGGCTTTCCTAAGTGTATGTATTCAACTCCTGGTACTGTCAGAGGGCATCCTTGTGCAATGCACAGTTTTTCTTTTTCTCACATCTGTGAAACATATTAAGGGTCCTTTCCCTTCTCCAGCATTGTCTGACCTAACAATAAAGTATTTTGTTATAATCTACACATACAGTACATACAACTGTATGATCTCTCAGGTCTCTAGATCTCTTCAAGACATTCTAAACTTCATTTGTACTTTGCTTTGCTCATTTTACATTTCTATTAATAAAATTATTTCCCTAAATAAAATCTCTTATACAATAATGATTTTATGTGTTACAAATGTGTTACTGTCTTCTGCCATATTACAAGGAACTGGAAAATTTGAAACAGGAAGACACTGAGTACTCTCCATTTTTTCATTATTTCTAATATAGATATTTAAGATGTGTTACTCTGCCTACCTCAGAGTTAAAACCTGTAAGATTCACATAGTGCTTGTAGGTTCTTGTAGGTTCTACTCCAGGGAAGGAAGGAACCTTCCTTGTGATAATCACTGCATTTAATTTAATCCATCTAGACTCCAGATCTCTCTTACTTCTTTTAGAACTAGAGAGAAACAGAAGTTTGCATGTTGGTTTGCTTTAATCAGGAGAGTGCCAGATGTCTTCTCATCCACTTAAGGTTCTAAAATCTCTGGAAGTAAAATGTAAGGAGACTTAGAACAAATAAATGTCCTACAAAATGTCTCTGAGAGCCAGGAAGAAGCGCTCAGTGGAAAGAATCCAAAGCCACTCCACATTTTACACAAGTCATACAGGGCTGTGAAGCTCCTTGGCAATGCCATGTTTTTTTCTTCCCAGGCACATTTTTTTAGCTACAGCGCATAATGATCAAATGGATTCCAGGCAGGCTTAGCTTGGAAACTGGAAGGCTAAAGAAACGTCACCCAGAAATCTCCCTTTGTTTGTCATTTCAAGCCACAGGCCTTGGGAAAAATCCTCTGCATTTTAAATGGACTCAGAGGCATTGCTCGTGTGTCAATGTCAAAGACAACAGCCCTGAAAAAAAATCTTTGTTGACTGAAATTTCCTCTTATACATGAAAGTAACTACTTTTCTACCTCTTCTTTGCCTGCATCTGGGCCTAAACTTTTCTTTGTATGTCCCCTTTTAAAAAGTTCATATATAATCATATCAGTCCTATACGAAATACTGCATACATTAACTGCCAACTCAAGCAAAAACAGAGGGAACACTTTCCTTTTGTG
Source organism: Cygnus atratus (assembly GCF_013377495.2). Classification (NCBI taxonomy): domain Eukaryota; kingdom Metazoa; phylum Chordata; class Aves; order Anseriformes; family Anatidae; genus Cygnus; species Cygnus atratus. The sequence continues at coordinate 27,532,246 of NC_066396.1, read as the reverse complement.
GTGAAATAAAAAACTCAAATAGTATACGTAGCGTAAGTATTTATATCTAGATAATCAATATCTATACACTTATATAAAGCGTATAGACACTTTCTATCAAAAGCAGCAACAGGAGAGGTGCAAAAATACATAAATCAACTATAATGGGGGATAGTCTAATCCTGTGAGACAGAATTATGCTCTTACACAAAAAGAAAAGCAGCTTGCAGACTCCCTACAGAAAGCTCATATTCAGCCCTTCTTTTGTTATAATTTCTATTGACTTTCCCCAATCTTTGATTTTAAACTAAATTAGCTCTTGATCGCTTCAGCTTTAAAATTAATTTTTCTAAATTAGACTTGCTGCACCCCCATATGAATGCATAATTCTTATGTAGCATCTTTTGTTCAGGAGTTGCACAGATCTCTAACACCACTGATGAATGCAACCTCAAAACAGGTCTAAACGATCACATTTTAGATAAGGAGAAACTACAGTACAGAAGCACATTCAAAGATTAAGACTTAAAGAATGCTTTTCATATCTAGTTTTGCTTTCCAGTTATACCACATACATCTTTTATTTCTGTCTAGCCCAATGTTACAAACAGTTTTCTTTGCTTCTTAACCCTTTTGCTTGGTAAAAGCACCCAAACTGTTATATACTGTCATATACAAAGTCATATACTTTTGGTAGAAATACATACTGTACTTTAGAAAGTCTAGGGATATTGCTCTGGTCATCAACCTCTCCTAACAACTGAAGGGACAGAATTCACCACTCACTCATGTCAACACACTTATTGCATTGCTCGAAACTACTCTTCTGTACAAAAAGCTCAGCTTTGCAAAGTCTGTTTTTAACAATGACTATCACACACATCAATCAAACATATGGTGGCTAGGATATAGTCTGTCCTTTACTGACCTACCTGCTTTTTTGACAGACAATACTTAATTAACAAATGGAAGCTGAATTTCTCACAGAAAAAGCATTTCTGCCCATTGTTATCAACCTCCAGCACTGCATCACTAAATAATCTTCCTCTTGATGGATTTAAGGCACTCTTGTGATTAAACTACAGTGAACAACATAAATACATTAAAAAGAAAAAAGCAAATATTCATAAAGCCCTAGATATATGCTATACATTTCATAATAATATATGACTGGAGAAGGAGTTTACTGCAGCACAAAAGAAATTCTTTACTTGTACATAAACACAGAAAAGAATCACCACAGAAGAAATGGTAACAGCAACAGATCCAGAGCCTGCAGCAAAGTTGCAAGCTATTTATCGGCTCTGAAAATTACCTGAATTATTTATCTGTCCTTCCCTCCACTGGCAGTGAATGTTAGTAGAACTGAAGCAGAGCAGTTCTTCCGATCTCCTGCCATTAGGCTACACCAGGCAACCCCGAATCCCTCTAGAATCATTTGCAAAATGCAGAGAGGAAAACTCCTTCAGACAATGTTATCAGCCTCGGTATCCTACAGGCTTGCTTTGAACTCCTCCAAACTTTATACTAGTTAGCTCATAACCAGAGTGAAAAAGTGAAGGCCATACCCAGGCTCAAACACCATCCTCAGGACAACATCTCAGGACACTTTGTCCCTAGGAAAACTGTTCTGGGCTGCTAAACGTGTTTGTTAAAAAGCTCCTCAAACATCCATGCTGATTTAAAATACTCCAGAACTACACGCTCCCCAGAAGGACAGCAGTGGAAGTTCACTTTACAAAAGAACACTTGTTTCCAGCACAAGCCAGGTTTTGTTTGGTATCATGCTTGTGTGAACGTGCTCCCCATACTACAATCTGACAAAAAAGGACATCAGTTATGGGCCTTGTCTAGCTAGAAACTAAATGTGTTAATATTTGAAATTCCAGTGTAAACATGGTTTCTATGCTTAAAGCATAATGCTTAAACAAGTCAAGTTAAAGGCAAGGTTGCCAGCCAGTTCACTGAAGCTAAAATTGGCCACTTTGGGATCCCCAGGGTGACTGGTAAAGAAAAGAACACTGTGGCAGTACAAATACTACTGCTGAGAAAAGGTGGTGGTATCCAGTTTAGTTTCGTGCAGAAAATAAAACAAGGTCATTTTAACAAAATTGAGAAGTTTTATTGCAAACATGAACTATGAAGCAAGTAATCCCTATTTTTGCTTTATTCCTTTTATGACCAAGAGAGAATGATGAGGTGGATAGAATGTGAGATTTGTTCTGCTTCTTGTTTCTTAAGAGATACAACCCCAACAAAAGAAACAGAATGCTTTAATATAGTGTTCTTATTTTTCTCCTACTCTTAAGATAGTAGAGTGTCTTGTAATCCATTACCTTCCACCTCTCCCAGTGCTTTTGGAAAAGACAAGCAGGAAAAACAGATTTTCTTCTCAGTCTCATGAAGGATCCATACTACTCCCATCACAACACTGAAATTCACTTGAGGGGCAGCAGTTAATAAGAAACTGGAGAAGTCTTGTTGTAACAGTAAGAACAATAACAAAAAGCTCAACTTTTCCCCAGCTATTGACTATACAGGAGACAGCTTCTAGGACTTCTCTCTCTTAAAAATATTCCTGGGCTTTTACAGTTAAAACAGCTCATTTTCAATATAAATGCCATTACTAATCCAGTGATTGAATAGAGAGTATCATAGGCTGAGAAAAACATGGAGAATGATGGGGTGAGCTGTTGCTATAGTGATTCTGTTAAGACACTCTCTAGTGCTTTTCCTTGTCCCCATGCAACTATAATGAAGTCTAATATAAAGCCAACACTTGCATTAATTGTATCTTTTCCTGGTATCCTGGCATAGAAAAACACAGAGAGATATTAAGAACTGTACAACACAGTAGATTTCTTACTTTGAGGAAAATTTTGAACCTCAGCAATTTCTAAGTGTGTCACGTTAAAACTTTCTGTGTTATAACTCAAAAAAATTTTGCTGGAATCTTTACTAATTATCTGAAAACTGGTTAACACAATAGCTGTAAGAAATGGCATATACTTAAGTAAAATACTTGTCAATTGCTACCATTTTACTAGCCCAGATATGCCTGTCATTACTTCAACTAACTTTCAACCTCCCTGAAACTTGGTATCCAAGTTATCAAATAGACACATTTTTCAAAATGAAATGTTTGTGAAAGCCTACTTGTAATTTATAATTGCTGAAATTATTTTTGTACCTAGTTAACTATGCAGAGAGTGAGAGAGAGAGAGAGATCCCTCACTGAACATTGCCAGCAAGTTACTTCTCAGCAGAAAGCTAGTTCTTGATAGATGCATATTGGTAGCAAGTCTAAAAATGTCTGTGTACCAAAATAGTAATTATGCTATGGGCTTTCTTCAACTAAGGCTATCCAAGATTATGTGATTTTTTATGGAATAAATTGCTTCAAAGCTAGTTAGATTTTTCATTTAAAAAATAAATAAATGACTTCAGATGCCTTGGAAGACCTCCACCTTTTAGCCACTGAAATGCTAAAATGAAAATCAAACTTTTTTTTTACTCTATCTTTACTTCAACTATCACATTCACTTACAGTGATGTCATGTTGAAGTCTGCATTCCAGTAACCGAACTGGACAAAGTACCTCAGGCTTTTCAAGCTGACAAGACAGTGACTCTAAAAAAGTTTTCCAATAGTTTTTTTCAGTGTCAGAGGGAAGTGGACAAGTTAGGATCAAAGTTCAGGAGTTTATGCCTTCCAGTGCTAAGCCTAAACAATCACAGCACACCCCTTTCACATTACATTAAGAGGGAACGCTTTACGGGTATGCATAAAAAAAGCTGTCTCAAAGCCAACGAAAATACAATAATGCAGGGAAAAAACAGCCTGTAACTAGATGCTACTATTACAATATTTGCAAACAGAAAAGGTATCTGGTATGCAGCCTAAATTTAACCTGAGAAAAAAATAGCATGATTTTGTCAGACACCTAATTAATTGCAAGCAGGAATATGCATCGTAACAATGTTGCATTCCATTTATTCTACTCAACTTCTTTATGCTTCCCGAAATAACTCCCCAAAAACATCACAGGTTAGCTTCTAACTATTGTAACATTACACTCACCATCACAACCCTTGACACTTTTCAGTTTGATCACAGTAGATCTTGCACAGATTACAAGCAGTGTATTCCACCGGTTTGACTATCAAAAGCTACAGTACAGATGCATCTGAGCCAAACAGATTTTCGATTCTGCAGAGTTGTTCAGCCTCACACTGCATGCAATTAAAGCAAAGAAGCAGCAGCTGGCAAGAGAGCACTGCAGGAACACAAATACTGAATGAGTCCTACTGGTCAATTTAAGTAAGGGAAGAGCCAAACTTTGTTTGCTGCCAAACATTACACGAATGGGATCTGTACAGTCCAGGTTTCACCTTTTCAGATGTGCTGTCACAGCCCTACAGTACAACTTAACCTAATTTTAACCTGCTACCTGTGCCCTTATCATTCTTACCTGCTATAGTCTGATTTTCTTGTGCACTGCTGTCATTCTGCACTCCATGAGCAAAAGAGAGGCAAAGCTACATCGTAAGCTCATGGAAAACAAAGGCAGTTTTCATATAAAGCATCAATACCTGCTACAGAGGGGACAAATCACCTGATGCTGACTTCCAGTTTCAACCACAGCCCAAAAGATACCTATTTCCAAAAAGCAAACCACAGGTGCATAGCTTGGTCTCAATGTTAGAAGCTCCTGATCAGGGCAAAAATACACCTGAAGGCCAACAGCTCTCCTCAAGTCTCACCCTGATCTAAGTTGCTACTGGACAGTCCACTATGAATCCATCTAAATTTCATGTAGTGTCTCAATTAGCAACAGCTTGTTTCCTGATAAAAAAAAAAGCAAAAACAATCATCTGTGAGCCCTTCATGACATATCTTTAACTGTTCCCTAACAACAGGACAGTAAGTTATTCAGTCCCAGCAATTCAGAGGGTAACTTACGGCCAGTGTATCTCTCACCATATAAAAACTCTTCCATGCTCTGAGAGACAGGAATGTCCTTTATTCCACTGCATATAATGTCAAGCACATGGAATAGTGAGCTAAATTAAGGATAAACATGGCAAAACTAACTCAACCAATTTGTCAGGCAGTTTGAAATTCGTGGGCTCTTACCACCTTTGTGATTGTTTCAGATAGCTCTTTTCAGAAAAATACTGTACTGTCATATCTATTACTTAAAGAGAAATAGTAGGTTCCTCACTTCAAGCACTACGTGTACAGTAGGACAAATGTTCCCTTGTGTGGGTAGGTAAAAGATGCACCTTACATGAGGCTGTGAGACTCAAAACTGGGAAAGGACTCCAAATACAAAGGAGTATTTTGTAGTGCCTTCCCTTTTGGAATGGGAACACAGCCAAGACTGATGGTTACAAACAAAACACAGTACTGGCATTGCTGACGTACAAAATGTGATGTACTCTGTGATGAGCAAAGTACTTCATGCAAGCCCACGTACGTCCTGCCAATGTTGCAGTGGCCTACTCAGATCTTGTATTCAGGCTCTGAACTGACATTTACAAGCATTCAGTTCTCTCCAGCACTCACACTATAGGAGGCTTATGTATGTACGTCATGTTATCTGCTGCACAGAACAGAGAAGACAGAAAACATGGAAAAACACTACAACTACGTGCAGTTATGTACCTGATGTGTTCCAGTCTTTTCTTTAAATTATTTTTATTCCTCCAAAGAATCATGACTTTCAAAAGAGAACAATAGTACTTCACATGAGATGCAGTTGCTGCTTCAGAATTTAACCAGGGAAATCTGTGAAAAGGGTTGATCATTGCACAATAGTAATTCGACGGAAGACAAAGAAAGGAACCCCTTTGCAGAGAAAGCTGTGTTTACCACTCTTGCTGCAAAGGCTTTTCTGTTATACCCTCACAGTAATTGCTGTATTTTGTCCACCCCCTCTGTTACAAGCACCAGCAGCCAGTCTGGCGCAGACGGTATAGGCAGTGGTGGATGTCCATTTTACTCCCAGCTTTCTACTGCCAGGGATCATCTATTTTGCTTCTGATTGGACTTAGCCCTGCTCTGTTCATTCCCTAATGGAAATCAGTAGGAAGTAGCTGATTAGACTGAAGAAAGGGGAACTCTTCTCCTTTGTTAAATGAAACGAGCAGTGAAAGAGGTGAGATCAAAATTAAATAAATGACATTTAAAGAGATTGATCAAAGAATTGACTACAGAGATTAGAGCCAGTTTTATATACACACCCCAATGCTTGGGAAAAGATATTACTCAAAAAGGTGTAAATTTGTTTGCAAAGCCAGTTGCCAAAATATGTGCACTTTCAGCTTGACAAGATGTACAGCGGAGAGGAAAGAAAAAATCAAAATCCCTGTTCATTTCTCAGCAAGAGAAACAACTAGGAGTGTATTTATTGTGTCTGCATTTACAGCTGAGAAAACAGAAGGTTGTACCAGCTGCCCTCTTGTATGCTCTTTTCCAATTTTAAAGGCAAACCGAAGAAAGCATTCATTGTTGGCTGCTTAAACACTCATTGAACTACATTCTGGGCCAAATCCTTACTTGGTCCAAAGAGACAGCACATTGTTCCCTCAGCTAAAAGGGATCTGCCTCAGTCAGCTGGGTAGCTGACACACCACACATGCACACAGATCATGAACGAGGCTAAAGCTGGGAGGTAAGGACTACAACTCTGTCACATTTCAAGGATGTGCCATCCCAGTGTTCCACAAGACTTGTCACAGTGATGAAGATGGAAAACAAATGCTGAGATGAGAGCAACTGTGGAGCTGTTCCTGAAGTGAACAACCCCACGTTTACTAGTCCCTCAGGTTCTTGAACTAGCATAGCAAAGAGAAGACACTGCAGCAGCTGGAAAGCCTGGTGACATAGGGTTTTAGCAAATTAGGAGGTATCATGAGGTGATAGGAGGGGCTTCTAAGTCTCATCATTCCCCACCACCACCCTAAAAAAAGGAGTAAGGAAAGGATTATTCTGTCTGTGAACTAAAGATTTACAAACTAAAGGACATAGATGGAAAAAGGGGTAACCAGAACTCTGCCAGAAGGAAAATTAAAGGTAGCTGCGCAGAGTGACAGGAGTGCCTGGTACAGAGAAGCACTGAAAATGCAGCTGGCCTCATTCCAGCAGACAGCATAGATATGTTATCTGGAGCATGCAGCTTTAAAAATAGCTCACTATTAAAGTAGCATTAACAACAACAACAAAAAACTAGACACTGAATTCAGGTTATTCACATGTCTACTAGGCATCTTACCTTCAGAAAATTACATCATAATTTCTCATTTCTGGGAAAAGAGAGAGAGAGAGTAATAACCTCAGAAATCACCCAAGGAAAATGTTAAGCTATGACCTTTGCTTATCAGTACCTCTATTCAATTGCAGCAAAGCATTGTTTTGTGGGTCTGTTTGTAATACAAGCTTCTTCTCCTCTTAGGAACTGGAATACTTTTTCACAGGTACATGGTGCAGAAATAAGCATCTATGCAAACTGAATAAATGTACCTGTTTTTTTTTTATTTTTTTCCCTACATTTTAATGTTTTTGGACATTCTGAATAAGATAAAAGTATTTTGTAAAAACGAATCATCAGAATCAAGCAACAGTGTTAGCTTTTCAAATTCCTTTATTAATATGGCCAAAAATAAATCAACAACCCAGTGAATATAATCAGGTTATTTTTTAAATGGCTTAGTAGCTGATTGTTCACCAAACATCTTCAGACCTACAGAAGCACGAACATCCATTTGTGTAACTAAAAACAGCTAGCTATTTGAAAATTGACACTTCAATTGCTAAAGAGAGATGCAGAAGTAGATCTCTCTTCTCCCTGTCAAGTAATTTTGATTTTGTTATGACCATTTTGTCCACAAGCTGTTTAACAGAACAAATGAAGATCAGAGCCATGAGTGGCACATTATCTCATCCCTTATCAAGGTCCTGTTAATGTTCTTCCAACTTCCAAAAGCTTTCGCCTGCCAGAATCTGCATCGCATCTGCTCTCTGTTAATATATACTATGCAACAACATATATCAAAACCACAGAAGTTCTCAGAGCACAACACAACAGATCCTATTGGATTGTTTTACTAAACCAACTGTCTTCACTGTTGCTGGCAAAGCGGAGAACACTCTTCTTAATTGTTAGAAATTCTAATAAGATGATGTAAAACTTTTCTATTTGCTTGATCAGAGTGTGTTCATCTTATATGCCTTGCGGAACCTAACAAGCTTGTGTACAATGATTTGTTAAAAATTAAGATCACATGGGTTTTTCCTTGTATTGCAGTGAAAAGGGAAGCTCTCACTGAAAAGTGTATGTGGACCTTGTATTTCATCTGTGACATAACATGAAAAAAAGGTTCTAGTGCCTTTGTCATTCTCTCCATCAGTTTATGCTACAAAATCTGCACACGACTTGCCATCATTCAAGAGCACTGACAAAGTTTTTAAGAAAATATGATGCAGAGGAGGAAATTCATGTAGCTGATTACCAGAAAGATGTCCTGGTTCCAGCTTTGCTTCCAGCTGGTGCTGTTTCCACAGTATGAAACCAACAGTATCATGAAATTGCATGTGCTGGTATTATCAGCACTCATGATGTTAGTCTCCTGGAGAATTTTTCTTCAATCTTTGTAAAGAAAAGAAAAAGCAGACAGACATACAGAAATAAACCCCTTTCCAAGCTCATCTACACTGCAATATGACCTGAATGTTTGAAAACATTTCATACACTTAATGTATCTCCAGTCCCACCCTTTTACAAGCATTACTTTCTGTTACAAATAAGAGAAAAGCAATTAAAACAGAAAATCGTGAGCAAACCCAGGTAAGTGAATCAGCTTTACAACATGCACATTCAACCCAACACATATTTTGAAATTAACAGCTGTGGTAACCTACACAACTCTTATGCCAACATCAGGACACTACAGAGCCAACACTACTTTCTATGAAGCTTTCAGCTCCAGCTCCTAACTTAAATTTCTCCAGAATAAAATTTACCAAAACAAAATGCTCCTGTTTTAAAAACCCATTTTCAACCAAATACTTGTTCTCATCTTATGAGAAGCTCATTCACAGTTGCTTATACATTTCACCTAAACCTGATTCACCCCACACAAAATCATCACTGATGGCAACAAATTAACACCATAACTTATCTCATAAATTGCCTTCACTCTTTACTAGTGAATACAGTAAGGTACTCACTACCACTGACATCCCCAAGAAATGCTATACATAATTTGGAAGACTTTTGACTTCTTACTCATTTCTGTGTTTTGAACTTGTGACATTCAAACTGTTCAGCATTTTGAGTACACACTGTTTGTAGTGGTACAAAACCATATATTTTCCCAAGGACACATGCTTTACCTTTCTTAACCTATTTCAGTATTTTATACATTACACATGAAGACAGATAAAGCTAAAATGACACAAAGTTAAAATGGGATTCATTTGTTGTTTGAATGTCTACCCTTGCTTTTGCTTAGACCACAATCCAGTGTTACTAAACTTATATAAACAGAAAAAAACAGTTTAGTTCAGCTTGACAAGGAGTAACTTAAGACTGAAATCACCAGGAACTCATGCTTAAACCTTCTAGATAGATGACAAATACAAAACGACGTCAACAAATACTAAAACTTTGCCATCTTCTGAGTCTGCTCATTTCACCAAATACAAACAAGACTTGCATGTTCTGATAAATGCTTTCCATATTGTATGTTACTTAATTAATGTTTGTATAATAATTAAGATGTTGACATTTGCAGAAAGGTAATGCTTTAATTCAATTTTTTTTCTTAAGATAGTTGTTCACATCAAAGGGAAACAGCACTCTGGTAAACACCTCTCTCTTTTGCCAAGATAATAAAATATATAAATTAAGCCTGTAAATGAATACCTGTTAACCTGACAAGTAAAAACACAATACCCTGCTTGGTCAATAAACAAACAAAAAAAAAGGTTCACAAAAAAGGTTCATAAAAAGAGTTCAAAAGCATAATAATTTCAAAGAAAATCAAAGATTATCAGAAAACAACAGTAAGGCTGTCTTAGAAAGATAAATACAATTATAAACATAAAACTTTATTAGTCTTTTCTTTGAATTAAGAGATCAAATTCAACAGTTCAAAAAATTCTAATTCAAATCAATTTGTCTGTAGTAAAACAACTATGGTCTACAGCATGTCAATGTTATTAGATTATTCCTTAATGATGTAGTTTATTATTTTTTTCTGCTGTATTAATTTTGATTCAAAATAGAATAAATATTTGCACTACAAAGGAATGATGCAGGTTGATGGATACAATAACCACCAAATTAGCAGTTCCCAAAGAAGGGATCATGGTAGCTATGAGTATAGTTGTAACCCTAATAAAAATTCAGTTTTTATCAAAGTAGTTGCAATCTTCAACATCACTTCACTGGAAAAGATTGATGTACTGGTTAGTACTACTCAGGAAATTTATAACAGACAGAATTCAACAGAAACAGTAACTTTATATGCTTTTTTCTTCTGTTTACATAGCTTTGGAGCTGCTGTCTGGCACTAGCTGCCAATACTATTCAGGAGCCGTAATGGAACCTGAAGCTCTTTTCAGTGGAAGCTGGATGGGGTTAATTCTCAAGTGTATCTTTACAATTATTAGTCATCAAGGCTAGCAAATGAATAAATCTCTGCATGTGTTTGTGTTTTAGATTCTAAAGCTTACAAAAGGCTTTACTTGGTCCTGCTCATTTGTATTCATATGAACTGCTCACTCTTTACATTTTTGGATGCAATGTAACCTCTGTCTAGACTTTCAATATTTCTAAAATATAATACACAATTCGTCTCCAGACAGGGTTTTTGCTGGTGCAGGAACTTATGAAACAACCTTCAGAATGCCACTCAATACAGCAAATGTTAGCTTTATGGTGTGTATAAATCAAACCCTGAGACAAAACTGCCTTTTCTCCTTCAATGTGTAACAAGTACAACATTCAGTCAAGATCTGAATACTTACCACTCACATTATACTTCAGTCTATTTCTAATGCTATCTACTATACAGAATGCTTTGAGCTGTTGGCAAGAAAGACACTGAAAGATATGCCAATTCTGCTAATATTCTTTTCTTGTAAGAAAGGTAATGAAATCCCTTCTCCCAATAGTAAATGAAAAATGCATCTACATAGGATATGGACTCAGTAAGTTCTCTTCATTTCAGAATCTGACCAGCTTTATCATCCTATTTACTCCAGAAATACCTTTTTTTTTTTCAACCTAAGATTGATATATTTATATATTGTTTGTAGAAGAAACTTTCTTTCCCCTTGTTTTAAATATGAAGGGTTTTAAAAATCCAAATGCTTGTCCCTTTAGAGTTAGCAACATTAAAAAAAAAAAGCATTGAATGCAAGTCTTCCAACTTTTTCTCTGTTTATATGCAGTGCCTAGAAAATTACTGTCTGGTTGCTGCCAAGCTTAAAGGAAAGATTTTACAAAAGGACACATGAACTGCAAAAAGCAGATGACTGAAAAGATCTGTGTCGCAGGGAGAGATTCTTCTGAATGCTTTTCAATGTTACATCTTTATTTAACAGCTCTCCCACAATTTACAGTATGGTTTCAGTGACTGAGTACACCTACTTGAATAAGATATGGCTACAGGACTAGGCTTGCTGAAATTTGGCTCTGGGTTCTCAAGTGTAGCTCTTAGTTATTTTCTCCAAAGACTGCTATAGCTACAGCTCAGACTGTGACAAACTACGGACAGACAATGACAGTGTACAAACTGTGAAGGATGGGAAGCAGAGTAAGCACATTTCCCTCTGTGAAGAAGTGAATGAATGCTGGGGCCAGAAGAGCTGTGGAGTCTGTAAAACTATATAACCCTTACATCTGACAGCACTTGCCTGGATAGTGACCAACAGTTCTTCCCATGAAGCATCATCACATTGGGCACCATATGCAACCGCATTAAAAACTGGTATTTCTGTCAGTCACTTACTGCAAATCACTAGAATATTCTACTTAGGTAAGCTTGTCTGCTGCTTCCCTTCCTTGTATCTCCCAGGCTGCCAAAGAGCAGCTCAAGTCTTCTGCAAATGAAATTATTTTGGATTGTTCAACTGAGGCAGGCATCCAGACTGGTAAAACATACCATTCTGGCTATGAAGAGTATTTTTCCCTCAGACATTTCCATCACTTCTCGATACAATTTCAAAACATAACTGCTGCATGACTTGAATAATGGTCAGATATTTCTGACTCATTTATTTTTATATCTTTTTTTTTTTCAGTGCTCATATTTCTGGGGAGGGAGCTAAAGCCAAGTCAGCTTTATCACAGAGAAAACAACTCAAAGGAAGAATTAAGTATCTTGCACGACTGTGTCTGTATCTCTTCTCCTTTTTCTATTTGTGCTGGACCAGGTTAACAGTACTTATTACATTCTGCAGATGAAAATACAAAAACAGGGTATCATGTTACTGTGAATGAATGCCATGCACAGTGTATTCCAAGAGTCAATCTTTTTTTGGTGCATTGTGACCATTTATTATAAGCAATACTTGAGAGCAACTGAATGTTTTCAGGCAACGTTAAATCACTTGATAGACATTAAAGTATTAAACTTCGCAACTTTCTCACCTAAAAACCAGACATGCTGGTAATGACAATGCAGGTGACAATTATTTTGCATGTAATGTTGGACTAACTATTGATACACTGGCATTGCAAGGAATAAGCATATTTCATACATATGGAGACTGCTATAGTCCCAAAATGACTTAATGGCTGAAATCAGACTTCAAAAATGTAACTTGCTACCATGAAAGATATAATGGCATAACTAAGAAGAACTTCCAATAGTTTGATATTGTACCATTTTATGATTATAATCAAGTACAGTTCCCAAACCATAAGCACTGAAATCTACAGAAATAACTCCATTTCCAACAAGTATCAGTCAATGAACAACAATTAAAAATTCGAGGGAGATTGTGCAAGAATTTGGAGAGCACATCCACACACAAACATTTGCACTTTACAGACAGTGTATATACTTTTTCTGCACTATGATCAGAAAACTCTATTAATGCAATTAAAAAAACCTCTCAAGGAATCTTAACATAAAACTTCCCCAATAGCTTTCAGACACATTGAAAATCTTTGTTGGCACAAAACCTTTACACAGAATCAGCAGAGTTACCTCACCACAAAACCTCTCTCCATTATGCTAATGTTTCTATCATCTGAAAACCACCCTGACGTGAGAAATAGTGACATCTCAGTGAGACAGGACAAAGTAAGGAGAACTGCAGCTCTTTGATCAGGTTGAAAGTGCTCTGCATTCTGATTAGTATTTTTGCTGAGATCCTAGGAGATGAAAGGATTTTTAAGTCTGACAGTTGGGGTGGGGAGGTATTTAGAAGAGAACAAAAAGAGGAGCATTGAAAGCAGGTGACGTCATGCCTCAAAATGGCCTTTACCATCTTATTGACACGCTCCACAATGTTGCATAGCAGTTTCCACACTGCTATTCTTGAGAGCTCCAGATCCTCTGTGGAGACAGTATGGCTGGAGATTCAGTGCTTTAAAAGCATGAAAAGTAGAAACAGGTCTAAATATAATATGTATATTGTATTTCAGGACCCTAAGTACATTATTGTATTACTCCAAAATACTACTTTTCAAAATTATGCACTGCCTGACATCATACAAGGGAAATCTACCCTACAAAGCTTACAAATTCTGGCTCTCCTGTCCTCAAGAAAAACCCACACAGCAAGCATGGAAATGCTTATTTCCCTCTGATTCTTTCCACAGGCAAAGTTTGCCCTTTCATACCACAAATATGTTCAAAATTTGTAGGGGCCTTGGAACTGACTACCCTTCACCTCGTATTGCCAGAAGCATCCAACACTAAGGAGAGACATCAAAATCTCCCCCTTACACTCTACAGACAGTGAAGGCAAAAACCACGGGGCTTTAGGAGCATTCTTCATATTTATGTTCGGGCAAATGCACATACAGTCAACTTACCAGGCAAAATACATGCCATTTGCTCCCAGTGGATTTGTATGCCTTAGAAGATACAATAAAGCTTTTCAGTGATACTGCAATTCTTTTTTTAAAACCTTACTCTCCTTACATAAAGAACAAAAAAATGTGCTTTGAACTGTTTTTCATTAAGGAAGTGACAAGCCAGAAAAAGAGATTTCTTGACAAAGCTTCTCTATCCCTTAGCTCTCCCTCTCTACCACCTCCTTTATGTCTCATGGTGTGGCCGCTTTTGCAGGACTCTGTGTTAAACATCCTCCCAGCTGCCAAGAGATATCTTTCTAAACGTGTCCTTCATTTGAACTCTAGCGTAAGTGCAAAATGTAAAGAATAATAAAAGGGACCTTGTGGGTACCAACCACATCTCGTATTTCCTGAAGCTAGCACACTTATTTTCATTTGAAAGGGAAGCTTATGTTATAATTGGGATTTTTACATTTTCACATGAATTACAGACCTCTCTATACTGTCTCACTACCTGCATGCTAATGCATTTTGAGAATACATAGCTCCATGTAACATGAGGGAATTAAGTCTCCCGGAAAACCAATTCGAACATCACTAAAAGACTAAGCATTTCACAACATCAGAACCAAGCAGCATTAAAAGGACACATACAAGAAAAATTCCAACCAAAGCTTGTCTGACAAGCCACGTGACATTTCAGAACCCTTCCATTCTCTCCTTACAGATTACTAAAATCCGTATCAATTACAAAAACCTTTACTTTAGAACACGTTATTAAGGATAAAAACCCTGTATTATAAACTGAGGTGCTAACCAGGCACAGAGGAAGACTGGGAAAGATGTTTATATGTTAGAAATCTATACTCTATTCTCTTCCTTTTATTGTGGAAGCTTTCCTGTGCTTCTAATTTTTTGTCACTCTCTCTCTCAACTTCTTGTTTTCAAGAAGGAAGTAAGAGCCTTAAAGATACATTACATGTAAACAGCTCACTCAACTATCTTGATTGTTTTTGTCTGTGACATTTTGAGACTCCACAATTAAACTACCACACTTTTCTCTTGGTGTCAGTGCATTCAAAGGTTCCTTGGCATCCTCTACCCTACAAGGCCTGATTGAATTAGAGAGAACTGGAGTCTGTGTGGCACAACTTACACTACAAACTTCAAGAAAGTTAGCAGAAGGTACTAACAGTGCACATGTAAAACAAAACCAAGGGCTTTTCTCAAACAGCCTTTACTTTCTCCTGTTTTCTTATCACCAGGACTTTTTGCAGAATCAAAACCTGATTTCTGCACATAGATTCCTTATGACAGGATTAATGAAATCTTGATCAGGAGGAATGAAAGCTCCAACAACCTGTACTCTTTAAGAGATTCTTCCTCCTCCTTCTATTTTTTCATTGTAAGATATTACAGATATATTTCATTATAAGATATTACAGCAAACTGGATTCTTTTGTTTCCATCTTGAAGCTCTGAGGTTCGGGTATTGCACAATAGTACCAGATGATTAGAGTTTCGAAGTGTAATGCAGTCCTGCTCTCAAAACTATGCTTTTACTTATAACAGCCATACAGTAAACTTCTTCATTAAAGTAACAATAATTGTTATTTACATATTACCACTTGGCATTATTTGTAAAAATGTTTTCTCATGCACTTTGACTGTATCAGCTATGATCACCATCATCAGGAAATCTAGCTTTCAAGACATGTATGTAACCATCCATGAAATTACTAATGTATGTACATGTATGTAACCATGAAAGAACTAATTTATTTTAGTGATAAGCAAGATTTACTGCCCTCTCAATTTAGAGACACACATTTGAAGCAAGCAAGCATTCAACCTGACACCAGCAGAAAAGGTACCCAATATACTTTACTCAACACAAAAATAGTTGTAGAAAACCCTAACAACCTGTGCAATAAGATGAACTACACAGTTAATCAGGGACACAAAATGAAAAAGGGATATTAAAAAACCCTTCAAAGCTATACTTTGTTTAGTCTTGCTGTCTTGATCATTTCCACGGCAACCCAGTATACAGTTCTGTTCATTCTAAGAAAACAAGCTTCTCCAAGACCCACACTTACACATGCAAATATGCATATAGCCAATTTAGTTAAATTATAACTTGAAGGATAAAAAAGGTAGAGAAGGAAACACTGTGAACAGACGTAATTCCTTATGATTTCAGCATCCCTAATTTAAATCATAGCTGGCAGTTGTATTAGCAGTTCAGTATCTCAGACTAACATGCTCGACAGGAGTCAATGGCAGAGGTCTGGAAGGAGGGTAGCCATGACAAAAGGGAAGTTACCAAAAAGGCCCTTAGCTGTGAGTGGAAAGACTCGTCAACAAGACATACGTTGCAACAGAGAAATCAAAGCCAATATGCTGGAAAGGGTCAGAGTCTTTAAAGGGCAAGACTTTATGATATTTACTTGTATTTCTCAAAGTTCACGTTGAGAGTAAAGATGCTTACTTGTAAAGGTAATATTCAGCTTGATCCACTTCCTCTCGTGAAGAAATGTTGTCAACAAACTGATTAAAAAATAAGAAATAAAGCTTCAGAAGGGGCATTCACAAAGGATATTAGAAGAAAATGCCATCCGGATAAACACAACATATTTGTTTTACATATTTAAGTAACTAAAAATAATGGAGGTCTTCAAGTCTTTGCTCATTTCTAGTCAGGTTTCTTCTGGACTGCAGGAAGTAAAATCTTTTCTGAACTCAAACAATTCCCCCCTCACCTGTAAGAACTGCTATGTACGTTGAAAACATGGAGACAACCTAGGAATCACATCTATAAAGCACAGTACCCAATACTTTTGTTCCTTCTTGCGTAATTTTTTCTACTTCAAACATATCCTTTAATTTGAATGTGCCTTCAGTTGCTTTTTTTCTGATTTTCAATGAGTCTCAACATGCCTTTGCTCTCTTTCTAAAAATCACTCTTTTCCCTAACATTTTCCTGTTTTGCCCATTCATACGATAAATTCTAAAGGACAGGGACAATACATGCAAATAACAGTAAGAAAAAAAATCATCCCCCCACACTATAAAGCACAACTTTCCAACCATTTAAAACTTCACCTACTCCAGGCATTGTTACAAAATTCCCAGTGCTATCAACTATTTAATTAAAACCAAGGCTTTCAACCAGACTTTCTCCTATGGTAACAGTGAATCCTGTTTTCCTGTTTATTTATCGTAAGTATAAAGATGCTGGAACCCTATATAATACCTTTACATCTGAATATATAAACAACATGTTCTCAAAGTCAGCGCTTTTCTTTATCCTAAGAATGAGCTAAAAATAGTTTTTAGACAGTTTAAGCTGACTGGTGCTTGCTTTCAAGTTTCTTAACTTTCCTTACGTATGTGTACATGTAGATCTCATCTCTGAGTGTGGCAATACCATGCCCATGTGCTTTATTTACATTTTAGAAAATGAGAATTTTATGTGAGCTACAGGTATTGAAAAGTGGGGCTGTTTGAAAACCTGGAAATGACACTTCTCCAGGGAACAGGTCGGCCCAAAGCAGAAACATGAGGAGGGAAAGAAGTAAATCTGATTAAGAAATAAAAGGAACACCCATTTCCTCCACGTACAGTCTCAGAGCCAATGATCAAGGATGTTCAGTAACCATACAAAACATTCTGTGACTCTTCAGTTAGTGGCACTAATGATTCTAATTAGCATTAATGTTGTTATTGAGGTACCAGGTTGGTGATTCAACTTTTGGGGGGCAATTTTGAAAATTGATTTTTAAAAACCAAGTGACATTTATTCTGCTTCTTCAGCACAAATGGTCACATACACAGAGAACTTAAAAGCACATATCACATCTCTGCCTACCCAAATTAATCCATCCAGACACCAGAATTGGTTATTAATTACAGTTAAGAATAATGGTTTCACTTAACCCTGTCAACATTTGTCCTGCGTCAGTCTGCTGAGGTGAGGAAAGAAAACTATAGAGGCAAAACGTAGCTACCCCTGCCTCACTTTGATGGGAGCCTGGAGGTGGAGGAAGATGCATGTGGACAGGCAGTGTACCAATGCACTGCATTCCCTTAGCAGTCTGGGTTCTTATGAAATATCTGAGAGGACATTAAAACTCTGACTAACAAAGAGAGAAAGCACAAGAAGGGAGGGAATATATATTAGAGAAATACAGAGCCCAAGTAACAAAGCAAGGCCCAATTTTGCTAAGAAAAAAAAATTATTTATTTTAAAGACCCCACAGTCCAGATACTAACTAATGAGCAGAAAGTAATAATAAAACATCTTTACACAACAATTTAACAGTGTAACAAGACATTTACGATCCCACAACTCCCGACAGAGGTGGTATCATTCATCTCCTCTGGGCTTCCTTAATTTCATAAGCATTCTGTTGTCATCTCCATCACTTTACAATTGGAATTTATTTTCTTACCCGGTCTATTGTCAAAGAGCTGACAGGCAGCTTTCTTTCATAGGTTCTGTCCATTAAGTTGGCTAATTCAGCTGAAGAAAAGAGAAAAATAGTACGTTTAATCAACTGATATTACAGGAAAACCTGCAGAGCTGTCATGCAACTTGGAATAGTACCTGCGTCCATAAAATTAAATTCTGGTTCCTTATTTTGGTTCTCATTTTGAAGTTGCATATAACAATACTTTCAATTATTAATTACTTTTACAGAAAATAATACGTGGAAAGGTACTCAACGTGATGATTTAAAAATTTTTAGAAGACCTGGGAAAAAAAAGGAAACTATGCTATAACGTATGGGATGAAATGAGTATAGCTAATATATCTCATCTAAAAACCTTGAACAGATGTCCTGATACTTGACACTTGCTTTCAAGCTTCATGTATGCTGGACAGTGCCTTTGGTGTTTGTCCTTCCCTTTGTGTTAAAACAAAGAGACACAGAAAGAAGCAGTACCATACAGAAAAACCCTACTGTCACAAACAGCAGGTTAAAGAAATTCTGTTAACCAAACTGGGCACTGTGCCAGTGCCCTATTAACTTTATAGCATTCTGCTCAAGCAGTCATATAACAATATTAATTTGACCATACCGAAATTGTAAAGCTTTTGACTGTTGAACAGGTAGACAAATATAGAACTACATGAATTTAATCTCTAGTTTTAGTTTTGTACTGTTCCTGGAAAATAATTATAACTCAGGAAGGGTAAGGTGCTCACTGTATGCACAGCGTCAGCTGTTTTGGTTCTTACCTGAGACATGAACTGATGATATTCAATTTACCCTATTTAGAGACTTCAACCGTACTCTTTCCTTCTTTTCTCCCTCATTTTCCAGGAACAGGAATCCAACATATTCTCATCACATCACTAGTATCTCCCTTCCTCCAGTGCACCCCAAGGCTCCAATCATTACTAAACCAGCTTCTTTGTCACCTCTGTATCAGTCCCATTGGCCATGCTGCAAGAGCCAATGGCTTGGCTCATTTTACAATTCATTTTCCAAAAAGGTCATCTGATTCCCATACCTGTCCATGGAACATGAGGTGGACACAATTTACAGCATCACATCAGAATTGACTAAGCCTTCTATGCTGGCAAAATTAGAAATGACAGGAAGCAGCATTGTACCAGTAACACACAGTGACTCCAAGGGATGCAGTCCATGTATGTTCTGTTCACAGAACAAGTGATTTAAAAGTGCTCTTGCATCACCAGTGAATATTAACAGTAATCTAACAGTTCAGTTAGAGTATTCTTCACTTCTAACAGCAGAAATAGTATTCAATGCTACTCTGGTCTTAAAAATGCTCTCTCAAATTACAGCATGTGCAAAGATTTTTGCTGTAATAAAATGGCAGGAGTCTGTCTTGCCTGAGTCTTAGTTTGGATAATGCTGCTGTCTGTTGCATACCAGTATTTCGTATTTACATAACCTCTTCCTTTCTGAGGCACTTGAAGGTGTTATTTGAAACACCAAAAGATTATCTTTGACATGCAGTTATTTTTAGCTAAGGGAAAGTGAGCATTTTGTGACCATGAAAAGGAATGGAAACTAAGGGCAAGTACCAGCTCCTGCAAAATACAACATAGGATGCTGAAATTATGTAGGCCACCAATGCCACACTACATCACAAAGCCACTAAGACAGCAGATCAACTTTTTGAATAGTAAAGCATTCTATGTGGGAATATCCATACAGAAAGTATTTGTATTTTACTCTGTATTACCTGTCTGCCCAGCACTCAGGAAGGTCATGATGCAGCACCCAGCTAAAGTCTTTGAGGGCATTACCAATAGTGCTAGAATTTAAGAGAGGGCAGATGCTGCAGCTGGGTCAACTTGACAGGAATCAAGAATGGCTAGATTCTTGCCTAAATTTACTAAGCCTACTGTCAGCCAACGTTCTTCATTTGTGCTTTGAGATGGCTGAAGAGAAGTGTTTACTCAAATCTGCTATATTTGATGACAAAGCAACATGGATCTGAGACAGACAATGGCACAGGTTGGGAACTTAATTATTTACTCCAGAAAAATTTCTGTTACGCATCTCACTCAGAAAACACTAAGGTGACACTTAAGGCCATCGTGGGCTATACTCAACCTCGAGCTTGGCAGTTCTTTTGTGTAAGTACTCATGAACATGAAAAGTCCACTTTAGGAACACTGAGTACTTAAGAGATTAAAAACCAAATTAATACAATGCCATGAGTGCAAGATCTCAAGACTGTTAGCAATTTATACAAATGCCAACTTTAGGAGACTTCCCATACAGAATTTTAACAATTGACCTTTTGTGTTGTCTACAAAGGTAATTCCACCAAAGCTTCAGCATGGAAATCAACATCAATCACTTACCTATCAGCTCCAGTACATGAATAACAATAAAAAGAAAGTTAATGAAAAAAAAATAGCAAACAAATCAAGTAAATTGGAAATTTAGCTTTGTTTCCAGACAAATTGTGATTTCTGCTATAGTTTCTAGATATGAATAATTACAAGTGACTAATTCTGTTCTAGCTTGTTTTTTTGGAAGACTGCCTAAGAGCAGACTTTTTTCTCAGATTCATGATTTGAAATAATTCAACTACCTTTTCTGAACGAAGCTTACTTTAAGTATTTATTAGATGATCAAGATTAAAGCTTGTTCTCAGTTAAAAACTTCCTAACACAAGTACTAGAATGTGAGCGTGACTGCCCCGGTCTCCTAGCAACATCATTAATAAAAATTGAGTGCTAACATTGATGTAGAACCCAAACAAATATTTTAACAGCCAAAGCAAAATTCTGTGCATATTCTAACAGATGTATGTTGCAGGTGCTTTCACACTATGTACTTGCTAGTCATTATATAAGAAGTCACTAGTATAAATACTTTCTCATACATACTGCCCCAAAATTTCTACATAATAAACTTTTACAAAACTTTAATTCCTCTACAAGCATACTACTGCATTTTACAGTTCCTCATGGATTTAAACAAACTAAGAAAACAAATCATACATCTGAGCCGAAGTCACAGCTTTTGGACATGACTTCACAATTGTGTCTAAAATATTAGTATCTCAGATTTCTTGTTCACACTTTTTTTCCATTTGCTTACAGCAACTCAATTTCTTGTTGCCTGCAGGGGTGATTCAGGATAACAACTTGGAAAATATTGTCCCTCATCTTCCAAGTCACTGGTTATGACAACTAATTCCCATTTGGTGGCCTACGAAATCCATATAGTTTCTATTTGATTCCTAGTATATACCAATCCATAGCATATGGAATTCAACAAGTAGCCAGCTTGGCCACGATGTGAGGTCACAGGATATAAACTACCTTTTAGTTCTCAGAAGTTGTCCATTCAGGACAGGGCTGAAAACCAGTGATGGAGCAGAAGCTATAAAGCTGATACAACTGAGACCCTAAATTTTCCAACCCTAGGAATGATGGACAGAGCTAATACCTTAACTCACAAGCTAACGTGTTTACATTTTCAACATAAAGACATCCCTGATTTATTTTAAAGAGGAAAGAAAAATATAAATGAAGGTTGAGGCAAGTACAAACTTACATTTCACATTTCTCAGTATATCCACGTCCCTAGCAGCTTCTGGAAAGAACCTTATACGAAAGAATTCTTTCAATGGAAATTACTCAAGCTTGCAAAGGCGGCACTGCCACCTGGTGCTTTGGGTGAGGCACTTCAGATACCTTGAGTTTTTTTACAAAGACGTTTCCTATGCCAGCCCTTTGGACTTTGGTAATTGCTATCTTTCTTTATCAAGATACTTACTATCATGTAGTTTTACCCTTGTTAGTGACAAACCAACTGAAATATTACAGAATCTAAGTCCAGACATGCTTCCTTTTCCTTGATATCTAATTTTTAATAAGAAGAGTAGAATTTCCTTCTAAACAGGTATCTTCCTATCAGCAAGTAGTTTGTAAATCCCAAATTAAGGCAAGGACCATAAATGCCTTTCTGAACAAACGTGCTTGTGTACACAAAATACAATCTTGCTCTTTCCCACACTTTTTCAGTACTGGAGTTTGCTAACACACCCATGCTTGGATGTCTAAATTGGGACTATGGAGAAGAGAATAGGATGTGTCCTTATATGGACACAGTAAATAAGTTTCAGTCTGAGATGGCACCAAACAACTGCAGCAGAGAAACTGAATTAGCTTTAAAACAATACTTTCATCTTTAATTCAAAAATACTTTTTTCTTCAAGTGTAGTAATACAACATAGTTTTGCAAAATAGAAGTTCTGAAGCAGTGCCTGAAATACACAAGCAAAACAGCATCTTCTCAACACGAGGAATTCTCTCTAGCTACAACCATCAACTGATGGTTGAAGCTAGACAGATTATATGCACAACCATGCAACTGACAGCTACAGAGCAGATGTCTCTAGTGTTGCCTCCTCTTTGCAAATGCTAATAGAGCAGACACTGTGTTAACTTGTTTTCTTTTTCCGTGAACACAGAATGAAAATGCAAAGTAGTTCTTGGAAGATCACAGAGCAGGCATCTGCTTTGGATCAAGATCATTGGCAGAAACTTCAAACCAAGATCAACAGCAAAAACTGTGCTTGCCAAAGAGTCACAAAAGGCCTTGCTAGGGCTAGGGAAAGCCAAACATGGACTGTACAAGAACTTGTATAATGTTTTCTTCTACAAGGGATCTCTATTGCCTGTGAAGTTAGCCAAAACAAAAAACATCTTTTATCTGGAAATGGCAAGTTCAAATGCATCCCAGGGCATTCATGCCTGTGGCTCCAGGTCAGAAAACACTGCATGGGCAGTCCTATGGACAGTAAAGGGTTACAATGTACAACAGTCTCTGCATGATCCAAGCCATGTTCATGAACACCCACCAGCCATTCTGGTCCACGTACTGTAAAACACTTTAACAAATCAATCTAGCTGTTCCAAAACTGTTCCACCTGTGGCACAAAATAATGCATACTTACCTGTAGCACAGAAAAAAAGTTTTCCACAGTGCTTGCCATGCAACATATACACCAAAAATATGGTGGCATATCATCTGAAATGTAATCTAGCCAGTGAATTTAGCTACAAAGCTCCCATGCAGGATCTCAGAACTATACATATATAGTTCAACGTGCAACTCATCTGAAATGAAATGTTTAATTTTTCTCCTAAAGTAAAAAATACAAAATTTCAACAAGAGATGTAATTTTCCCTTTTGCAAAATTCTGAAGAAAATATTATTTAAAAGAACATTTTTAAACAGGAATGCTCTGTGATACTTACAGAGTAGGTCATCTTTTGCACTGCAGTACAATTAAAACATTAATTGTAACCAGAGAGAGTCTTCTTAGCTTTCAGACACAAAAATATGTCATTCATAAAAGCTCTGGATTTTTTGAAAGAAAAAAATCAGCTTGTAGAAACTGAACATTAATTAAATTGGAAAATCCTGACTTGTTTCAGCATTTCAGCTTTGAATACACAAGACATTTCTAACATGTTGAGCACACATTTACACAGAACTTCAGAAGCATTTTGCTCCTTACTTTTTCTTATTTTGAAGTATTTATAGATGATGAGCTAGCCTAAAAGGATTTCAGGTGCAAATAACTAGACATAGTGGAAGAAATAAACTTTTCTCACCCAGATTATGCTCTTCTTTTTGTCTCTTTTCCCATTTTGTGCTGTCCACATAGGCTGCAGAAAGAAGAGATCGTCTACCTAATGAAAAAAAATAAAATACATCACTACACAGTGCCAGGTTGCCTAAACAGTTCTAAATAAGCACATCAATTATTTAACAGATATCACCTTTTTTCTGTCACATTTACTGATTTGGCATAGCTGTCAGCAGCACTACCAAAGCAGTTTGGATTCATTGTGTCTGCAAAAGCCATTATTACTTCGTCATTTTTAAAACAGAAGAGTTCCCCCTTTAAAGTTATTTTCAGCGTGCAACCAATATTCCCAAAACTGAACTGTGTATTTAAGAAAATAAGAAATTTGTAAAGGCGGGGAAAAACAAACAACAATAAAGAACAGCTTCTTTGTACACATGCCTTTTTTCATCAAATATTAGCATTTAGTTAAAAGTAGGCAGAAAATTGTAAACATAAGGAACAACTATGCAGAAAAAAGGCTTTTTTGTTGTTGCTGGCTGAGGTTTTTTTCTACCTCTACAGAACTGTCTCACTGGAAATGATGCTGGATGCTCATTTACACACATTCCATGTTTGATCAGCTCTTGCTTACAGCTCCTGTGAAACTTTTTTCTAGATACTGTTTGTACCTTTGAAAACTGCTCAAGGCTCTCTTCTAGTTTCTGAAGCAAAATAGAAAATGTTTCAGTTGGACTAACGTGGATTATGTGTGCTCATCCCTGACAGATGATGAGGCCTTGAAGATGCATGAAGAACATCTGGATAAACTTTGCTTAAGGATGAACGAATACTTGCAGAAGCAGAAGGTTGCAGAAATTATTCTTAAGAATCATGAAATATTTTAGAAATAAATGTTGTTATCCTACACAGAAGTCTTAGTGACTACCTTAAAGTCCTTATCTAAAAACCTATTTGCTACGCTAAGACTTTGAAATTCTTGGTTGTGTAATAATTTCATCCTTTACTTTATCATTTTTTAGACATAAATGTATACATGGATACCCAGCTCTGAACATCTTTGTAAATTTTTGTCAGAATGACCCAGCATACAGTTTCACAGACAGGCTACAAGACTATCTATACAGCTTTATTAAACAGATAATAAGAAGACCCATTACTTTTAAAGATGCTTTTCGTTATGCTGATAAATGACGTACACAAAAGATCTGTTTCTTTTTGCCTTTTTTTTTGATAAATTTCTGTATGTTCTTTCACAGCTAAGGATGCCACTCCTAAAGTCCAAACATCTCAAGCACTATTTTCTGTGGACAAGCAGCTGTCTGACAGTGCTTCCCTCAGGTAAGCTAAGCTAGAAGTCACATTTGTGCTCTCCGTGCTGGTTCACTTCTGAGCAGCCACAACACCAGAGGAAAAGGGGGCATTTCTGTAACATTTCTCACAGCTTCTGAAACACGCGCACCAGGATGGAGTACAGAGGATTTCTGCTAAGGGAAGTTGGAAAGGCACCTTAAAACTACACATCAATACCATGTTTCAAGTAAATATTGTGGAGTTCAGTTCTCAAATGTGGATTTTTTATTTTTTTTTGGGGGGGGGAGGGGGATTGGCTGGTTGGTTTTGGTGTTTTTTTGTGTGGTTTGTTTTTGTTGTTTGTTCGTGGAAAGGCAGCTTGTCAAAAGCAACAGTCTTGACTGTGATTTTGTCACCTTACTCATTAGATGGGTTTTGCTAAGCTCTGACTGCCTGGGGCTTATCAGCCCCAATACACCCTCACATTAATTCTACATTCTCACCAAGAGAAGCAGGTCCCGGGCTGTTCACCCACCACCTCGGTTAGCCCTACCGACGCAACCTTGCCCACCCTTCACACCGCCCCCAAACCCCCCTCCACCTCCCGATCCCCGCTCCACAACCACCCGCGAGCACCCTCACGGCGCCCCGGCCCTCACAGACCACCACACCAAGCGGCCGTGGCCAACCTCGTCCCGTTCCCGCCTCTGCCCGTCCCCGCATCGCCCTCCCCCCGCCGCCGCGGCCGAGCACCGACCTGCCGCAGCGCCCAGGGCCTTCCCGCTCCGCAGCGCGGCCCGCACGAGTACGGGGGCGGCCATGTCGCCGAGGGCGGGGCAGGCCTGCGAGCGCTCCGCCCCCGGCAGGCCCGGGCACAAAATGGCGGCGGTGCTCGCCGGCGGCTCCCAGCGGGTGATGCGGGAGGCGGTGCGGCGCTCGGCGGTTCGCCTGCCCGCCCCGGGGTGCTGGGGCTGTGCGTCCGGAGGTAGCGGGGGCCGCGCGGTGGGAAGCGGGCAGCGGGATGGTGGGCGGCGGCGGTCCCGGGCTGTGCACCGGCTGGGAGACCGGCTGGAGTACTACAACTCCCATCGTGCCTGGCGGGTGCCACCAGCCATATGTCTGCCGGGAGTTGTAGTTCCGGCCGGAATGCCACGAAGTATGAACTTAAGGAAGGGGTAGAATTCAGTGAAATAAGTTCAAGAAGGGCAAACTCTGCTGCCCAGAGCTCTCTGCTGACGTGGATGCGGCGAAGGGCACCTGCGTGCTCCCAGCGCCAGCCCCGGAGAGAGCCCCAGGTTGGGAGGGCGGATTTCAGTGTCGAGGCAGCGGAGAAGGCATGTGGGGAGCAAGTGTTGGTGTCACCCAGAGTAATTAGTGCTGCGTTACCCGCTGGGGTTGTAATTTTTAAGTTTAATGGAAAACGTGCCACTTTATGGATTATTTTTCCTTCAGATTTCATGAAGTGTATCAGTAACGTGCTTCACTTACACAGAATACAAGCATTTTTACTTCTGTGGCTTGGTAACGTTTTGCTAGACAAATATAAAACTTATATTTAAGCAGCGGTTGGTGCTTGGCTTGTCCCTTCCCGATGAGAATCATTCTTTCACAGGCTGAAAACTTGTAAGAGTATATTGTGACAATGTAAACTATTACAGTAACTCTGTTGCCAAATCATTGGTTGCAGGTAAAAATCCACTGCTGGAGAGCTGAGTTTCTGGCAGCAAGAATTTGGCCAACAGCATTTGCATGACACTTTCGCTAGTGGAGCTTACAAAACAGAACAGTTGGGATCAGCGCCCAGAGTTAATCTTGAGATTCTGGTCTCAATGACTGTCTTTTTTCCTTGGTGCCTGCACAGCCCCAGAACTTCACTAGGTCTCCTGAGTGCTACTACAATCCAAATGATAGTCTTTGCATTTCCCCGTACTGTCCTCTCACAGCATTTGGAGCTTCTGGAGCAGGGCATTCAACAGTAACAAGGGCAGCATGTAGGAGGAGGGGCACTGTGCCTCTAGTGAGTTCTCAAGAACAAAGAGATGACAAGGAAAATCCTTAGAAGAGCATGGCAGATCTTACTCTTGTGCAGAATCCACTTCTGTCTTGGCTAGACGAGAGTGGAATGGCATCTCCAATTTTTCTTTTGTACATCCAATAAATACATAAGTTTTTGACTTTGTATGTATTAACACTGGAAAGCTATGATATAACTGTTGTGGGTTTGTGTGTGTGTGTGTGTTTTTGTTGTTGTTTTTGTTGGTCATGTGAGCCATTCTTGCAGTGTGTTTTTTTTAGCTTTGTACTACTCCCAGTAGCCTGGCATCACACAGTAGTTAACAGCTCTAATTTTAAAATGTGAAGTTCCATACTATTAATCCAGTTGTTATAATGTAAAACTCAACCTTTCTCTTTCCTTTTTATGGTAGGGAAGCGGTATCTGCTAACAGAAGATGACCTAAAGTTACAAGAATTTCAGCAGACAAAAGTGGTAATTAGAAATGAAGTTCATGGCAATAAAGGTATCTATATTTCTTTGATAATCTCCATTCTCAATTTTAACATGAGTACTAGAAAACAAGAAGACAGTCAAAGCCATTATAATATGACATAAAATTGACCCCATTCAAAGCAAGAGCTTGTATTTTTCTCTTCCAAATTGTTTGTTGCTAAAATTGTCTGAAGATCTCAGGCTTTGTAGAATGAAATGACATTAGTTATGCTGTCTTGGAAAATGTGGAGAAACTTTCAAGTATACAAGGTGCTTACACAGGACCTGAAATGTTTGTGTCCTCACATTTCCAACTTCATCAGACAGCCTAATAGAAAGTACTGCTTCAGTCTATGAATCACGCTTGAAATACATCTTCAGCAGAGAAACTTAATACAAAGCCTTACAGCTACTTCTCTGTCCAGAGAAGACCTGTGCCAGTAATTGCTTTAATCTGCTCTGTGAATTTATTGAGTTAATTCTAAGCTTTTTCCATTTTACCTCATATAACTTCTCAGTTGTATATCTAATTCTAGATGACATCTGTAAATTCTGAATACGAAAAACAAGTTAAGGTTTCCCAAACTGATCGAGGAACAAGATCAGTGGATTTTCCCTCATGGGGATTTTGTCATGCTCATTTAAAGTATATACAAATTTCATTCTTTAAAGAGAATAAATAAAACCATAAATCTGCTCTTAAAATTTAAATATGGTTAGGTAGAAGTCAACTTCTTGCACTTTTTTAATCACATGCAAGTGTTCCGGTGATACAAGACCTTTTACTGTGACAGTTGTTCCAAAGGGTGTGTGTGTATATATATTATCTATACATATATATGTACATTATATATAAGTGCAAGGAAGGGACGCACATCAAATTTAGTTTTGTATACTTAAGTCTTCTGGGACAGAAAGGAAGGTAAAGTCAAAATGACAGTTTTTCTCCATGAGGTAATACCAGAATTTAAATCAGGCAGTGACAAGTTGTAAGGTTATTACAATTTGCAGTGATGATGGCATACATATATTGGGCATGATTTATACTTCACTTAAGACTGATTGACCCATTATGATAAATTCAATATATCTTGCTAAAACAGGTTTGTAGAAGCCACATATTCACAGTTCACCTTTGTATTGTACAAGTCTTAGTCTCTGAGAACTGGTGAAAACAGTGTGCTAACCTGTTTGTGTGTATGTGTACATGGTTTTTATACTCAGTGTTTAGCCTTGCACTTGAAAGATGAAAAGTAATTAAGGATCATAGTAAACTTTGGTTTAGAAATGGAAAACACAGAAATAACTATCCTGTTATACAAAATATTTAAAAACTATTCTTTATTACAGGTACAGAGTTATACTATTATAGTTATAGCTATGGATAGAGTTATAATAATTATACTGTGAACTACAACAGCTAAGCAATTAACTACAGTTGCTACAATAACTATTGCGTGTTCTTTACAAATACAGTTTGAATCCCAGGTTTTTAAGTTTTGGTGCATCTTTGAGCCCATCCCAAACATATGTATATTTACTTCTATACATTTATTCTTTAGACTTCACAGGATTCAGCCCTGCATCTCAGTCTTGAGTAAGGACTCCTACTTGCATGTAACAACAGATATGCATCCAATAGCTGAATATGTTGTTCTCTGGGGTGCTCTCTTGGGCAAAGAGAAAGATGGGCAAACATCTTTCTTCTATGTAGAAAGGCTGAGAGAGCTGGGGATATTCAGCCTAAAGAAGAGAAGGCTCAGGGGTGACCTTATTGCAGCTTTTCAGTATTGAGAGAGGGCTTATTAGAAAGATGGAGAGCAACTTTTTGCTCAGTCAGATAATGACAGGACAAAGAACGATGGTTTTAAACCAAGAGAGGGGAGATTTAGAGATTAAGAAGAAATTCTTCACTCAGAGCGTGGTGAGGCACTGGAACAGGTTGCCCAGAGAAGCTGTGGATGGATGCCCTTTCCCTGGAAGTGTTCAAGGCCAGGCTGGGTGGGACTTTGAGCAGCCTGGTCTGGTGGGAGAAGTCCCTGCCCATGGCAGGGGGTTGGAACTAGATCTTTAAGGTCCCTTCCAACCCAAGCCATACTATGGTTCTATGCCCTGGAGGTACTAGTTTGGAAACAGTAGCAACCAAGAAGCTGCTACATAAAAGTTCACTTGCCTGTCCAAATAGGTGTGTGGCTCTGATAAAGCAGGGGGCTTCCAGGGGATATACATGATTTTAATCTTGTGTATGCATGAATCATAGCCTTAAAATTACCAGCTGGTCTTTGTGCTTGCTCTGCTATAGGAGATATATTGTGGATAGAGAAATGTTTTTTTTTTTTTTTTAGGAGAGGGGAAGTAACACTAAGTTTATGGCTATGTAAAAAAATACATATATAATGTATGAGACTTTTTTGTTTGCATCAGTTATGAAGGTTTGTAATTTTTTTTGTACTAACAGTGTTGAGTAGAAGTTACTGTGGTAGTTTGAATGTTGGGTGGGATTGTTTTGCTTTGTTTTTTAAAAAAGAGATTAAGACAGCAAATGTCACTTTAAAGACTTCCTTCCCCTTTAATTTTTTTTTATTAACTGATGTATTCCATACCATACACAATGGAACTAATTTCACAGTAAATGTCTTCTGAGTTCTTCAAGTCTGCTCTGACTTCATGGGTACATCTAGGCATGCTTCTCTGTGGGAAAATTTTATACCTATTTATTGGTTGAAAAAAAAAGTTTTTTGCTGCACTGAATCTCCATATTTTAGGTACAAAATGTGCAGCAGATAATGGAATTGTATGTGGACTGCTGTTATGTGCTTCTTTTTCAGATCCGTATTTTAACAGTATTAAAGAAAAATTAAAGAAAAATGGAAAGATTCTCAAAAATGAACTAAAAATTTTACTGCATTTATGTCAGACTTCAGCTGATGTGGAACTAGCCAGAAAAGTTATTTACAGGTACTTTTAACAATCCAGGTAACACTGTTTTCTCTCTTTATTTTTCACTTTTATCAATAGAAGAGATTACTTATTACTAGTTCACTTTATTAGTTCAGTCAAAACAATGGTTTTCCTTAAAATCTATCTACTTTTGTATCTAAATGCTATTGACTGCTGCAGATAGAAAAGCATGCCTCAGTCATTACAGCTGTAGATCATGCTGCCTATTTAAAGTTGTTTTACCTTGGCAAATTCTATGCTTTGTGTGATTAACTCTTTTGAGTCTTTCCGATAGGTACCATGAACAGAATGGAATCACAACTTTACGTGATTTTAAATTTGGGCCCCTCTTTATGAGGCTATGTTATGAGCTAGACCTTGAAACACCTGCAGTAGAACTTATCAAAGATCAGGTAATTTCCTCTACATATTTCAAAAATATCTTATTACCTATTACTTCAATATGAGTAATTATGTTGTGCATGAGCTCAGAGGCTTGAACTGTATCTGTTGCAGTGGTGAGGGTGTCTGCAACATTATTCTAAGGATGTAGGTTATATGTTTTTAATTTTAAAAGTAACCTGAAAGTGAGAGAACAATTAAAAGAAAACCAAATGCTAGTTTAACTGTTTTTTTTAATTATTGTACTTCTGTATAATTGCATCATTTTAATACTGCTAATCAAAAAAAGTTTTGATTAAAAATAATTCATCAGAAAAGCACTGCATGTTTTCCTGCATCCTCTGTTTCCTGCATCCATACTGCATAGATCATACTTGCAAGTGAACACTTCTGAGTAGTAAAAACACAATGCTGTGTTTTCAAAACTCTCTGGGGACCAATGGAAAGTCAGCTCTATGATTTTAATTCATCAAGTCATGGGACATACATAGCCAAAAATGGGAGAGATCACTTGGCTGCTGTTCTTAAATGAGGGGTGTGTATGCATGGGTTTTGGTTTGTTTGTTTGATTGACTGAGGTCTGTGTCATCAGGACAAGTCCTGTATCACTTATGGAACTGAGTAACTGATAGAAAGCAATGTGCGGTACCACTTCAGACTCTACTGCGGAAATTTTCCTAATGCATCTGACATTTTATTTGGCTATTCATGTTCTCCCAACATGCAACGAGTGTGATGGCATGAAAAAACTTACTTGCTCTTTATTCTGCTACTGCTTGTTATGACTCGAGCCCTTGTGTTGATCTGATCGTCATTTGATATTGTGATTAGGAGAATATTCTTTCAGTTTCGTAGTGGTGGTACTTTATCCTAAAGGTACTGCTATTCAGCTGCAAATTGCATATCTGCTAGGCTTTTAGAGTTGCCATTAGAGACTTCTGCTTGCATTAACTTGAAGGTCACAATCTGTCATTGGCGGAAGAAAAAAGTGTGAATCTCTGGGAAACATCTGTTTAAGTGTGCTTTTGACCATACTGAGTCACTGGTATTTTAGAGATTACTTGGCAGAGGAACAGTTAGGGAACACAGAAAGTTAAATGTTAAACTTACAAACATGAAGCTAATTCCAGTAGAAGGACCTGATAAATGCTGCACACAATAATAGTGCTTGTCCTAACTTTCTTAAAGCTTGCTTTGTTTGTATGTTTGTTTGTTTGTTTGTTTTTTCTACAGAATTTGCGCGGTTTTTTCTCAGAGAGTACGTCATTCCATATTTTGATGACTATGTTGTTTAAAAAGAGCCATTATGAAAGTAAGTACTGAGTTAGCTAATGCAAACATATTTTGAGGAGCATTCTTCCCTCTGTGTGTGTATAAATATTGATTTATTTGATTGTTATAAAATACTGACAAGGTTTTAGAGGGCCAAATATAAGTCAGCATAGATGCAAAGTAGCTGCAAGGTAGTGTGTAATAAAAATGGAAGACTTTACCTGTTTCATACTTGCAAAAGTATTTTTACCATCTGCAATTCTGCAGAATTGTGATTATGCTGTGGGATTTTTTTCCTTAAGCTTTTTTCTCTGAAGGCTTAACTTCTCTTCGGTTGGTACTTTCCCATAGCTTTTTGGTTTCCCTATTCTAAGTTAGTTTTATGTGGCTTTTGGAACAGGAAGTTCTCCAACAAATTTTGCTGGCAGTTCTGTGTTTTTGTGTCAGAGCAGGGAAGAGTATCCTTTTTACTTTGGTACGAAAACAGGCTGGAGTCTTCTCTTGTTTTCTCTTACTAGTGTGCACATACAGAGTGGTTGCTGAAATATTTAAGGCAAATGCTTAAAATCAGAATTTGGCCCTATGTGAGGTTATGACAGGGAATCATCTGACTTGACTGTTAAGAGTATGGAGTAATCTTTTCAAACAAATTAGTTCATTTGGAATTTGTTGAATGGGTAGCGGTTGGTCAGTTGATGTTTGGCAAATCTGTCCAACACTTGTCTTAAAGGCTGAGACTGACCCACTGTTAAAGTAACTAGATCAGAGCCTGGATGCTGCGTTGTGTTGTAATGAAATATGCTTTAGTAAAGAGCTTTTAGATACTTTGCTGAAAATGGTAGAAGGTTTGGTTGTGTGTTTAAAAGACTGTTGTCTTCATTCTGGGCAGTTAGGAAGAATGAGAGTTGCTTTGCCAAGTATCCAGAACTTAGTTTTAGGTTTGTGTCAAGATAATGGAACAGTAAAACCAGGTGCTAATGTAGATGGAAAACCTCCTACGTGGGAAGTATTATTACACCCAACTGACCCCAAATTAAAGTTTTTGAAATGTTTTAATTTGAAAAAGTTAATAGATTTCAGTTGGCATTCTTCTTTTGAAGTAGACTTACTGAGCTGATATCACATTGATTTTATTTTATTTCTTCCTGTAATTAAACATACAGCCTGAAATTTCTGAAGTGAATAACACTACTGTATTTTTGGCAGGTGCTTTGGAAGTTCTGGGAGAAATGAAAAAACAAGGTATACCTTTCAACAAAGAAACCTATCTACTGGCATTTGCAATATGCTACAAACTTGTAAGTATTTTCAATTTACATGATGAAGCATTTGAAATGCCTCCTCTGTCTTCCTCTTTGGGGATTTTGAAATTTGTGTGTTTCCAGTCATGATTTCATACTTAATACAAATATTTTAGACATATTTAAGTCATAAATTGCTTCATTGTTCACAATTTTTGTGCGTATATGGCTTCCCATACAAACTATTGTCACAAACTAAATACCCGAAAATTACAAGAACATAAACATTAAGAAACAAATTGGATACAACCTTTGATTAGCTGTTAGTATTCTCTCTCTGGGGTCTGTGCCAGGATGTACTCTGTGCTTGAGCCACAATATTGGATTTATAATCTGTTTTCTCTGGGGGACAGGGCATATATGACATGTTCTGTTTGTCAAACATCTCCCATCCATTTCTCCCCCTCTCCTCCTGGTAAATCTTGGACCATTTCTACAATCGCACCCAAATTTGGCAAGAGTTAGGGTTGTCAAAGGTATTCTGTTCCCACGTGCCTGAAGAAAAAGTGCAACTGGGCCCAGAAAAGAAACATAAATGAATGCCTTCAGTGAGAGGCATCTTACTTCCCCTTGAGGTTAGCTGTATTTTTAGTTTGGAGAAAAAGAGCATGAACGTAGTAAGAAGCTAGGCTGTATGGGTTCTACAACTGTTTCACTAGAGTAGTTTCTCTTTTGTAGCAAGGTGAGATTCTCAAACTTTCTTCTTTTAATCTTCCTCTCCAGATTAGAATGAATTCTGCAATTTGAAATATTAACATAAGCCCTTCCCAAACTCAGTAGGAAACTTTTTCAATTTCCCCATGTTTGTACAAAGAAAGACAGTGGCTGAGAAAAAAAATATACCACTAGACTAAACTTCCTCAGATTTCTTAGTTAACTGTACAATGAAATAGACTACATATGTGATAAAAAGGAGTTAGCCTAAAATTGTAACTGTGCAGTAATTTCTGTGGTGCTTCTGAAATTCTCAGTTCTAATGAATTGGTGCTGCTTTTAGGTCAAGGTGAATAGAAATAGCCACGTAGCTTTAATGTCTATAGACTGGGGCAGTAGACAGCTAAAAAAGATCTGTGTAAACTGTCTGCAGTTAAAACCAGTTGGAGATTAATAGTTGCAGTTTATTTAGGGATGTTACCAGGTCTACCCAGAGGGTGCTTTCTTTAGGAAGTTGTGAATGTACAAAGACACTGACACTACGCTACAACTAAGTTGGTGTTTGCTGTTAGCAGCCACTTAGCCAATATTTATGGATACAAGGTTACTCCTTGGTCTACACTCTGCCCCTTCAGGTAAAGGCTTTCAAAGAACCTAACTATTTTTCTGAGGTCTCCATTACTCTCTCTGCAGTAGCTTTACATCCTCTCTAAAACTCTAACATGTTTTTTTCCGTGGCCTGTTGACAGAGGGCTTAGATCCATAGAATACAGAAGAGGTTCCTGAGATGTGTTTTCTACTACTGGCTCTACCTGTGTTTTCAGCAGAGAATCTGGCACATCCTTATTTGTTTAACAAATTCATAAAAATGCTGTGGAAATGATAGTAAATTGACATGCCGTTGTTTTAACAGACAAAATA
Organism: Cygnus atratus; assembly: GCF_013377495.2. Classification (NCBI taxonomy): domain Eukaryota; kingdom Metazoa; phylum Chordata; class Aves; order Anseriformes; family Anatidae; genus Cygnus; species Cygnus atratus. Next base: position 27,496,860 of record NC_066396.1, on the reverse strand, counting down.
AATTTGTGTTTTGTTTTCATTAAGATAAAATACTATCAATAGGAGAATAAGCTGTAGTAGCCCTTTATACACTAAAGAGGATTAGACTGAGCTCTTTCAAATGCTTAATTGGTTGATTCATCTGTTAGTGGTAAATACTCAGACTCCAAGTTAGAAGGACCTCAAAATGTTTTTTGCTAGTAATGCAACATGAGAAAATTCAGGAAAAATCTTGAAGGGAAACATCTTCAAGATGTATGGCTGTGTAGTACTTAGCTGCCTGCCGGGTTAAACCACAACAAAAACCCAAAGGATGACTCTGTCCCTTAAATCACAGCTGCTATTTTGCATTCATGGCACTTTGTACAGTAGTAATAGAAATCAACAGCAAATACTAGGAAGGAACATGAAGGCTGTTATACAAATCAGTGGTACCAGTTTTTACAGAACTCTCACGTTTGGCAGGTTTTACTTTGTTCAGGGTCTAGTTGGCTCTATTTATCATTTCCAGTGTGAGGAGCATTGTTTTTGGTGGTGGTTTTTAAAATAACACACAGATGAACTCATTGCCTTTTACTCTAGACTCTTATTAAAATAGTGGCATTAATGTAATTACCATATGTCATTCACTACAATAAGATGCCAATTATTTATGCCCATAAAGTTAAGTATGCTGGTAATTCTTGACCTTTGAAGTACTTAACTGCTAACAATGTGAAGATGGAACGCTGATGCTATTTATTGCTTGCCAGCAATACAGAAAGTTTTTTATGTTGGAAAACAGGCAAATATATGAGGTATCCCATTAGAATATCTACTTTGGAAACATCTTGAACAATTTAATCTTTAAGAGGGAGGCTCAAGATTGCTGAATATTCAAATTTGCATGTGTGGAGATTTCTTTAGTGTAATGGTGCTGAATAGTTCAATGCTTAGAAAACATTGATTTTTGTTAACTATACAATATAGCTTTTAGAATAAAGACAAAAAATCAGCCTTCTTCCTGATTTGGGAATGATAAGAAAATGAGAAGGAAATTGTTGCTTTAAGTAGACTGTCAGGTGTTATCTGTTTGCAGAAGTCAAAACAATCAGGGCAAAGTATAGTTGTTAAAGTAATGGTAGTTTTTGTCTTCTGAACTCTGTAGCTGTGAATGTCATCTTTTGGTGTTGTGTTTCTCAAGAAGTGCTGCACAGAATCTGCTTGGTTGGGTTCAGATATAGATTACCTTGCTGACATTAACTTCTGAATGCCTTCTGAATGTGACTGCAATTGCTTACAGTCCTTTCAGATCTCAAGATTTACAAGTGCAACTTAGACTTGAAATTTCTACACAGGACAGCCTGGAGTCTTGCAAGATCTCTGCAAAACTGCTTGAAGAAGCACAACTAAAAGGTGACTTATTACCACTGCGAGCATTCTACTTTGCTGTGGCGTCTGCTCTGAAGCAGGTACAGTGCCTTTTGTTTTGATTTGTCCCTGAATCTCAACAGGCTTTTTGCTATATGATAGTCAGTGCAAGAAAGGCAACATAGAGGAAGCATAAATGACCTATGCAATTACGGTAAGTACTATAACTTTTAGGCCCCTGAAATAGTAGAATTGTAGGTGACTCCCACACAAAGTGGATGTAGAAATTCTGAAATCTAAACCTATGTCTTCAGTCTAATGCACAGGTATTTTGTGCCCCTGACAATGCCACGTAGAATTTTCTTAGCAAACAGATGAGAGTTGGGCCACTGGATTTAGGTATAACCACAGGCCCTGTCGTGCTGATGCTTAGTGATGGTTTCCTTTAAATAGAATAAAAATAATAATGCAAAAGATATGTACAATCAGCTTTTCAAATAGAATAGTTTGGGTTGGGAGGGACCTTAAAGATCGTCTAGTTCCAGCCCCTCTGCCATGGACATGGACACCATCCACTAGATCAGGGTGCCCAATTCATGACCTGGCATTTTCTGGTCAGTTTCCTACCTAAGGCACAATACATCAATAAAAATTGAATACTAAGCATGCTAGGGAGCTGTACCTCTGTGACGACATGTCAGCATGATTTGCACTCTCATGCATTCGTTTGATCATAGAACAGTTATGTTCTCAGATTCACCAACATTAGGGTTTCATTTGTCTATGGTCTGACTGGCACACTGCCAGAAATCAAGGGATTTAAGGGTAGGTGGTTCCCTGGCATAGGGGATAAGAACTTCAGTATTTGGAAACAGAAGTTAGACATGTCCAGTCCACAAGATGAAAGTTCAGATGTAAAGGAAGAACATCTAATAAAATATATATCTTAAAAAGTTTAAATGTTAAATGTTCATGTTAAAATGTTTATCTGTGGAGGCAAACTCAAGGACCATGATATGTATTGGCCGTCTATCAGCAGTCATGGCCATCTGGAGAGGTCCCAGATGACTGGAGATTTTCTAATGTGATGCCCATCAATAAGAAGGGTTGTAAGGAGGACCCGGGGAACTACAGGCCTGTCAGCCTGACCTCGGTGCCAGGAAAGGTGATGGAACAGGTCATCCTGAATGCAATCATGCAGCGTATGCAGGACAACCAGGGTATCAGGCCCAGTCAGCGTGGGTTCATGAAAGGCAATTCCTGCCTGACCAACCTCATCTCCTTCTATGACCGGGTGACCCACCTGGTGGATAAGGGAAAGGCTGCTAATGTAGTCTGCCTAGACTTCAGCAAAGGCTTTGACATGATTTCCCACAGTATTCTTCTGGAGAAGCTGGCAGCCCATGGCTTGGACAGGTACACTCTTTACTGGGTTAAAAACTGGCTGGACGATCAGGCCCAAAGAGTGGTGGTGAATGGAGTGAAATCCAGCTGGTGGCTGGTCAAAAGTGGTGTTCCCCAGGGGTCGGTGTTGAGGCCCATCCTCTTTAATATCTTTATTGATGACTTGGATGAGGGAATTGAGTGCACCTTCAGTACGTTTGCAGACGACACCAAGTTGGGGGGAAGTGTCGATCTGCCAGAGGGTAGGAAGGCCCTGTAGAGGGACCGGGACAGGTTGGGTCAATGGGCAGAGGCCAATGGGATGAGGTTCAACATGGCTAAGTGCTGGGTCCTGCACTTTGGTCACAACAACCCCATGCAACAATACAGACTTGGGGCAGAGGGGCTGGAAAGCTGTGCAGAGGAAAAGAATCTGGGAGTGCTAATCGATGCTTGCCTGAACATGAGCCAGCAGTGTGCCCAGGTGGCCAAGATGGCCAACAGCATCCTGGCTTGTATCAGAAATAGTGTAGCCAGCAGGACTAGGGAAGTGATTGTCCCCCTGTACTCAGCTCTGGTGAGTGCAGAGCACCTCGAGTACTGTGTTCAGCTTTGGGCCCCTCACTACAGGAAGGACATTGAGGCCCTGGAGCATGTCCAGAGAAGGGCTACGAAGCTGGTGAAGGGCCTGGAACACAAGTCCTATGAGGAATGTCTGAGGGCACTGGGGTTGTTTAGTCTGGAGAAGAGGAGGCTCAGGGGAGAGACCTCATTGCTCTCTACAACTACCTGAAAGGAAGGTGTGGGGAGCTGGGGGTTGGCCTCTTCTCACAGATAACTAGTGATAGGACTAGAGGGAATGGCCTCTAGTTGCACCAAGGGAGGTTTAGGTTGGAAATGAGGAGACATTTCTTCTCAGAAAGAGCAGTCAGACATTGGAACGGGTTGCCCAGGGAAGTGGTGGATTCACCATCCCTGGAGGTGTTTAAGGAAAGGTTGGACATGGTGCTCAGGGATATGGTCTAGTGGGTGACAGGGATAGTAGGGTGATGGTTGAACCAGATGTTCTTGTAGGTCTTTTCCAACCTTAATGATTCTATGACTATATTTCTCCACAGCATGTTCTTTAAGGGTGAGGTTTTTCATATAAGCACTGCCACGAAGAGGTGCTGAAGGAGTTCAGCAGGAGAATAACATTTGGGAAATCCTAAAGTCTACTGTTTCATAGAATGGAATCATAGAACAGCTTGGGTTGGAATGGACCTTAAAGACTATCTAGTTTCAACCCCTCTGCCATGGGCAGGGAACCCTCCCACTAGACCAAGTTGTCCAGGACCTTGTCCAACCTGGTCTCGAACACCCCCAGGGATGGGGCATCCACTGGTTCTCTGGGCAACCTGTTCCAGTGTCTCACCACCCTCTGAGTGAAAAATTTCCCCCTAACATCTAATCTAAATCTTCCCTCTTTTGGTTTAAAAATTTTCTCCCTTGTCCTCTCATTATCTGCCTGGGCAAAATGTCGCTCTCCATCTTTTTTATAAGCCCCCTTTAAGTACTGAAAAGCTGCAATGATGTCTCTGGAACTTTCTGTTCTCCAGGCTGAATATCCACAGCGCTCTCAGGTTTTCTTCAGAGGTGCTCCAACCTCTGATCAACTTTGTGGCCCTCCTCTGGACCTGCTCTAGCAGATCACCATCCTTCTTGTGCTGGGGACCTGAGTGCATACCTGAGTGCAGCACTCTGGGTGGGTCCTCACAAGGCCAGAGCAGAGGGGGACAATCCCCTCCCTCCACCTGCTGGTCACTCCTCTCTTGATGCAGCCCAGGATGCAGTTGGCCTTCTGGGCTGCAAGGACACACTGCTGGCTCATGTCAAGCTTTTCATCCACCAGAACCTTTTCTGCAGGGCTGCTCCCAATGAGTTCTTCTCCCAGTCTGTGCTCATGTCTGGGATTGCCCCAGCCCAGGTACGGCACCTTGCACTTAGACTTGTTGAACCTTGTGTTCACATGGGCCCAGTTATGTAGCTTGTCCAGAACTCTTTGGATGGCACCCTTTCCTTCTGTCGTATCAACTGCACCACTCAGCTACGTGTTATCTGCAAACTTGCTGACGGCGCACTCGATCCCACTGTTTGTGTCGTTGATAAAGATATTACACAGTACTGGTCCCAAGACAGACCCCTGAGGGACGCCGCTCATCACTGGCCTCCACCTGGACATAGAGCTATTGACCACAACGCTCAGGGGGCAGCAGTCTTCAGGCCAATTCCTTATCCACTGAATGGTCCACCCTTCAAATCCATCTCTCTTCAATTTGGAGATCAGATTTTCCATGCCATTAATTTGCATACAGCTGGAAGAAACATTCTGTTTCATATGTAGAGAGGTCAGATTGCTTTCAGCCTCTCCAGAGGATCTATAAGAACTAGAAATTTGGTGTTTTTCATCAATTTGGATGCATGATGTATCATCATTAAGGTTTTGTTATGCATTCTGTCTTTTTGCTTGGTGTCTGTGAACACCATAGGCTGAACAATAGCATCAATGAAATTAATTTATGTGCATGGTGATATGGCTGGGCTTCTCATTAACACTGGGGTTAAAAAAATAAAATCTCTGCTTCTGAAATGACATGAAATGTCCATAATACTGTTGTTTTTTTTATAAAAATCAATTAAAATTCTAGTTCGGCAAACAGAATAGTGCTCCATATTACATGTAACTATTCCTAAAGCTGCATGATCTTTTAGCAGTACATCTTGCTTTGAATAAGGTGCATCTTTATCCCAAGTAACTGCGGTTGGTTTAGTAAATGTCAGTGTAACACTTACTGTCTATACAAATCAATTGGTATCACAGATACAGTACTGTAAATATGTATGTCCCAAAGGCTAAAAGCTCTGGGCAGGATAAATACTGACATTACCATATGCTGCACTTCATTTAAGTATTCTGATTTATGCCAGACTTCAAGCATGAGTGTAGTTCTTTTATCTTATAGATGTACTTGTGCTCAGTGTTGGTTATATGCTTTACTTTCCTGCTTATCCGAGACCTAAGATCTGAAAATAGTCTGATGTTCTGGAGAGCTAGGTGTCCTGCAAACTCCAGCAGGGTGTGTTTCACAGGCTGGATGCTCTATGGGGCCTGTAGGTCTTGGTGAAGGTATTTTAGATGCTGGTTTGTGATTCATTGAAAAGTTGTAAGAGCTTTTTTTTTCTTTTTTTTCCTTGAGCTTTGATTCACATGGAAGTGCATCTCATATGTTTAACTGTATTTTTTTCATTATTTCTAATTCCTTCCTAGAATGACATAGCACAAGCCCAATTTTATTGTTCTCAGATAAGGAAAACAGACAACAAAATATACAATAATCTTAAAGTAAGTATGCTTGCTTTGTATTAAAGTTTTACAGAGAAATATGCTATACTGGACAACAACTCTCATGGGTGGCAGAGGAGCAGAAGGGTAGCTTCTTAGTAGCATAAGCTTATATCAGCAATGTTGCTGACTTAGTTTTTGAGTCAACAGACAATTTTTGTTAGGTGATTTGTTCTTAATTGTTAACATCTTCCCCTCATTTTTTTAAAAATCACTTCTTACCATTGATGAGAATGGTAAGTAGGGCAGTCCTGCGTCTGTGTGTATAGAGCTGGGAACGATTTCTAGTTATGACACTGTGACTTTTTGTTTTCATGCTACAGGAGATTTAAAAAAAAAAACACAGCTCCAAGTAAATGCCTTCCTTAGCTCTGCTCTGCCCACTTCAGGCCTCCTTCAGCCATATGAACAGTAATGCTTTTCTTTAGTTGCATGGTCTATAACCTGAGAGTCTATTGCTTGTGCCCTGTAAACGACCTCTCTAAGCTATGTAAATAAACACTTTATTCCAGAACAGATAATGCAGATCCATCAGAGGAGCTCTGCCTCTCGGTTCCCCCTTCCTTTCCCAATGGCTGAAAAAAAAAAAAAAAAAAAGAAAAAAAAATCATGGAAATTGGTAATTCCGTCTGGCTTCTGCATGATTAATGGATTTTATCAGCACAGTATCTAGAAATTCATTTTGGTCCTTCTTTGCTTCATAATGTCTTCCTCAAATACTTTTTCAAAGCTTTCTTTCTGATGATAAGTATTGTGTGAGTGGTGTGGATTTATTTTTAAGGTTCTTGTCCAGCTCAGATGCGGTTCACTAGAAGAAGTGTTAAAAACATTAGAAGCAGCAGTGGAAATGGATACTCCTCCCTTTGTGAAAAAAATCGAGTTTTCTGAGCAAGTGGTAAGTATACAATAAGGAACTGAATCAGTCAGAAAATCTGACATCAGTGATGTGTGCTGGTCAGGGGTGCAGGCCTGGGGGTGATGAGGCAAGACTGAGAGGAGGTCCGTGATGCTTTGCTAAATCTTGGTGGTGTGGTTCAGTTACGGAACGTCAAGGGCCTGAGTTCATCCTACCAGAGCTGTTTGAGTTCTAGTGCATTCAGGTGCCAAAGCATCTGGCTGGCTTATTGTGTTGTGGGACAAAGCACTTAGCTGTCTTCCCTTTTTTGTTGTGGATCTAGCTTTTACAAGCTCAAATTTCATCTGAAGGAAGATGAAGAGTTCCTTAGTGGCATTTAATAATTTAATCCCTTGCCTTATATGCTAGTTTCATTTGATGTAAAAGTGAGAATAAAGTTCTGATGACGGTGGTATTGTTGTTAGCTTGGTGATATTGGTGATATTTACAAAAAAAAAAAAAAGAAAGAAAAAGGTACACAGAGAAGTGTGATATGGGAAATAATAGCTTTTACAGTATTGATCACTGAGAAGGCTTCATTCATACACACATGTATCCCTATCAGCTTGGCAGCACTGCTACTTCTTTTCCTGAAAGTTATATTCATTTTAAACATATGTATGGAACAAGGTATTTTAAGACTGTGTTAGCAATTAAATACTTACACTCTCAGTGCTGGCTGTTAACAAAATAACTGAAACATAAAATAAATACTAGGCAGAAGGGGAACATGCCTTTCAAAACACAGTCCATGGATATTAGTTGCTGTGTTTAAAAGAAAGTTTTAAATCAGAATTTGTTTTGTAAATTCATTGCAATAAAAGTTGCATGTTTCAATGTTGTGTTTTTATTTTTGTTTGGCAAATTTGTGACAGTTCCTAAGACGACCAAATATTTGTACTGCCCCATTCCTTCCACAGTAGGTTATTGATCAATAGCAATTTTTCACAGATTCACTCATTCTTGATCTCATACCCTGCATATGGTATAGCCTATGAACTTTCCAGTGTTTTTTAGTATGAATTCTATTGATTTGTACTGTATATTTAGTGTGATACCTAATAATAGCTATAATTGTGCTGATTCAGCAAACAGATTCCAGGAAGCAATTATGTTGCCTCGGTTTAAATAATCACATTAGTCTGTACTAGGACTGGAAATAGGACCGTACTACTTTGAGGAAGTTTTTAATCTAATAAACTTTCTCTAATAGGTGTCCAGTGCATTTCCACTGTTGCTTGGTGATGAATAATGTGTGCTGCTTAAAATCCTCTTCTTACAGGTCATTACACTAGTGGTGTTTCTTATGCTATATACTTTTTTTCTTTCATTTTGAGTGATAGTTTGTCTTCAATATAGTGATTGATTGAAACATTCACTTGCTGAACTGTAACAGTGTGTCATTTTTACCCTCCTCAGCTGGCTGCAGCCACTGAAAGGATGGAAGAAAGCCCTGACCTTTCTGCCAAATTAAGAGATATATATAACAAACTACAAGCTTCAGGACGGATAACCACAAACACATTGGAAGATATGCTCTTCCAGATTCCTAGTTCAAAGAAGACCCCTGCAAAACTTTTAAATCAAAAACATTTGGGTTATCAGGCTGCTAAACCGCTTCAGTCAAATCTGATGTTGGAATAGTTCAATATTTGGTGGTAAACTGAACTACTGTTAGTGTCATGTAGAAGCGTGTTTGAATAAAATGGCTTCTCCCCTCCTCCGCTATGGGCAATTGTTTACATTGCTTGCGTGAAACTGAATTTTAAATATAGCTCGTGTAGATTTTTAGCATCAAAATTCAAATGAACAATAAGCCATGGCAGTAGGTATTTGTGTATTGTTCTGAAACTGAGTAATCAGAATGGTTTGAAGCTTTTCCTCAGGGACTTAGATCAGGATTTTCCTTATACTAAATATCCTGATAGAGGTAAAAAAAAAAAAGGTAGTATTTGTATCTGATCTGACTTTTGCTGCTGTTCATGATTTAAAAAAAAAAATGCAGTGTTCATCAGATACAGTGTTCTGCCAAAAAGAATAGATGCGGCCCAGAGCCTAGATGAAGGAGTATTAAATTACATTGACCATTTTTTCAAATTCTATGCATCGCAAGAGAATCGTAAAGGAAACTAAACGTCTTTGGTGCCTTTTTTCGAATGGTTCATGGGAGATAGTATGGTAACTGGCTGGTTGTTTTCTCACTTGAAGGAGATTCCTGAATGAAAGTTATTGTTTTGGAATAATCGTTCTGTAATATTGTGTGACTCAGTTTCAGTTTTTCAGGTGTTTACAGTTTTTAACAGTCCTGCTCGGGATCAGCTGGAAATCATTTCCATGCTTCCAGTACAATATGGAAGTAGCTCCCAATCTTTTCTTCATAAATAGGTTTGATACAAGATTTGTAAAGGCTGCATGTAGTCTGGCAAAGATTAATTTCAGAAAGATGAAAGCATGGAGTTACTTTTTAATATATTCAGGTGGTTGCTACCATCAGGAAAAACTAATATAAAACTACATTTTCATATGCAATAGAAGATAGTTTGGGCTATTTAACCTGTTACATTGCAAGTATTATAAAGTCAATACCATTTAATTACCTTATTTGGCACTTTCAAATACGTTTTAATTGCAAGAGGCTGGTTTGTCCTAGGACTGAGGTGTGCATATTTGTTGTTGGTTTTGTTTTTGTTGTTTTTAGTCTGCATTGGTTAGATACCCATCTGAGGCTGTATCCTAAAGCCACCCATATGGCCCCCTACTACCAAAACCTTGCCACTACAATCCTACCTGCAGTTGAACTAATAACTTCTGTTATAATTTGTTGTCATTATAGCTGACATTTCCTATTCTTTGCTCTCTTGATTACTGGTTTTCTTGAGATTGATTTATTCAAGCTAACTATTAACTTAATTGAATTGTTGTTGTTTTGTTTTTTTAAAGAAACTATACATTTTTTTCTCTTGAGGGAGAAGGGGAATGCTGAATCCATCACAGGCATGTAACAGGTACAATCACTTGAAAGACATGTAAATAAGGAACATAGGTAGCAAAACAGACCATTTAAAAAACCCTGCATTTGCCTCCTGCACTACTGCCCCTTCCAAAGCTAAAGGGGACCAGCAAAGTGTGCAGGTATCTGACTCTGGGCTGGCATTCTACTCTGCCGTTCAAGTTACGGGGTTCTGCAGTGAGCAGTCTGAAAAGACTTGATGTTTAAATAACCAGCAACACTTCAGCAGAAAAAAAGAAAACAGGTAGCCCAAAATGTTTAAAGGGTAAGTTCAAAGGAATATGGATAAAAACTAAGACGTGGTTAAAAATTAGATTATTGAAGGTTGCTATGGAAGCTTTGTGGAAGACTGATAATATCCTCCCGTGGGAGGAGAGCGAGGCAAAGAGAGGGAAAAGAGCAACTTCTAGTATTTAGGCAGTTGATTTCAAACAAAGTCTAGTTTGTTTCACACAAGTAGTACAGTGGCTTATTGATCCGGAAAGCTTGGATTTGTATGTATGTGTTCATAAATATAGCTTTTGGTATGTCAAGGTGTTGAGCACTCTGGCTTTTATGCAGAAGAGTCTTCAGCCACATGCTTAATTTTGTGTATTTATGTGTAGTTGACTTCTAGTTTTCCAGTGCCAAAGCTCAGGAAAACAAACTTGTCTAATGTTAAGCAAACACTTCAAAGGTTTTGCTAGGTCAGTGTGGTTGGAAAGTCAAGGACTGAGTTACTAGAGAGTACTTCTTGGAGACAGCCTCAGAGATTAGTATGTGCAGTATAATACCGCAGCCAGTGGAATAATTATACTTTGCTTATATGGAGTTTTAATCAAGGATGAACCTTGGAATTAAAGAGAAGCCAATACTGGAATTCAATTAATATAAGGTTTTTGGTTAACAATTTGGAAAAAAAATAAAGGAAAATAAAAATCTAGACAGTTGCATTTCAACCATTCTGTGATTCTGTGAAATTCTGCTTAAAGATTTATGTCGTGTGTAGCTACAATGAGGATCTGAAGGCTCTTTTGTATACTGTTGTGTGGAAAGGGATTTGTGTTTGTTTCTTGCATTTAGATATTCTTCCTCGTTTGAAACGTGTTTTGTGCATATCCTTGCACTCAAGCAGCTTTTCGGAATAGCAGAAGAGGAGACAGCAGGTGGCGTTTCTTGATCATACTTTCCTACCAACCCGATTTCCAGGGTTAGCTTTTACCTGCAGTGTCAGATATGTAAATATGTTTGCCCCATGTTTAACGCATGCCATCTTTAAATAGAAAATCCAGACAATAGTCAACAGTCTGTAATGGTTCATAATCAGCACAGACCACAAACTAGTGATTTAAAGAGTTTAATTTGAAACTCACTGCATTAGTTGGAAAAAATCATCTCTGTCAATGCAGTTTTTATGGTATTCTGTAGAAATACTTATCAATGACCTAGGAGAAAGGCTACTGCTGTTATTTATAGTGCATGATTGACAGTTATAGAGGCTTATTTTGAAATGATTGTTCTGCATTAAAGAAAAAGCTGCACATCTTTTCCAACTTGAATTGGAAAAGTGCTCAGTTTCACATTCACGTGGGATCTGGATTGTGCCGTCTTCAAGGTACTGTTGTTCTGCTATAGATGCTTCTGCTTTTCTCTATGGGTTAATACCTCTTTCTTTTTCATACTCCTTTCCACAAACATCTTGAGTCTTCATAATGAAGGATCACTTCCTCTGTGCTTCACCCAAGCTAATTTTCTGCTTCAAAACAATACAAATGAAGGTGAAAGGCTTAGTCGTTACAGGGAAGCTCAGAAATGCTTCCAGGTCTCAGGAGGAGTTTGATTTAGTTTAATGAGCCATATGCACAAGTTTAAATAACTTTTAAAACGAAGTCTTGTTAGAACCTTTCAGCTCTTATAGAAAGGAGGAGGACCTATAGTGTATAGGTCTATAGCTATTCAAATTCTTTATTACAGTTTTTTCTTGAGATTATTTCAGATTGCATCCTTGAAAAAAAAAATATTGCAAAATAAGTACGGACTCCTTTGTTTTAAAGCTATATCTGTTGAGGCTGTTCATGTGCTTTTGGACTGCCTTACTAATGAGTACCTGGGCACCAGTGATGTTGCCAGGAGTAACTTGCAATGCATTAAGAATGGTACAGAGCACTTAGGGGTGAGGGCAAAGGGCAGGGTGAACCAGGTGATGTCTCCTCAATCCTGTCAGTGAGGTGGAAATTCTTAAGCAGAAGTGGACTCATCCAGTGTGTCAAGGCTTGGCTGTGGGGCTTGTGTAGTGAGCAGGGCTTTGTCTTCTGTGACCATAGGACCTTCTTTGAGGAGTGAGGACTACTGAGCTGGTATGGGATGTGCTTGACGAAATGTGGCAAGACTGTCCTCACAGGCAGGTTTGCTAACCTTGTGAGGTGAGCTTTACATGAGGTATGCCAGGGAGGGTCACCATCACCTGGAGAGAAGTGAGAGCACAAGTGTCAGGCCAGGTGTGTCTGGGAGACAGCATGACAGGGGAGGTTCTTGCACTTCCCCCAGTGAAAGCAGCACAGGCTGGGACCCATCTCAATTGCCTGTACACTAATATGTACAGCATGAAGAACAAGCAAGCTGATGGCCTATACAAAGCTGCAGAGCTCAGACCTCATAGGGATTGTGGAGATATGATGGGATAACTCTCATGACTAGAGCACTGCAGTGGAGGGATGCACAAAAGACAGGATGGACAGCAATAGCAGGGAGGTTGGGCTCTGTGAGGGAGCTGAATGGATGGAGTTTTACCCCAGGACAGATGATGAGCTGGCTGAGAGGTTGTGGGTAAGGATCAGAGGGCAGACAGCACAGGTGATGCTGTAGTGCATATCTGCTACAGGACATTTGATTCAGAAACGGACTGGTGAGGCCAACTTTAGGCAGCTGTAGGAAGTCTCAGTCACAGGCTCTGGTACTCACTAATGACTTTAACCACTGATATCTGATGGAAGGAAAATATGGCTGGGCACAACCAATTCAGGAGATTCTAGAATTCACTGAAGACAATTCCTTGTAGCAAGTGACTGATGGACTGGTGAGGGGAGGCGTTCTGTTGGACATCTGCACGATCTTATATGAAACTGTTGTGGAAGGAAAGGGGCCTGGGAGAGCTGGCTGATCTTCAAGGAGAACTTTCCCAGAGCACGAGAATGATCCACATCAATATGCAGAAAGTCAATCAAGATGGCCAAAGGCCAGCAGGGATAAACTCAGAGGCCCTGACTGAGCTCAAACATTTGAAAAAAAAAAAAAATGCACACAGAAGGTGGAAGCATGGATAGGCTACCTATGAGGAATGCAAAGACACTTCCCATGTGTGTAGAAATAGATCAGGAAAGACAAAACTTAGGTGGAGTTGAAACTGCAAGGGAGGTGAAGGGTGACAAGGGTGTACTTTAGAAAAAGTATATTGGTAGCAAAAGAAAGGTTAAGGAGAATGTGGGCCTAGCAGTCAGTGGGGTAGGGAAACTAGTAACAAGTGACAGGGAAGAGATTGAGGTACTCTGACTTTTTGCCATCAAGCTGGTCAGGGCACTGGAGAACATGACATACAAAGAGAGACTGAGAGAACTGAGTTTGCTCAGCCTTAAGGATTACCAGATGAAGCTAGAGTTGGTACAACAAGTGAGGTGGCCTGGGGAACCTAATAGTCAGCAGGGATCCAGTAGCCTTCCTGAATAGGCATGAATCATCTTTTCATTAGTTCTTTATAGAACTTTAGTTATATGAGCAAATATTACTCTGTTTTGGTGGTAAACAACTCTTAAGACCAAATGCCCAAGATTCTCTTGGGGATTTGAAATGAGTTCAGGAACATTATCAGATACTTTCTTCTACGTTGGAACAGAAGTTTTTGTTCTGTTTCTACAATGAGTCTAATTCAGATTATAAAATCCAAGACTGAACAGGTTACTATCAACATCGTGTTGCTACTTGGGTTGTTCTAGATAGGACTATTGTCCTCAGCCTTTGATTCCTTAGTTGCCAGATTCTCCATTTAGATCCAGAATTATTGCTATTTCTCTGGTTTGTTTGAGTATGACATTGCTCCTAGTATTTTGGCTTGAGATGCTGGTACAAACATTTCACAGACAGCTCATATATAATCTCTTCATTTCACTTATTATCAGCCTTTGCTTGTCTTCTGAAACTTCAGAATTTGCCAGGGTAAAAAAAATATACATCTCCAGTGTGCCTTTCTTTGGTGCTCCAGTAAAAGCAGGTCATTAGAGCAGTGGTCTTAATGTTTCTTGCTATATTTGGAGTCATTTAAGGGGAAGACTACTTTTCACAGGTGATATCAAAGCAGATAATGATGTGGACTAATATGATATTACCAGCAATCTGTGCTTATTTTCTTACTAACTAGCCACAGCTCTATGTGCAAGTCACACTCTGTAACTGCTTCAGGAATGAGGCTGAATAAGTGCACTCACCTCCATCGAACACACAGCTTTGACTTAGCTGCTTGGTAGCATGCTTGGACAGGCAACACAACTGTTGTTTGTCTGAAACAGCTGAAGTTTTTTGTTCCTGTTATCTCAAGGAGATGGGTGCTTGCAGTGAATATAGAACATGCATTTTTCTACTCCAGAAGAAAAAATATCCTCTTAGTTCCCATTAAAGTATTTTTTTTTCTTATGGCTTTGTACTGAAGGTAGATTGTAGGAAGTGCCCTTCATGTCCAATTTCCTAAATCCTGAACTGTTCTCTATTTTCAATTTCTATGCACTTAGAGGAAGTTTGTGGGTTCTCAGTCCCATTGGCCTTTATGAGATGCTTGAAGGAAGATTCAGACCTCAGCCATATCCAGCAGAAACTGCAACATCGAAATAAAATAGAAAATTACACAACTCCAGTCTTGCCTGTGCTAGGTAATTCAGGCTAACTACCATATAAGAAATTACCACATTTACTTTATGAACAGGAACTGTCTTGTATCAGGAGACTTGGCAGCAGCAATCTTAATGGAAAATTTTAGAAAAGAATAATGGAAAGGGTAACTTAATAGTAATATTTGGAGTAGTTGAGAGTGCACTGTGAATTCCCAGGTAGCAACTTCTTGGAAATTCCTCAATATATAACTACTTACCAGTGCTGCAGCACTTTAATCTTTATGTCAGAAAGTGGGCCCTGCTCTGGATGGCAGGAATTTAATAATGATTCTTTTCATGTCACTGGCTTAACTGTTAGAGAAAGGTCCTGCATTCCTTTGAGGCACCGGGTGCTACAGAAATGGTGCTAGTCCAGCATAGAATAGGAAAAGTAATCGGTTCACAATTTCATTTTATCTAATGCAAAAGCCCTAAATGTATCATTAAACATTACCAAAACTGCTTGAGAAACTTCTCCTCCCCATTCTCTATACCATCAGTAGGGGAGGGGTAAGAGGAAGGGAGGAAAAAAAGGAGAAATAGAAGGTAGAGACATTGTCAAGAACTTCTTCTTTATGTTTGAAGTTTTATCAGTTCTCACATCAGAATGACAGAAAAAGAGAACTGTGATGGAGAAAGGATGATACATCTACAAAATTGCCCTAGTGGTTAAGTACTTTCAGGGGAAATTCAGACCACAGAATCTGTTCTGCAGCACTTTTACTACCCTTTGGAAGGGTTTGAGATTTGTAAGCATTGGCAAATGAAAGCTTTGAAGCTGTATGCCTCACAAAATGCAAAAGCAAGTACATGCTTGATTTTAGAAAAGAACCTGTGGTGGCTGTTACCCTCATACAGCTCTCTGTGGCCCGCCACACAGATGAAAAGATTAGCATGACTAATTTCAGGCCTGAAGGTTTACGTGCACCTTTTCGTGTCAGGCTACAAGGTCAGGCTACAAGGCACTTCTCCCTCAAGTTATTTTTGGACCTATCACTGTTGTGTCTATACAGACAAGGTATTTTGTTAACTGAAAGAATGTGATGGAGAAGGCATGGAGTCTTGTTGTATTTGCATTACCAAAACCATTTTTAAATTTTATTTTTCCTTACATATATTTGTAACCAGGTTAATGGCACCTATGTCTTGGGTTGATGTTTTTATCTTGAAAACAAACCATGGAACCATAGAATAACTGTTTTTGGAAGGGGCTTCTGGAGGTCTTCTTGTCCCACTTCCATTACATATCAGCAGAGAATAGCACTGAAATGTTAAGTCAGAGAAAGGAAACCAAAATCCTTGCCTGTGTAACTGTAGCCATATGGGTAAAACTCCCTTTTTCTCCAGTGAAACCAAAACCATTCTTTCACTTTTTATTCACTTTCAGGAGCCATAAATTTTCACTGAATTGTCTTGTTTCATAAATGGTTATAGTTATCTCTTGTTCCTGTCTACTCCTAAAATGACTGCTTCAGACTCAGAAGAGTGTTTTAAGCACAGATTGAGAAACTCCCTGAATCAGGACCTGTACCAGTAGCTAGCTTTTATTATTTTCTTCCTAAGCAGAGGTGCATAAAAATGTCCTCTGATCTTCCAGAGACTGGAGCAAAGAAATGTTCTTCCATTGTCAAACCATTTAAAATATCTCACTGCTATGGCACTGCTTTTTTTCTGCCCAGTCCATTTCTTACCCGCTGGCTAGATATAATTGGTCACCTTCTACTACAAGGGAATCCTTCCTACCCATTAACATATGATTAAAAGTCCCATTTATTTCACTAACATTCTTTTTATATTTACAATGTTCTTTTAAATACTTTTTCTTTAGGGTCAGAGTGGACGTACAACTTCCTGAAGCAAATCAGCACTTCCCATGTCAGTTGTTTAACAGACTACCTATACAATTAGCCTGTAATTCCTCGGGATGGGGGTGCTAGTGAAGTTTTTCCCAAGTATAGTTGTCTAAAGACCTCTTGCCAAATCCTGCTGACATACCTAAAAGAAGAAATGTCCATTTCCATGAAATGAAATCACGGAAATGACTTGCATATTGCCAAAAGAGCAGCAATAAAACAATGTCCCAGTATGGCCGTGATTATTCCTGTGTGAGATGTATGTTGAGTATAAGGCTTATGAGTGATAGGACTTGCTGTGCTGTCTGTTCTCCCTCACTCAGATTTGGATGTCAAACCCAAAGAAAAAGCTCTTTTCTTCCCAAAGTGACTTTCAGCAGTCAGACATTTGCTGTGGTCCTGAGATGATGTCACCATATGTTTCTTTTCCTTTGTTATGCACCTATGTAGAGGCAACTGTGGGGTTTTTGTTTGTTTGTTTTCCTTTGTGTTCTGCTTGCTTCTGTTCTTTACCTGTCATTTAGCAAGAGGTGTAACATCTTGTGCTTGCTTTGCCAATGAGATTATCATACATGTTATTATCACATTTTGCTTGCATAAATACTAAGTCTTCCTGTTAGCTGCAGGGAATAATTTACACATGTGGTTTTTGTCTTATAAATATTCAAGGTCAGTCTTATAATAGTGAGTCAGGCTATTAGTGTGTGTTTTGAGCAAGACTGCTCATTTAATTAGTCTGGACATTTATTCAGACATCCTGGGAGCTGCAAGTTACTGTGCTGGTGTTCTGTTTTGTTTCGTGCATTTCTTTCCTTAAACTTGTACACCAGAAAGGAGACCCATGAAAATGGAGTGGCAGGGAAGAGGAAGTGAGAATTGCCTCTCTCTGTGTTGGAAAAAAATTACATCAGTGGGTGTGTTCACTTCACTGGAGCTGTTTTCCTATCCTGGATGCAGCCACAATTCTTTATGTGAATTATGGCAAATCAGTGCAGAAACAAATCATCTGGTTGACAGGTATGCTGAGAATGTTACCTACTTATTTCAATACCCATGATATCCTATTAAATAACTCATTATCCTTCTGGTTAGTGTATTCTTAAAGGAAAATTCATAGAAAATGAATACTGCTGAGTAATTGAATCAGTTTCACTGGCAGCGTGATAGCTTAGAAAATTTGTTGTGAATGGCACAAGGTAGTGACATCTCCCTCTGATCCTTAACATAAGTAAGGATATATCCCTTGTGTGCCACCGCTATCATAAACAACAATTTATGAGAAGAGAAATCTGTTCCTTAGGAGCACATGAGGGAATTCAGGTGACCTTTTTAGCGTTTTGCTAACCAGAAAGACTGAGGGGCTAGTTAGTAACATTTATGATGGGATTATTCCATTTACTTTATAGATAGATACCTACTGATAAACAAATTTTGGTATTTGCCTCGGTTTTGGAGAGACTGTGTCTCTGGAAATGTTGGGACTAACCTTTCAGATGCTGTTCCACATGGATCATGCGCTGGCTGTCAGCTTGGAAGGTCAGGTGCAACCTAAGACATCCTAGAAAGGAGGCACCCCACACTGGATGTCTTTGTAAAAGTGCTGCTGACAGTTTCTGCAGGTAGTTACATGGAATCTGAGTGACTTTCAGCTGCCAGTAGTGAGGCACTGGAACAGGTTGCCCAGAGAGGTTGTGGATACCCCATCCCTGGAGGTGTTTGAGACCAGGTTAGATGAGGCCCTGAGCAACCTGATCTAGCGGATGGCATCCCTGCCTATGGCCAGGGCTGGAACTAGATGATCTTTAAGATTTCTTCCAAACTGAGCTATTCTATGATTCTAATAGCTCCGCGTCCCCACCACATCCCCAGTCTAAATGTTTTTAACTATGCTATTTTACTTCCAAACCACTTCTCAGTGCCAGAAATAGAGATGCAGTTAGATGCTGGGCAGGTATGTGATCATGTAGTACGTGACTACATGTGGTCATGCAGTTTTCCTACACTCCTTGCAAACCTAAAGATCGTGAAATCTTGACAGTTTCTAAATTCCAGCCCAATTTACCTGCAAACTTTGTAAAACCCAAGATGCTGATTGTCTTGCAGTATAACTGTTTTTGTGTTACAGCATCCCAACTGGCTTCATTCAGATATGTGAAGCTCACAGAATTCTGTAGAAACACAAGAAAATACAGAAGCTGAACCTCTTCTGGTGTAAATAGTTGCATATCACATTGCTTCAGTTGAGCTCTGCTTATTCTGCTACTAGAGGATTTTTCATTAGGTTCCAACATCAAAAACTCAGTGTGTAGATTTTGTAAATGTGGTTAAAAGGGCAACTCAGAGAATGCTGTCGTTTAAACAATGAGCAGAAACATAATGAGAATGTTTCCTGTTTCCCTAAATGACCTTAAGGGAAAAAATGAAGGTATACATCAAAGAATATCAGACATTTTAAGAAAGCGCTTTTTTTTTGGTAATACAGTCGAACTCAGCCCAGAAGTGTAGAAAAACTCATGGTAGATTTGCAGTTTATTACACGAAGCTAAGTTTGGAACTAATTCAGCATTTTTTCTTCATTGTATAAGGGAATAAACTCCCAGATTTTTTGTATGATTTGTGCCTCATCATTAACAAAGTTATTTCAGTATTCCCTAGCCTGCAAGCAAGCCATTTTCCATTATTGATCTTAATCCATGAAGGTAGTTTTCTCTTTCTCTGTTGGGCCAGTGTAACATAAACTTAATAAATAATAAATAAATATAAATATATTTACATAATATATGAAATCCAGCTTTAAATTCATCATTCTACAGAAAAATGGTTGCAAAGATGCCTTGCCAAATCTGGACCCACATAAGTCATGTTTGTGAATTGCAGTGAGACTGAATCTTTTTTACCAATGGATTCAAACATTCAACAACTATGAACTTGTAAGTAAGGCCAAAGGGCTTTCTGAGGAACAGAAATGTTCTCCTTGCATTCCCCATTGAAAGCCAGCTGGTGTTTTGTGCACTTCCTCTCTCTGATGATAAATGTGATACTGCACTTCTGGCATAAAACAACTTTTTGTGTGTGTAAACTATATATTATAGTTCTTTGCTATAAATTTCAGCAGCATAGACAGAAACTGGGCAAATACACAGAACACTATTTTGCTGTTTCATGGAACTAGATAGTCACACGTGCTTTAAGGCATGGGAGATGAAATAATATGAGATTGGCTCACAGTATTACAAAGCATTTACTGCTGGAATCAGACCTGATATTATAGATATCATTAAGTTGAATCAGCTACAGCCAAAGGCAAATGAAGGCAGGATGAAGTAATAATTGTTAAAGCACTGAAGAAAAAAAAAAAAAAAGTATGTCAAATTCCCATATGTCAAATATAAAGCCAAAATTTCAAGCAGGTTCTAGGTATGCAGCAGATATCTGCACCTCGGGATCCAGAGAGCAAGAGAGAGTTTTCCTGGCTCCTCTTAATAATAATAATAATAACAATAATCTATGAAAATACTGCAAAAGAATTCAATATATTGCTAGGAGACAGTGTTTCACCTAAGCAAGTTACTTAAAATTTACTGATCCCATAGTAATGGTATATGAAATAGACAAATTCCTTATGTGCTGTTCATGTAAAGGACTATACAGATAATGTTTCTGATGTATTAGGAGGACAGCTGCAAGTTTCTCATTGACTCCATAAGCACTGTTTCCTAAGTTTAACCACTTGCCGTATTTTAAATATTTTCAACGTAGTTCTCTGTTTTATATCTGTATGAAAAAAATTGACAGATTCTTTGCAAGTGCATATGAGTTTCGATTCATATTGCATACTTGCTGAATTCTGTGCTGTGTTAAGTGATATTCTATTATAGAACAGGCGTCTACTGGCTACATTGACCTTGCAAATAGGAGATGCATTGCTTTTACATCACCACCATCTTTGCAACTTCAGTTGACTATAACCCTAGTTTCAACTATCAAAAGACATAACACCAAGGGAACATCTTGTGTAAAAAGTTTTGTTCACAGAATTAAAATTTGTCTTACCATGACACTGCAACAATAAGAAATATGCCCTCTATCATTTTCAGCATGAGATACTAACTCTCAAGAGCTTCACAAACTATACTTCTATCAAAGTGATTGTATCTTTGGAATAGTTTCAAAGAGTAATGGAAGTAAAAAATAATGTCAAAGTTATTTATGTATGGTTTTAAGAAAACCCCAGAGATTGTAGTGACCTTCATCCATCCACATCTACACATAAAAGAACAATTAGAAGGACTTTGTGGTCAAAGATATTTTCTGATCTTGACTTACATATAATATATTGCTAAATCAAAACCAAATCACTAAATCAAAACCAAATATCCCATCATACTTACTGAACATGACGGACTTTTCTATTCTAAATATACATTTTGTTGCTTTATGTTGGTACTCAACTCTTTTCCAACACTTTTCCAACATTTGTATCCCTGACTCTCAGTAGCTTGAATTGTAGTAATACGTAAACAACGCTATATTTAGAAACAACTCCTGAAATGTGTGAAAAATGCCCACATTCTGCATCAAAGCATATCAGTGGAACACAACAGATATTTAGCTTAACTAAATGCTAAACCATAAAGTCAGTTACCTATTCTTGCACCTTGTCTCTGCATCTAAAAATCATGTGTCACTGTAGTTACGCAAGTTTAATCACTGAAAGTTTAATCTCTCCTTGTCTTCTCTCTGAGATCTTACATCATAGTATGAAAAGGTTATTTCCATTATGCTGCAGATGCTCCACCATGAGGGATGGTGTTGTGTGAAATGTGCAGCTTGTCCCAGACAAGTGTTGGACTTCTCACATGTCACCACCTACAGCCGTGACTGCACAATAACGAGCTTAGCCATTCCAGCCATTTTTTACCAATACTCATCCTGTGTATTGTGAACAAGGTAAGTAAATTTTGTCTTAAGTTGTCTGTGAGCCGTGGAAAACTACAAAGTTGTATCACCTTGCCAAGGCCAGTAGCTATTTATTCTGACTCTCATCACATCTATATGCACTTTATTTATTTCTGTTACGTAATTGCTGAGTACTAAAATGACATTAAGGTAGGACGGAATCTGGGAGACATACAGAGCTAGTGATTTTTTCTTTCTTTCAAGAAAGGAAGGTTATATACTACTGAACAATAAGTGCAGTGAAGGATTTTGTTCAAATGAGGTAAGGTGATAAGGAAAACCCTTGTTTTTGGTGAAGACTGACCTTTCTTTGTGCTCATGCTTGACAATCTGAAATCATATGCCAGAAACATTATTTTTTTATTGCTCATTTGTCCATCTGAAATAAAGGTTTTCAAATATGTCCTCTTAAAACTATTCCTCTGGAGCATGGTTTGGGTGGAAGATGGTTTCACTGAAAATAAGCAGCTATGCAAAATAGGTGTCCTTTTCAAATTGAGACAAATAGAGATAAAGGCTTGTGGACTGAATGTTTCTGCTTGCCTCCGCAACAGAAAATGATGGAATTTGTCATTATATCATAAACATCTTTAAGTAATTCTCGTTATACTGCCAAACTTGTAATTTTCTGAGCTTTATTCTAGCATCAAGCTTTGCTGTTGGCTGTTTATCTATTATAATATTTGGTAAAGATCATTAAGAATAACATCAGTTCTTTTGTATCTAATCAATAACATTCTTCTCTAACATATCCTTCAGGTTTGGTTCTATTGATGGGGTTAAAGCAGACAAACTTCAGACCAATTTAGCTCACAGAAGTGAAGAAATATGGGCTGGAAGGGACTCTCAAGGTCCAGAGTTTTAGTCCAGTACCATACCTGAAGTAAGACTATTTTTCTAAATCACATCAGACACATTTTTTTCTAGCCAAGTCTTGAGAAACCTTAATGGACCAAGAGACCTCCATGGGCAACTTCTACTGATTTAAAGCTACTCCTATTCATGTGGTATATAATCACAGAATCATAGAATCATTTAGGTTGGAAAAGGCCTCCAAGATCATCAAGTCCAACCTTCAACTTAGCACTGCCAAGTCCATCATTAAACCACGCCACTAAGCTCTACATCTACAAGTTTTTTGAAGACCTCCAGGGATGGTGACTCAACTACTTCCCTGGACAGCTTGTTCCCATACTTCACAACACTTTCAGTGAATAAATTTTTCCTAACACCCAACTTAAACTTCCCCTGGTGCAACTTAAGGCCATTTCCTAGTGTGTTATCACTTAGTGCTTGGGAGAAGAGACCGGTCCTCACCTCACTATAGCTTCTTTTCAGGTAATTGTAGAACATGAAAAGGTCTCCCCAGAGCCGCCTCTTCTCCAGACTAAACAACCCCAGTGCCCTCAGCTTCTCCTCATAAGGCTGGTTCTCCAGACTCCTTACCAACTTTGTAGCCCTTCTCTGGACACGCTCGAGGGCCTCAATGTCCTTCTTGTAGTGAGGGGCCCAAAACTGAACACAATACTCGAGGTGCGGACTCACCAGAGCTGAGTACAAGTGGGACAATCACTTCCCTGATCCTGCTGCCCACACTATTTCTGATACAAGTCAGGAGAATGCTGTTGGCCTTCTTGGTCACCAGGGCACACAGCTGGCTCATAACCAGCCAGCTATTGACCAATACCTCCAGGTCCCTTTCCACCTGGCAGCTTTCCAGCCACTCCTCCCCCAGCCTGTACGCTACATGGGGTTGTTGTGCCCCAGGTGCAGGACCCAGCACTTGGCCTTGTTGAATTTCATACAGTCGGCCTTGGCCCATCAGTCCAGCCTATCCAGATCCCTCTGCAGAGCCCTCTTACCTTCGAGCAGATCAACACTCACACCTAACTTGGTGTCATCTGCAAACTTACTGAGGGTGCACTCAATCCCCTTGTTCATATAATTGATGAAGATATTGAAGAGAACTGGCCCCAGTATGGAGCCATGGGGGACACCTCTTCGGACTAGCCTCCACCTGGATTAACCCCATTCACCATGACTCTTTGGGCCTGGCCACCCAGCCAGTTTATAACCTAGCTAAGTGTACACCCGTCCAATCCATGAGCAGACAGTTTCTAGAGGAGAATGCTGTGGGAAACAATGTCAAAATACACGGGGACATAAAAAAAATAAAAATAAAAATAAAAATAAAAATAAAAATAAAAATAAAAATAAAAATAAAAAAAAGGAATGTACAAGTTGTTTGTCCTCTTGCTCTTCACAGGTTTTGTCAGTGCTGGAGAAAGAAAACAAATTACCCAATTCCTGTTAAGCTATTGAGTGAAATAGGAATTGGATGTAGAGTACAGGCAAAAAAGAATAAAAGCTTTTAATTTATGGGAAAGGAAAAAAAAAAAGCTTTTGATACTAAGGGTTGGATTTTTTCTGTAGCAAACTCAGGCACTTGCTAGCCCATTTATTATAAGTATGACTTTCCAATATATATTAAAGTAATTTCCTTTACAGTTTGCACACTCTGGAACTCCTTTACTTTTCCTATATGGGAGAACAATACAAGGAAGGAGAAATATGTGTGGATTATTTAAACTGAGGAAGGGACAGGTGCAAAATTTAGTGACTTCTAGTTTAATAGCACAAAATGTTTACACAAATTCAGATGGGAACCACTACGATATCTGCTAGGAAGATATTTGCAAGAACTGATGTCATGCAAGGATAATGATACATGAGCTACTATTCTAACACTTTTACAGCAAGGTACAAGGAAGTAGTTACAATATCCTGACAAAGAATGTAATGGAGATTTGTTAAAGCACATCAGGCGTTTATGAGGTCACATGTATGTTGGGGACAGGAGAAAAAGCTCTGAGGTCTGAAGAAGCAGAGATATTGAGCAACTATTTTATTGGGTTCCCCTAATATCACACGACCATTTTAACATTTGTAAATCTGTGTCGTTATCCTTCATTATTGGAATATTATAAGGAAAAAGAAAAAAAAAAACTATCCTACATGTTTTGTATGAATAATAAATTGTGTCACCAAGATTGGTGTTATGTGCATAGCTTGGGTATTCAAACATATATTTGAAATGTCCATTTGAATAATTTCTACATATGTTTGAACAGAGGCTTGCAGGCAGGCATTTTATTCTTAGAGTGACGGGGGATTTTACAACAGGTACATATGTGTGTCATTAGTTCTGTCTTTTCTTTTAAATGACAGGGCTTAATTTTCAGCTAGGTTCCAGTGACTCACCACACCTACCCTGAGCTGACAGATTGGAAATATTTTCTAACCTGCTCTTCAGTAAAAAAACTAAGTTTTTGATTAATTTTTTCTCCACAGATTTTTAGTTTATGATGAAAAAGAACAAACTTTTTTTTTTTCTTTTTTTCTTTTTTCTCCAAATCATGGAATTCTTCTAAATCAGTAAAGTTTTTTGTTTGTTTGTTTGTTTGTTTGTTTGTTTTTTGTGACTGAAGTTTAATGTATTTCAAGTGATATTAAAGACTGTTTTTCTGAATGGCATCTTCACAAAGTGTTGTCTATCAGCAATGACTGAACTACATCTTCTATCATACATTTTGGCTATGCAAGCACAATACGTAATCTTACTTTTCAGAGAAGGAGAGGGTATAGTGCTTTCCCAGAGTCTTCAGCTAGCTAGGGATCTTGGCCAGTAGAGAAAAAAAGAAAACATTTTGTCTAAAAAATCTGGGTCAAACACAGCCATGGTATACTGCCTATCAGGAGACATAAGATTGTGCAGGTCTTCCTTCAAGGACTCCTATTCCCCGCTTCAACCATTTGACATGATCTTCAAGTTGTCAAACAGTACCAGGTCAACTGACAACAGAAAGAAAAATTAACTGAGTATTAATAACAGGGTCAGAATGACTGGATGAAAAGAAACAGTCAAAAATCAATGAATCTTTAGTAGCACAAAACTGGTTACTTGTGTTCCTCACAGACAAATAATAAGAACCATACTGTTTAACATCTTTGACAATGACCTGGATGATAGGAAGTTCACCCTCAGCGAGCCTGCAGATGATACCAAACTGGTAGAGTGGTTGATATGCTGGAGGACATGCCGAGAAGTGCTAGAAATTCTCAACAGGCTGGAGAAATCCAATGAGTGAAAGCTCTTGAAGACTAACAAGGACAAGTTCAAAGTCCTAATACAGAATAACGTAATGCAACACTACAAAGTGACTAAAAATTAGATTTGCAGAGAATATCTTTGTACTGTCTATGACTGCCTCACTTGGAAGATATAGAGAAGAGAGAGCCTGACTCCTCTTGGAAGTGCACAGTGACAGGACAGAAGGCAACAGAAACAAGCTGGAACACGGGAATAAGAAAAAATTTCATTGGTGGTCAATCACTGGAACAGGTTGCTCAGAGAGACTGTAGAGTCTTCATCCTTGGGATAAACTCAGAACTTAAGCAGTCAATGTACTGAGCAATTTGAAATAGTTGGACCCATTCTGAAGTGTGGTCTGGAGAAGATGACTTTCAGAAGTACCTTCCAACCTCAGTTATTTAACCATTCTCTTGTTCTACTTTTATTGTGTTCTCTTCATCTGCAAAAATTATTAATACAACAGATCTATTTTCCTTTGTCAGTCACCCAAGTTGCAATTTCCATGGTAACAAGGGGAATTCCTCTGTCAATTTTTTGTACTTGTTAGAATAATTACCATACATTAAGAAGGAAGACTTAATTGAATATAGAGAAATTACTGATTACCACGGGGTTATCTTTTTTTTTTTTTTTTTTTTCACCATACCATATTATTCAGTTACTCTATCAGATGGAGAAATTGGAAGACAACGTTCAGCAAGTTGTCTGCACAGTAATGGTTGCTGCCAGTAAAATATGTAGAGAGACGTTTCATCTGCATGGTGCTTATAGCACAGAAGTAGCCAAAGAAAAGCACTCTCATCTGCTTTACCAGTGTCTGATTAGCGCTTCTCATGTCAGAACAGCCTGACTTCAAATGAGTTATTCCTGGTTTACACCATAAGAAAGCAATCAAGTTGTATTCCCAGGTTTTAAACAACTAATAACAACCGACAAATAGTTAAACATTTAAGACATCTTGCTGCGGAGAGGAGCAATTAGGTTTTAGACATCTACTGAAATCTCTTACCCTGTTGCTCTGACTTTGTCTTGCTTTCTAACTGACTTAAAGAGACACCCAATTTCAGTAGAGTGTCTGCGGTGCTGTAAAATGAAGGCTTCACTAACTGTTATTTACTTTAATAGTTTTCAGATTGCATCCCACATGGCTACAAAAAGGGAACCGTCAGCTATATTTACAATGTCAAGATAGACAACTTTTTTTTTCATTAAGCTTTCATCTTGTTTGCTCCCTTAAAAACACTAAAAATGAATAGAAAAGAATTTCCTGGGGAAAACTCTGAAACACTTAGATAAAATAGAAGGAAATGACAGTGAAAGAGAATGACAGGCCTGTGTGTCATGGATGGGGGTGGGAAACTTCAAATTATGAAGCAGAGGGTAAGAAGCAAAGTGTTTCTTAGTAGTCAGTGGCTAAAAAGTCATGACATTATTAATCATTCGTATAGGACAAGAAATGTGCATGGCTCTGTGCTGTGAAAGATAAACAAATAGATGGATCTGTCATGAGTTTACATTTTAAAGGAAGGGGAAAAGTCAAAGGAACACAGTACAACACATATAACCATCTGGGCTTTCAAGTTTCAGAGAACAGTTAAAGTTTTTATTAGGCCAGAAGTGACTACAGTTGATAAAATTCCTGAATAACTTGTCAGAGAAATGTGTTTCAAATCAACCCATTTCTATCCTACAAAGCTGTATTGATTTGAATTAAATTTTTTGTAGTCAGAAATATTTTTACTTCAGAAAAGATGAAAATTTGTTTTTGTAATCTATTCTAAAAAAAAAAAAAGCTATTGTTTGATATTATTAGATGATATTACATGAGTAATGTACATATGTACATTGTTCATTTTAGTGTTTCTGGGCACCTGTTACATTGTGCTTCTTGCCACCTCTTAGCTCTTAATTTTTCTAGAGTAAAACATGACTTAGGTTTTTCTTTATTTTTAAACGTTTTGGGGAAAGGAGGTTGTATTTATGCTACCTACCTTTATCCAGGTAAGTTAGCTGCTCGTTGGGAAGCCAGTTTCCTTGCATAGCCAGCGAAGAGATGTATGCATATTTGTTTTCTTTGATGTCTATGGATGGTGATTCACAAGAACAGGAAGAGTAAATTTGGAGGCTGAGACAATTACTGTCCTCCACCTGCTAAAAGGGGATCCCACAAAAGTGTGAGCGCAGAAAGGGCTTTTCTAAGGCAATTTTCAGTGACATAAACAGGGCTTGTTATCCTGTTGTTACTGATCATATCAGTACTGAGCAGACCTCATTCATTTTTAGACTGAAGACAGGGTATTTCCCTAAAAATGATGTGAAAATATGACAATGGAATCATCCATGAAGTGAATAAGTGTAAAAAAATATAATTATGAAGTAATTCCAGAAAAAATGAGAATCTGAAAAACATGGAAATGTTTTTGTTTGTTTGTTTGTTTTTCAGTACCAAGATTCCTAGGGTTTCTAATTCCACAAATATTCATTTTCCTTCAGATTAATAATAATAAAAATCAAATGTTATTCCCATTAAACTGGATTTCTAAGCTTCAGCCAGCTTTAGGGACAATCAAGCAGCATGCTCATGCCACTTTCCCATTGATGAATTAAGCAAACTCTTTTATTTGATTCCTAAACTAGACTAGCTAGTGACGTGTCACCCTCCCAAGTGACAAAGCATTTACTAAATTGCAGTGCTCATGAGTTGTATCTATCAACCACTGCTGCTAAGAGCAAATTTGGCAGAGGGATTGTATTGTTAAACCCTTCTGTTCTGTATATCACCAGCTGGAGTTATTTTTCAGAACAATGCTGAGTGCATATTGCATATTGCTTCAAGAACGTCAGCACATATTAATATTACACTGACCAGCCATATTTCATTTTCATGGATGTAATGAAAGGAGGCAGGGAGGTAATATTTATGTTTTTGACATGCAAGGTGACCCTCAAGGCTTTGAAACTGAATTAATTTAATATATTAATATATTAATTAATTAATAATATATTAATTAATGTATTAATATATATTAATTTTAGATTAGTTTGTAGTAGATTAGAATGTGTTTGATTCCTATTTTTTACATTGTTTTTCAGAATTATTTTTTCTGTATCTTAATTCAAATTCCAAGGGAAATTAATCAAATTCAAGCTATCTAACTACATAACAACCTAAAGCTGTAAAAGTGTTCCACTTTAAATGCACATGTTTAGTTAATCCAGATCCCTCTTCTCAATTCTGATCATTCAACCTGTCAGTTGAGTTCCTGCGTACATTAACTTGTTTTCTTACGATAAATACAACAATGTTAGACTGAAGGATGCTGGGTGCTCCCAGAGCTCATAACTGAAACATTGATGGTCTCAGTTCTCATGATAGCTGACTGACTGGCTAGTAGTCTCACATAAAGTCACTGAGAAAATAATCAAGTACTCTTTTGTTTAGCAAAAAATGAAACACTAGAAACTGCTACACGAATCAAAGCCAGTGAGGTTCTAAGGAAAAGTTGGACTGTACCAGTCAAAAAGCTTTCTCTGGGACATTCTGCAAAAGTAGGTGATGTGTTCCATCTCAATTCAATTGCAAAGGTGCATAAGTGTGAGTGAGAAGTGAACGTAACAAAAAGGCAGTCAAAAAAAAGCCAGAGCCAGTCAAGGAAGTACCAGTAACATGGACCTGGAAGAAATCCAAAGAGGGAGAGAAAGGACTAATTTTGGACAGAATGCTGGCATAAAACTGGTTTGATTTTCTGAACAAAGAAATTGCCTCTTGTTGTTTGTCTCTATCATATTCAAGGAGACAGAATTCTGCGTATGTTCTTTGTAAATAGAGCACAACACACCCTTAAATCCCCAGATCTCCCGTTGTAATTTGTCTTACATCAAGAGTCCTGGCTGAATGCAGAAATATATGCCCAGGGTACTTGATATTCTCATCATAGCTACATTTTTTTCTAAAATCTGTTGCCTTCATTAACTCTACTCATCAAATTCTTTGCACAGATCCAAGTGATTATAGATCTTTGTCAGAAAAAAATGGTCTGTTAAGAATCTGAGCGCTGCTTGCTTTTTCTCCTTGCATACCCTGTATTGCTGTGAATAGCAAAATAGGTCACCATACCTCATATCTTTCACTCCCTGTACCACTCTCTGGTGACATGGACCTCCCCTACAGAATAATGTGGTTAACACAAAGACCTCACTTCTGGGAGAAGCTCCCTGCGTGCTGGCCTCTGTGACCTCGGCTCTTTTCAGCTGGTGTGAGCTAACATACTTCCATGAGCACAGCAGCTTTCAGAGCATGCTGCTTGCCTGAGCTCACCTCTCCATCTTCTGGGGAACTAAGGGAGATGATCAGCAAGAGGTGAAAGATGCTCGTGGGAACCTGACTTAAAAACACCACAGTCACTGTGATGAAGAAGCTTGGGAGAAAAGTTACTGTATGAAGAACATTCTTCTATGAATACTCTTAAATTATTCCTGCTGTAGATTTCTTTCTGTAGTCCTGGCTGACTTAGAGAAATACTCTGTACACCATAGAGCATACAATCAGATAACAACCAAGCTTCAGTGCCTTTAATTTCCTTAAGCACTTCTACTAGGTCTTGTCACTGACTTTGATTTCCCATTACTCAGCTTGCATTCAGGGTTGGAATGTAAACCAGTCCTACAGATACATTTATGATACAACAGTGTAACAAATACAGTGAGTAAAACTTATGGGAGCGTGATGATATGAGCTGTCACAAAACATTGTTGTTTCAGTTAGGAACTAAAATACAGGATTCCCATTTCTTTCCTTCTACTCCAAGCCTTTCCTTTCCCCTTAAGATAAGGAGATAAGGAGAGCCTTATGTGGCTGTCTTGGAACACAACTTACATTTGGTGCCTTGCTGTTTTTCCCTCTCCTCTCCTCTCCTCTCCTCTCCTCTCCTCTCCTCTCCTCTCCTCTCCTCTCCTCTCCTCTCCTCTCCTCTCCTCTCCTCTCCTCTCCTCTCCTCTCCTCTCCTCTCCTCTCCTCTCCTCTCCTCTCCTCTCCTCTCCTCTCTAGCATGAAGAGTTTCCATGAAGAGGGAAAGGGAGAAGAAAGTGATCTCACATTAGCAGCTTAATGCTCTGATGGTGAAGCCTTATCCAGTATATTAGTATTCTTGAAGCAAGGTGAATGTAATCAAAGCTGCAGTAGTACCTTGAATTCTGATTGAGATTGCAGTGGCCTATTTCATTTACCAGGGATTTCTAGATCACACACTTATACCTGAGTGTGGGGTGAGTGCTGTTACAGAAGTTATAACAGAAATTCAAGTCCATTGCATGGAAAAATGTTTTCTGTCTTTCCAGGACCTGCCATGAGTAATGATGGGTTTTGCTGCACAGTGAAGCTGAAGTACAGCCTTGGGTCAAGACCCATATCTTCACAGCTCTTTATCTAACACAGCATCTTTGACTGCCTGCACTGCTGCTCAGACAGCAGAAGAAGGAAGTTTGCATGTCAGGAAGATTGCTTCCTATTGCAGCATGAATAACCCAACTGGTAGCAAATTGGCTGGGTGCCATTCAAAATTGAACAGCCAAGTCAAACTGGGTCAGGTTTGCACTTCACGGGGGTAATGCTGTCTGGTCACACACTAGCGCAGGAACGTTCTCAGATCAGAGCCTGTTCAGCTGTGGGAGGAGGAAGAGAGAGCAAAGGAAGTTTGGCTGTCAGAAACCTTGTTTTATCTTTTATTGTAAATAGCCAACTGGCAGCTGGTCAGCCATTCAAAGTTGAAAGGTCTAGTGACACCTGTTTTAGGTACATCCCTTCCTCAGTTAATGGGCTGAAAGAATAAGCACTGGGCAGCAGCCTGAACTGATAGCTAAAGGCATTTTCCATTTCAGCTGTGCAGTGGACTACATCAATCCATAAGATCTGCATGTATTTCTCATCTATGGGCGCACAGCTCATGTTAATATTGTCATCTCCAGTGGATGAAGCAACGGCTGTTCTAGCTGCCAGGCCCAATCCACTGCCCATTCAAGACAGGGAACAGATCTGGGATGCTGTTCATTCATGCTGAACTGTCTCCATGAAATTCTCTATACCCTCTAATGTGTTAAAAATGGTTTGTGGTAAAGTGAAAAATGTTCCTGTGGATCATGGTTTTAAAACATACTTTTTTTAAAACAACATCCCTAAGATGTCCAAAGATGAGAGAACATTTAAAGATGGAAAGGACAATTGCATCCACCATAAATAAGAAGCAACTATTATTTTCTTGCACAATGAACCCTAACGTGCTTCAGCTGCACGGTTAGGGCAGCATGCAGTTTTGATCTCTATTTTCATCCAGCTTTAGAGTTTGACTTACATAACCACCAACTGATTCCTGCCTGAAGAGAGGATGTTGCAGTTGCCTCTGCCTAGAGGAAAGACAAATAAAGAAGTAAAGAGACACCTTAGGAGGAGAGGACAGGGATGCAGGGAAAGGGAGGTGTGGTTGCTCTTCTGCCTTGCGTCTGAATCTATTCCTGCCTAGCTACTTCAGAAAGCTGTGGAAGGATCAGTAATATGAATATGCAATATAAAAACAAACAAACAAAACAACAACAAACAAACAAAAAGAGTAAGGCTTGAAAAACTACATATTTAATGAAGTGTTTTTTAAGAGTCTACAGGTCTGAACAGTGCAGGATTAACTTATTCAGCAGCTAAGCCTTGTCTCCATTTTAACATCATAAAGCTCTAAAGCAAAAGAGATGTTAGAGATGTTTTATAAACAGTTTGGAAGGTGTTTAATGTTGGTAAGAAAGACTATTTTTATCAACCTATATCTCCAAAATGTTTATGCTGTCTTCCCCACCCCCCAACATTTTTGTATGACTCATGGTTATTCAAATTGAAATTCTACAGTCAAAAGTTAAAAACAGTTGAAAAAGTAAAATGGGGACAATTTTCTGATGTATAAGCAAATGCTTCTCTCCCTTTGACAAAACTGTTCTTGATGTTCTTGAGCTGCAGAAAAGATAAGGTGGCAGATTATTTTTGGCAAAGGGGTCTTTACCTGTGGAATCGCAAACCAACATGCACATTTGCACAACAGAAAGTTTAAGTTTGCTGACTGTGCTGCTTTACAAAGCTGTTCTTTTGCTTTGATATGAACTGGGTGATATCACCCCTCATAAACCTCATTGGCAGGATTTTATGGTTGTTGTCAATTCAAAGGGATTTTTTTGCTCTGGTCCCTTTGAAAAAATTCGTATATGGAAATAATTGCATTATAAATATATTCTGTCTGACTAGACTGTTA
The DNA here is from genome assembly GCF_013377495.2 of Cygnus atratus. NCBI lineage: Eukaryota > Metazoa > Chordata > Aves > Anseriformes > Anatidae > Cygnus > Cygnus atratus. Next base: position 27,463,715 of record NC_066396.1, on the reverse strand, counting down.
ATTCACAGAATATAAACATGTAAAGATGAAAAAGATATTAACAATCTTTGTCCACTATGTGTGTATTGATATGTTTCCCCTGTCTATTACTCAGATATTCAGTCTGTAATCTGGAAAACAAACAAACTAACAAACCCACTGAGATTTCTCTTCTCTTCTCTTCTCTTCTCTTCTCTTCTCTTCTCTTCTCTTCTCTTCTCTTCTCTTCTCTTCTCTTCTCTTCTCTTCTCTTCTCTTCTCTTCTCTTCTCTTCTCTTCTCTTCTCTTCTCTTCTCTTCTCTTCTCTTCTCTTCTCTTCTCTTCTCTTCTCTTCTCTTCTCTTCTCCTCATACTTAAATCTGTTTAACAAGCCTAGAAGTTAGGACTAAATGCCATGTCTGGCATTTGCAAATAATATGGTCACCCAATTTTTGTCATTCTTTCTGCTTGCCAGTGATGCTGGGGTATTCTTTTTTTCTTTCAAGCATTTCATAAGGATGGAAATGGCACTGCAGCAGTGGACTTAGACTAAGTCACTCTGAACAGTTAGGGTCCTTTGCAGAAAGCTGATCACTCTGTACTATGCTCCTGAAGAGTTAACCGGAGAAAATAAAATGGAAAAAGGAGGAAACATTACATTTAAAAAAAATACAAAAGAAAAAGGAGAAGCATAAGAAAATATAATTTGCTTGTGACACCATCTGTCAAGAACGCATGCAAGTAATCACTTACACTTGATCTCCTCAGGATACACAGTATAATACATGCAAAATTGGTTCTACATGGAAAAACAAAACAAAACAAAAAAAGCAAACGAACAAATGCAGAACAACAATGACAACAGCAACTACAACAAAACAGTATTAGAGCATTGGAAAAATTTGCCTGGAAGCATGTGATTATAAGAAACAGGAAACAAATCAATTTATCTACAAGGTTATTAAACTCACACGGTGAGACTACTGGGACAATGGAAATGCAAAAGTCTTAAGAGTATGAGTAGCTGGGTGGGTTCATGCTGCAGCGGGTTTGGATCTGTTGCCACAGTTCAGATAGAAGGACCACTGACCACACTGCCAAAATCAAGAGTGTGAATAGATGTCCTCGTCAGATGGTCATTGGTAAAGTCTTAGAATAAAGCAAAAACTTGGGTTGGGATGGACCTTAAAGATCGTCTACTTTCTACACCTCTGCCCTGTGCAGGGATGCCACGCACTGGATCAGGCTGCTGAAAGCCCCATCCAGCCTGGCCTTGAACACCTCCAGGGATGGGGCATCCACAGATGCTCTGGGCAACCTGTTCCAGTGTCTCACCACACTCTAAATGAAGAATTTCCTCCTCACATCTAATCTAAATCTCCCATCTTTTGGTTTAAAGCATTCTCCTTTGTTCTATCGTTATCTGTCCGAGTAAAAAGTTGCTCTCCATCTTTTATATGTCTCCTTTAAGTACTAGAAGGTTACAATGCTGAAGCCTTCTGTCTGAAGCCTTGTCTTCTCCAGGCTGAATATCCACAGCTCTCTCAACCTTTCTTCATAGCAGAGGTGCTCCAGCCCTCTGATCATCTTTGTGGTCTTCCTCTGGGCCCACTCTAATATCCTTCTTGTGCTGGGGGCTCCAGACCTGGACACAGCACTCCAAGTGGGGCCTCACAATGGCAGAGCAGAGGGGAACAATCCCCTCTGTTGACCTGCTGGCCACTCCTGCATCCACTCAAGCCCAGGATGCACTTGCCCTTCTGGGTGGCAAGCACGCACTGCTGGTTCATGTCGAGCTTTTCGTCCACCAGAACCATTCACCCAAGTCCTTCTCTGTAGGGCTGCTCCCAATGAGTTCTTCACCCAGTCTGTGCTCATGTCTGGGATTGCCCTGACCCAGGTGCAGCACCTCACACTTAGACTTGTTGACTCTCATTAGGTTCACATGGGCCCAGTTATGTAGCTTGTCCAGAACCCTTTGGATGGCACACCTTTCTTCTGTTGTATCAACTGCACCACTTAGCTTGGTGTCATCTTGCTGAGAGTTCACTCGATCCCACTGCCTGCATCATTGATAAAGATATTGAACAGTACTGCTCCCAAGACGGACCCCTGAGGGACACCACACATGGCTGGACTTCACCTGGACTTAGAGCCACTGACCACAACTCTCTGGCTGCAGCTATCTAGACAATTCCTTATCCACTAAATAGTCCACCTGTCAAATACATATCTCTCCAATTTGGAGATCAGGATGTACTGTGGGACTATCTCAAAGGCCTTGCAGAATTCCAGGTAGATGAGATCAGACCGTCTTCCCTTGTCTACTAAAGCAGTTACTTCATCATAGAAAGCCACTGTTTACCTATGGTGAAGCCATGCTAGCTGTCTTGGATCACCTCCTTGTCCTGCATGTGCCTTTACATTGCCTCCAGGAGGATCTGTTCCATGCTCTTGCCAGGCACAGAGGTGAGGCTCACTGGTCTGTAGTTCCCCATGTCTTCCTTTCTACCCTTTTTGAAAATGGGAGTGATGTTTCCCTTTTTCCAGTAACTGGGGACTTCACCTGACTGCCAGGACTTTTCAAATATGAAGGAGAGAGGCTTGGCAACTCCATCAGCCAGTTCCCTCAGGATCCTGGGATACATGTCATTGTGTCCCATACACTTGTACCTGTTCAGTTTCATCAGGTGGTCTCGAACCTTGTCTTCGCTTAGATTGGGTGCACCTATTTAAGTTGTATTTGTCCCTTAGCTACTTGTTACAGAAGAGTGAGCACAAAAGGCTGCTTGAGCACTCCTCATCCCATTCAGAGTGAAATTAGGCAGTTTTGCATAATGTTGGGATGATATAATTAAAATGGACTAATTGTACTGGAGTGGGTGACATTTGTATGATCCATTCACATGATTCATTCTGCTGGCTGGCTGTGGGGTTGTCACCTCCCACATGGTCATGGTAGCAAGCATGTATGAGCTACTGTTATCGTAAGCAATCCCAGCCATTTCTGTAGGAAATATTTGAGAGTGGCATTACTTTTGCCAGTGCCTACTTCCAACTGTTGGCTCATGTGAAGTCTGACTCATGCAGTCCTTGTAAGTACTTGCAATGTAGTTAATCTCAGTTTAATAAAAATTCTTATGAGGGGGTAGTTTTTAATTTTACTTTTTTATTTTTTTTTTTCCCTTAGTAAAATCACATTTCTTTCCAAGCTACTTGGCAGTGTTTGCAAGTGTATTTTTCAGACCTACATTATTAAGGACTTTTCTGGTCTTAGTGCTACTCTCACAGACTTCCAGCTACTATGCACAATCCTGTTTCAATTCTTGTGTAACTTTCTTTGCAGCAGGACTTCACCATTGTTATCAATTTTCATTATCCTCATGTGACTGGCAGGAGAGCTGATTCTCTCTCTTGTATAAATTTGTTACCTACTGGTTTCAAAAAATTCATCTTGGCCTATGAAGCAAATCAAAGAGATAAAGAATTACATACTTCTAGGAAAGTCCTTTAATTTGTAGCATAACGTGGCAAGGTCTGTGAAGAATTAACCATCTTGCAGTTTTCCATGGCAAGATATCACTCTGTACTTTTTTTTTTTTTTTTTTTTTTTTTTAAGGTTTATATCAGCCTCTTATCTTGCTAAATTATCTGTATTTCTTTTAGAATAATTTCTGTGATACCTTGTCTATCCTTTTTATGCTGTTTCCATCTTCACTAGTTTATATAGTAGCTTTCCTTAGGGTAGGAACACATTTCTTATTCTCATACAAATATATCATTCTCATTTAGCACACCTTGTCTTTTAACAGGTTCATTAGTGACTCGATCCTAACTTATTCTTTAATGATTTTCCATTGAGAAAGATAAGGGTAGTAAAGTACTGAAATAAGTACAGTATAAGCAGAAAATCTCATTTCCAAAAACACAGGCAAACATTCTCCACCTAAGTAAATTGGCAGAGGTCTGCTGAACAAAAATGCTCACACTACAAGAGATGTTTCTATGCCAGAAGTAATTCACTGAAAGGGAATGATTTCTGGTTCTGTTCAAACTAAATTATTTATAAGACTGGACTGGCTATACAATATTTTTTCAGACAGAGTAAAGAGAATTATAAGACATCAGAAAGTTTATTCACATAGTGGCTTTTCTCTGTTCAGTTGTGTTTTCTTTGTAGGCTGATCACTGGGAAAATTTATGGAATATGAGCCAACACTGCATCACATCTGGGTACAGCATTACTAGTAATCCATTCTTGTTTCAACATTTATAATTGTTGAAATGACTGGCACTCTGTATATGTTTTTGCATGGTCTGCATTTTGAACTAGTGTGCAAACACATTTAGCTGTACCAAACTACACAAGATGCAAAGTGTATGAGTGGGACGAGTTTGACAAGCAGTTCTGTATGCTGTCATGGTACTTAAACTAAACTAAAGTTTAATCTGTTCAAGGTCTACCACCCTGCAACTTCATCATGACTGTATTCGTCGCTCCTGTCAGAGATATCCTATCTTATTTGCAGCAGTGTCAGGTTTTTTTCATTTTAATGGTTCATCAACTTTTGTCATAATATCTGTATTAATTTGTCTGTCTCCATAGCAATGCTTTAGATACACTGAGCTCTTCCCTACTTTTCACTAAGGCACAGAAATGACCTTCTGGAAAAATCTCAAAGGGTCTCTTTCTCTTCTATTTCTTCTTGTTTGTTTGAAGACCCAAGTGAGCACAGTTAAGTTTTCAACAAAAATGAAAAGTAAGACTGTAAAAAGGACCAAATATACATCTTTTCTAAATTATATTGTTGCAACTGAAAAAGAGGAAACTGAGAATCAGTGATACTGAGTCACATGGGAATGAAGCAGGTCATTCCCCAGCTAAAGAAACATATCTTCCTCCTCATGTAGAACTAGTTTATAATCTTCATTGTGTTTACTAATTACAATCAAAAAGGAAAAGAGAGGAGAGAACGGGGAGGGAGAAAGAGAGAGAGAGAGAAGAAAATAAGAAAGAAAAGAAGGTTTATTTCTGTTTCATTTGGCCTCAATGTATTTCTGGTGTTTGTATGACTCTTCTGTGTTTTTTAAGATGCATTCCTCTTAGAATTGGAAACCGAATATCTCTATCTTCTTTTTTACTTGAATTATTTCATAACCAGTATTCCAGTTGCTTTCTCTCTGTGTCCAAAAACAAATGTAAATGGTCCCTGTGAAGTCTGATAATGCTAATTCCACCCAGATCTCATTAAAACAAACATATCCAATAATTTACTCATCACTTAGAAGTGATGTTTTCCATCAACAAAAGAAACTCCTAACCTCTGAGTTCTGAGTCTTCTGCTTATTCCTGAAATTTAAAGGAATTCCTAGTTCCTTAACTTCAATGCTCTAACACATCTGTGTCTCGTTCTCTCTTTTTATAAGATGAAGATTTATAAGATGAAGATTTACATCTTTACATCTTTAAAGTAAGGGTTACACCTTTCTTTTTTTAGCTTCTCTAATGCTAAATTAACAAATGTCATGATCATTCCAAAGTATTTTTGTGTTCTCCCTGCAGTCTGTAATAATAAAATGAATTTGCTGTCTCAAGGGACATGGCAACCCTTCTTTCCTTGTCTCCTAACTACTCTACTGTCATTCTTTTAGGTTTCCCTTTAAAATGACCACCCTTCAATGGTGCTGAGTGAAGTATGGCCTTGTGAGACCAACTCCATGTGTTTACTGTATAAAATAGCTAGTGTGCCAAGAGCTCCAGACCAATTTCAATAGTACAGCAGCATCTCTGGTATATATTTATTTGTTTAAATTAATCCAATGCATCATATATGCGTTTACTATTGAGATGGAAATAGAGAAAATAAATATTCACCAATAGTGGGTCCATATTTTGAGTTGGGGTTTTAAATTATAGCCCAGTGTTCTGTGTGAAATAAATATACACCACATTATCTGCAAAATCTGTTAGAAGTACTAAATGTTAGCTTTGATACATCTAGCTCAGCAAAGCAGACATGGCTTATTTTCAAAACTGTTAATAATTATGAAAAACTTCTTGGTTTAATAGCAATGGTACTTTTATTACTTCTTAACTGTACACTCATAACAACAGAGTCCAGCAGCACAATATGAAGAGAGTAATCAAAGAATAGCCATGAGACTGAAACACAGTTATAAAAAGGCAAGTATAACAGAATTAATTGGTCTTTCTGGTATCTTTCCAAGAGTGTGTTTTGCAATACACAGCACAGGATAAAATTATGTTATAAAATTAAAATAGAGTGTTTTATCGTTTGAGCTGCTGAGCACATTGTAGTTGTCTTTGCCATCACAGGCTAGAGGCTGCTCAGCAGCCAGGAGAACTCCAGTTCATACAGAGATAGCTGAGTCCAGGTAGCCAAACTCAAAACATCATTTCAGAGTTACCTACAACTCATCTTTCTCAGTAAATACATCATATTTCTTTATCCGTAAATTTTACTAACCCAACTTTTGATTTTTCATCCACCTATGCTGTTCTGCAGAGTGTCTTGCAGAGTTCTCCTTGCTGCGTTTAACAGCAGAAAAATCTCCGGCTTAACAATCTACATGCCTTCATTTACTCAAACTTATGGTGTTGTCCATTTACTGTTACTCAGTGTGGCTTCTTGAGCATCTGGTTTGTAAAGTATCTCTGCTGTATTAGTTTGTGGTCATTCTTATTTGCTCTGATGTGTTCTAAGAGAATGAAGTTAGGCTTCTTGTAGTAATGGAGGGAAACAGTATGAATATTATTTAATATAGATGTTGTGGTGAAGACTGTTTTTCAATTTCATATGGTATCACAAGCTGAAAACCCAAATCACAAAGAAGAGTCAGATAGATGCATTTTTGCCTACCATGCTGTAAGAAGAAGGTAGGTAGACTCAGATTAGGAAGGAGTAAAGGAAAAAAAAAAAAAAAAAAAAAAAAAAAAAAAGAAAGATTGCCCCAAGGTCCAGGAGCAATGGCTCTACAGGACTTCTGGGCCTCTGTTCAAAGCAAAACAAGGAAGCTAATCCCTCAAAAATTAGAAATGGGAAGTAACTTCATTATGAGAGCAAATTTCAATAAAGCATTTTCAAAGCTATTAAAAAGCAAAGGCTGTTACTGTCTGTTCCCAAAATGGTGCCAATGTAAATAGTGTGAAAATAACTTATGTTTGGAAAGCAATGTGCTTCACAATGAAGGCTGTTATTTCACTTTTAATGTGTCCCCCGGGGCCTCTGTATAACAAGTGTCATAAACTCAGCTGTATTATGTTCTGCAGTTGGGAGGACTATCATCTAATCTTTTTGCCTGGGTCACTTGACACTTGTCTCCTTATCTCAGTAACAATTTTGTTTGCAATTCTTCTCAGGCTTTTGGATGAGTTCTTTACTATTCTAATATGAATTAACCTTGGGTGCTTGTGAATTAGCTTAGTGTGACTATGTGACTGGGCACAGTCTCAAAGTCTTATTGTAATATAATATTCTCTGCTTTCTAGGAAAAATGCAAGAAAAGTGAAGCACATTACAAATTAGTCACAAATAGCACTGCTGCTCTGGGTATCCTTACTCCTTTCTACCTTCCTGTATGTATATGGTTGTCAATTGCTTTTGCTCCAGTGAGATGTGGAATTGGAGTAGATAAATTGGCTGCAGAGGAAGTTAGATTGAAAATGTGTGGGTTAATCATTCAGACAACCAGAATTTTTTCCAGTGATTTCCTTTCATGAGGACACCTCTGGCACTTTTCCTTATGTGGGAAATCCCTGTAGGGGTACTCTGGACTGTATACTTTTAGAATACATCATTTTCATGGTTAGGACGTTATCTGCTACAGATAGATTTTCCACGGAATTCAAGACCAACTCCTCTAATGTACAGTACTTTAAACTACAGAGAGAGACTATTGAACTCCACTAGGCATTTCCGAAAATTCTACTCATGAGTTCACGTAAGAAAATGGGAGTTGAACTCTGCTGAAAATGTCATCTCTGTTCCATTTTTCTGGAATGGTCTTGATATGTAACCACTCGTTTCTTGATAAGGATTGTCTGCCTGTCCTGTAACATTCTCCATTTTATAAACAACAATGCTTTGCTATGAAAGGGTTGCATTTTTGCTCTACACCCGGCAGAACTGCAGGGCCTTGCTAAGTTCAACTCATCTGCAATACAGAAATTATAAAAAATGCATTATACGATATATATATATATATATAAAACCAGGTTCCAGATTTTGTTGCTTATTTATTTTATCATAGGAACTAATATGGCTGTAAAAGTGGAGAGGACTGATCTTAAAAAGTGCAGAGCTGGGAACTACACCACCTTAAAGAGACATTTCTGAGAGTAAGTGGGATTTTTTTCTGGCAGAGGCAAGATAATTACAAGGAGGGTAAATGCAGGACTTCTTCCCATTTCTAAGAGACAATCTCATAGATCATGCTGAATATCTACTTGGTCTTTTCCCCTCTAGTCCTAGAAAGAATGCAGCTAAGCATATTACTCTAGAAAATTTTCTGATTCCTCTGCTCAACCAAGATTTCCTTGAAAGACAGCTCCTTTTTCAAACAAGTTATTATGCAGAAAAGAACAAGTTAAATGTATATAATAAAATAGCTCTTCACCGAAAACAATGGCCTGTGTACCTCTGAAATACACCTCATTTTGAAAGACATCATTCAGTTGTCCTGAATTCACTTACATTCCACATCAACTTGGTATAACCTCTTTATTTTTAAAAAAGTATGTACATCAGCTGTAGAGTTAATTACATTTAGAAGAGCAACCCGTACATTAAAGCTTCACACATCAACAGTTTTTTCTCCTTTTCGTTTGGAGTCTTTATTATGCCAATTTTAAATACTGAAAGATGGAACCATCTCCTGCAAGCTCAGAGTGCACAAACACAGTTTTATATGATTGATTAACTGGTAGGTGTGAGAATTGTTACTTCTGTAAGGTGAGAAGTTTCTTATAATGGTAGAGAGCTGCAGCAACAGGCTTCTAGCCTTAGCAAGCCATAAGAATATGACTTTACATTTAATTATAACTTACTGTACATTAAGCATTACAACAAGGTATTCTGAATAAAGAGCTTGGCAGGTAAGTGAAGAAGGTAGTAATATTTGGAAATGATGTACCATATATAGGGATTTAAACTATTGAGCTGTGATCTCAAAATTACATAGGAATAATTAAATCACTTATTAAATCTTTATTTCCTTATAAGCAATGGAATGGTTTGGGGCCATTTGTCTTATATCTTGAAGATGTGGGAATCAAGGTGCTAGTCAAACAACTCATGCAATTGATGGAGTGTACTTAATGAAATGTAATTTCAGCATCTTTGTTATATTGCATGGGAATCACAGGATATAAAGCTGGGAATGACTCATTAAAAACAGCATGAGTGGAATTCTTCTGTAAGGCTTGGAGCTTACTGGTCAAGCTGTGTTAATGAGGGAAAAAATCTGACTCAGATAGGAGGAAATCTAAAAACTGTTTTTCTCTGTCAAGTATTGCTTGCCCTGTAAGGGCTCTTTTCTGGCATCCCTTCCAAAATAAAGTCTGATCAGACTTCGTAATTTCAAGCTTGCTAGCCAAGATAAACTGGAAGAGATAAATGGCAAAATTACATCATTTTCTCAATGAAATGACTCTCTTTGTTTTGTGTGTAATTACAGCAAGACTTGCAAATGCCACGTGCTACTGCTGCTCATTAAATGCATTGGTGTGAACAGACATTAGAACAAAATGTCAACATTGTCCATGCTATTTCACTTGAAGAATTGATGAGTACTTCCATACTGACTGAAACATAGCAAAATACAAGCATCTTGTTTGCCAGAGGAAAAGCTTCTGCGACCATAACAAAAACCAAGTCTTTTCAAAGCCATAAAAAATTGCACTTCACTATCTCACCAAAAGTTAGCATTTCTTCTTAATTTGTTTCCCATTTTTCATTGTAAGTCATTAAACTAACATACTGCAGTAAATGAAAGTATGTGGATGTGTTAGTTCTGAAAGGGATAGCGCTTTCGTGCACTACATATTTAACGGTTCTCTTGCTTATGCTGTGAAATATTTACTATTTTCAGATTTTTTGACACCTATGGTTAGAAGTGTTCATATATATTTTAAACAGATAGTAAATCAAACACTAAAGTATGTTGCTTTTGATAAGTAGAAAATTGTGTATAAGTCTCTACCACCACAGATAAAGGAAAATAAACTTCTGTACCCACCCCATTGTCTGTTTATACATCAAATGGATAAGTATAAAAATGTTATTCTTTAAAACCTAGTGCATTTCTTTATCCCCTTTAACTGCTTTATTGTTTTCATGTACATATTTTACCTTAATTTATTTTTATTGATTTAGCCTGTTGATTTCTAAAGACTACTACAAAATTTCAGGCTTTGGTAAATTACAGTTCATGCTAAAAGATACCTGTTTCTCGTTTTCCAGCTGTTTTAAAATGTCCATTTAAATGCCTATAAGCATTGTTTGTTTTTCCATTTTTCTTTCCAGTAATTCTTTCAAACTTTTGTTCCTGTGCTTGAAATACAAGTAATCAGAGAGAGAATGGCCAAGTCTGGCCTTTTCGAAAGATCTAAAGCTCAGGTGTTCTTTATTGTTTGCGGTGTCTCTCTCTCCTTGGCTCTCCTGGTTGTCTGAATCCCCTATTCTTTTCTCCAGTCCTCCCTCACTTAATATTTCTTCATTCTCATTGCAGTAGGACTCTCTGAAGCCCTTCATCATGCAGTCTGGTTTGCCAGACAGATCTTGAGGTGTATATAGCTTGTTGTTGTCATGATGATACATGCCAGGGCTGTACTGCTCTGCCTCATAGCAGTTGTCTTCCTCTTCTTCCTGGCATGAGCTTCCCTTGGCACTCTCGCCATCTGAATGAAATGAGATTCCTTTCCCTTGGCTCTTCTGGGAAAGATCAAAGGGCTCTTCCTGTTCCAAGCTTCTCAAGACATTTGTCTGGGACAGAGCAATTCTTCCTCTTCCAAAACCTCGTAATGTTAAGAGGGGGGAGAAAAGGAACAATTTATATATAGCAAATGGTACTATGTGATACATGGTTAAAACAGAAAATTTGAGGTGGCCTTCTATTTGATATTCTACCTCTGTCCTCCACTCAGCTATCTCCAAACACTTTAATGTTTACATCTCATGACATCCCCTTTGAGATGCTGTTAAAAGAAGTGCTATTGGATTCACCCCACAACCAGGTCAAGACACACAAAACATTCTGCTGTTCATGCCAGACATTTGGTGAGAGAGCTAGGAATAAAAGTGAAGTGTCTGGCCTCTTGTAAACTATTTTTGCCCATGAACCTACCCACTTCCTTATTCCTATTTTTTTTAGTGAACACTTTGATCTAAACCATCACATGCCAAAATCAAAGTTCTAGTTTTTGCACATTCTTTTCCAGAGGAGTGGAAGAGATTAAAAATGCATTAATATGTTTGTTCTGTGGACACTCCAGTTCAAAGTTACTACACTAAAATGAAAACACAATCCTGTCTTATCAGTCCACTACGTCCTCTCTCCTCAACTTTTTTGCTCTCATCCAGTGCCACCGAAAAGCTTCATGACCTAGTTAGTGCTTCAGCTTGAGGAAATCATCATAGCCAAATGAAGATTTTGAACTGCACTGTATAAAACTGAGTGTGGTCCTGGGTCTCTTTTGTCTTAGTATTTGTCAAAGCATCTCCTCTCTGTTCTTGCTAGAAACCCAGTCATTGTCATCAGGATGCAGAGAAGATTCAGATATTACAGGTATAGTCTGCCTTAATTTAAAAAATGGTGACACAACTGGGATGAGGATTTCACTCAGCAGCAAAAATCTATGGCAGAAATTATTTTACTTGCTTACTTTTTTTTTTTTTTTCTTCTCAGTAATTTGATCCATTGTCTGCAGGATTTATACAGCCTCCAGCCTCTCTAGATACAGCTGTTACTTTGCAACTGTGTTGTGTTTGTTAAAATGGCTCGTGAGCAGGTGGCAGCCTTTGCAAATTTTCTTGTGTCTGATGAGCCTAAAGGACTGAAGAAGTGCTGTACACTGAAAAGCACTTAGGCTGTCTTCAATTACAAGTAATCATGTAACTAGCATGGTGTGGTAGATGTAAAGGCGGGGGGTGGGGGTGGGGGGGAAGAAAAAAAAGAAAAAAGAGATATTTACAGCATTACTTGTTAGGATCTTTGTAAATTTTGTCCCAAATGTCATTACAAGACATGTTTTCCATACACATTAGGATGCATTAAAGCCTAAATTTTAGGCTGCAATAATTATTACCCTCAAGAGAGTTATTTATCCAGACAGCCTAAACAAACAAAATATCTTGGATACTCAAATGCTCAAAACAATCCTCCCTAGCATCCTAACTTCTCTAGATAGCATTGGCATGTGTGCACATGATTTTAGGAAGTGTATGTGTTGGGTCAGAGGTAGGAAATACTTTGCCGGATACCCTGAACTGTCAAAAGCCCATAAACTTTGAGATGAGGGAGGATTGCCTTCCTCCATTCACACGTGTCTCTGTAAATTGGATTTGAGCTTACAGTCTTTGATTAATGTCAGATGCATCAATATGGCACAGAATAAATGCATCTTGAACAGAAAGGCTCCTGTACATAGAGCTATTCAGGCTTCCATTCCAATCTGGAATTCAATAAGCAATGAGAAAGACCAGTGAAAGTTTCCAGACTTTTTTCTTCTGTCAGCTTTGAATGGATTTATGATTTATTCTCATGTTAAAAACATGTGGATGTACCTCAAGCATGAGAGAAATACTATAAATTCCTAACCAGATATGTCTGAGGAATAATGTGTTCTTGTCAATGGTTGCTGGGTGTGGTCTGTCAGCATTCAGGAGTCAAACTGGTCCAAAACTGAAAAGTTTATTCAGAAATGATGGAACTACACCTTCAGTCAGGAAAGTAGTTGAGTCACCCCAGGGAAGTGGTTAAGTCCCCATCCCTGGAGGTATTCAAAAGACATGCAGGTGTGATGTTTAGGGATATGATCTAGTGGTAGACTTGGCAGTGCTAGGTTAACAGTTGGACTTGATGATTTTAGAGGGTCATTTCTAACCTAAATGATTCTACAGTCAATGCATTTTTAGCTACATCCTCCAAGCATACCCTTGGCCAGCTACATGTGCTAGTCTCACTAAGGATGAGACTCCACCAGCTCACTGTCATTTGTGTGTCAGGGGTACCACATGCTAGAAGAAGCTCTGCAGTGCTGTGGATATTGCACCATCCCCACAGTGATGAAGACTGGGAGCCCTCTACTTAAGTACAAGAACATTTGGTGTGGCTTCATAAATACTGTGCTTTAGCACTACTGACTGTATTCTTCCTAACACCTGAAAATGGCAATATAGTGTGCTGAAATGACTTCCTTTGTGCTCACAAGTGCTGTCTCATTTTTTCTCCGACTATTACTCCATCTCAGTCTGCACCTCTGTCTCATTAGAAATCTAGTTTGATGTGTATCTCTGATCTGTAGCACTGCAGTAATATAGATAGTTAATGATAACCTCCCAGGCATTGGGTTTCAATCTCTTCCAATAGCATTGGATCTATGATATAAGATTGTAGATCTGTGGTACAAAGCCTTTTCAGACTTACTGATATGTGTTTTCAAACCTCTTAGAGAATGTTTGTTGATAAATATTACCTTGAGAATGAAATCCTCTTTCCATGACCCCATGTTTGACTTTCATGTGCCTTGTTAGGTTCCCCTTCAAGGTGAATTTGCTGGGACAGTAGAGGCACTTGAAAGGCTTACTGTCTGAGTGCAAGTGCATGTGTCCCATTAAATTGTGCATTCTGTTAAACTCCTTTCCACACAGCTGTCAAAAACAGTAAAAATAAAAATGGTTAGTTTTTGCAAGAGTATTTCCAAGGGAGAATATTTTTAAAGGCAAATATAACCTATCCTTCTCAGCTTGAGCCTTAGCTGCTTCTGGCTGCAGCTTGTTTTTTCAAAGATACAAGTGAAACCATAAAGACAAGAATATGTGGTTGAGTTTGATTCATCTAGGGCTTTCTGCAGTGCTGCCATTTTTAAAATTTGATGACTAGGAGAGACACATGGTCAAATATTCCCTAAAATCAGGGAGTGTTGTTTTAAGGAGGGGGGAGGCTTCAGTACATAACCTGAAAAGCTCTTAACTTGAATGAAATTTAGAGTTTAACTTTCTGTCTCAGTGAGCTATGTGGTTTGTAGTCTGTAAATCTAGCCTGTAATCAAGAAGAATGTCATACAGAGACGGAGTTTTTATGAAACAGCCAAGCAGAATATCACTTCTCCTTTAGTGTAATGGAAATGACTGCACATTTTGCTTAAAGCTAGAAAAAGCAATTCATTTTTTTTCTTTGCTTCTTGCTCCCCACATTCTTCTCTGATCTTCTCATCTTCTGTTTACCAGCTTCTGTGTTTTGGTGTCTCTGGTGAGTAAGCTGGAATTTAAACAGTCATGGAGCCGCAAGAATGAATCAGCTTTCCCTGAAGCACATTCCTGACAGCTTGAGACATTGATCCTGCAGGTTTCCCTTTGATGAAACAATAAGTATTATCTTCATTGTTGTTATTTTTCTAGATGGGTCCTTTTGTAGTCTCCTTCCTTATAAATCAAATGTAGTCTCAAGACATGGAATTTTGACATCACTATTATAAGCTTCTAGTCTTACTTGTCTTCTGGTCTTTCCTTATCAGGATTTATAATTTTATTCATATTCAAGTGGCTGTTTCCATCCCATGTAAACTTCTGTCTTTGCTTTCTACTTTTACCCCTTTTTTGGATTGATTTTAGATAAATAGTCATACCACCAAAGTCATCTTGTTACCATCTCTGTTACTATGTGAGCCAGAATCTCTGAGTAACAGATTAATTTATTTTATTTTATTTTTCAAGTAGTGTACTCTTCTGGGAGAAAATGATTAAAAAGCAGTTACTGAGGTTCCACCAAATTTTGGTCTAATCTGACCAAATTTTGACTCAATTTATTTTGGCAGTAGAGAAGGTCAGGCATAGTACTTTTTGATTCAAATTCACACAGCCATCAGCTGCAATATCTGAATGATACCTAAGTAGTGAAATGAACCTAGGTGAAGTAGTATTGAATCATTTGCTCTTGAAACCAAAATGGAAAAACAGCTAGCTAATAAAAAAAAAAATCAGGGGTATTATTTTTAAATAAAAACTAGAGCTGAATGAATGCTTCAAAGAGAAAATTTCTGGAAATACTCACTTGCTTAAAAATATATTTTCTAGAGCTGCATTATTTCTGTAATTTTCTCTCTGTGATTTTGCTAAAATGAATGTTCTAGCAAACAAATTTATCAGCAAAGTGTTCACAGAGAAAGTGGGGAAAAAAAAATAGCCACTGAAAATGAGTTAGTAATCTATGAAAATAAGATATCAGATTCCAAGAGTCATCCATCCACTCAGGAAAGAGAACTGTCTCTCCTTTGCATTCAAAGAGAGCTGATGACTTATATTCAGTGAAAAGAATTCACCAAAAATCTTCTGAAAGTGCTGTGAGGAAACAAAGAGAAGAAGCACTGAGGAGCACAGAAAAATCACAAGGAAGAAGAGCAGCTGATTGGATCTTGACAGCTGCTTAAACTGTATACGATGTGTCAATATTTCTCTGTCTATAAGAATGCCAATAATAATACTTCTCTACAACCTCTTAGCAGAAGGCTTCTGGTTATCTGCTTGTATTGTGGCTGACCTGCATTCTCACTAGCTTTTATTTTCTGATAGCTAGGTCTTCACTTCTTCATCTATATTGTTAAGAAAGGAAAATCCGATTGAACAGGTGAATGGCTAGAGTACTTCATGAAAACCTATTTTTCACATAAAAATACTTTATGAAGTATTAAGTTTGGTCTAGTAGGAGCAAATTCATTTATTTATTTATTTTCTGGCTAATCAACATTTATTCCTCTTTATAACAAAAAGAGAGGGGACCTCCTAAAGGATAGTTCCTTACAGCATAACATTTTTTTGTGTCTGAATAAAGAGGGTAGGCTTTCCATTTCCCAAAGTCATGCACAGTCTTAGAGAGACATAATGTGTTACCGTCCTGCAGTGTCCTCTGGGAACATGAGGAAATGGTGCCAGAGTAGAGAGGTGTGGCAGGAAAATGAAAGAAATGCAGATATGGGAATTGTTTTCAGAATGATGGTTCTATGTGGCATGGTATCTGGGTAAGATGTCCTTTTCAAAAGACACAAGATGAGATTCGGATGAATGTCCATGATTTAGAGGGTGAAGGGAGCTGTTCTGAAGCTCATATGCTGGAAGACAGCAACTCAGAGCTAGCTGAAATTCACAGCCAGTTCTTAAACAACTGCCTGGATCTGCACACCAAACTAGGAAGGGGAAAATGTTTTCTTCCTCTCTGATGGGACAGGGTTGGGACCACTGGCAAGCAGTGTGAAAGATGACCCAGAGCCATGGGAGAGATCTCCAGAAGTCACCACAGAGCATCTTAGCACTCAGAGGGATGTAATGTTCATGCAAGAGAGCTTGGAATAACAGAAACAATGTAGTTGCTTGCAGACCTTAGGTTTTCCAGTAAAGACAAAATAAAATTCTCATCCTGAAGAGAAAAACCTCAGCTGTAAATCTGCTGAACACACTTTGATGCACTGGCTGGTGAAAAAGACTTCAGTATATTTTGCAAGAAATGCTGAATTAGTTCAACAATAGACTATGTCTTCTTAAACTGCTGCATGAAGTATCACCCTGCTACCTTTGTCAGTCTTGTTTTATTTCTTCCAAAAGTACTTATAACTCATATTTTCTTTGAGTTTAACTCCTGATCTAAACCCACAATTTTATGAGCAATAGGCAGAAGTAGTATGGACTGGAACTTCTGAAAAAACATTACCAAATGGGAATGAAGATGGAATATGTCTCATACTACCTTGCTTCAACACCAGAGCAGAGTCCAATTCATCTGAAATATGTAAGCAACTTCCTACTTGGCAAAGAAGATATTTTGACCTGTGACCATAAACCAGAATTGTTTAGGCTCACCTTTAACTACATATTTACAGTACTAGAAAGAGAGTTCAAAAATTCTGCTGCGAAGTGCATTTGGCTGGCTGCACTGGAGAAAGCCTGATTACATTCTTTATTATGTGTTTGGAACATTACTGACTGTATCGCTTAAAGCAACTGTTAATTTCAGGGGAGCTTCCTTTACAAATCAGAATTAGCACTTCTGAACCATTTGGTACAGCTCTTTCAGAAGTGGTGATTTTGTTTAAAACAAAAATAAAGAAGGAAGCATGGACTCAGGCCTTTAAGAGCTAAAGAGATGTTCACTCTTCAGAGAAAAATCAAACACAGATCCAGGCTGCAGCTGGATGCGGAAACAGAAGGGACAGCTCTTTGCTACTCCCTCATTTCAGATAGTCTGTGCTTAGCTGTGATTAGACACACAGGAAAGCCTCCTTTTTTTTTTTTTTTTCCTTTCTTTTTTTCCTTCTGTGAGAAAAAGGTAAAGAAAACCATTGCATGTGGTGAAGTAGAAAGACTACTGCTGTGCTCTCTTTCCCTTGCATTCTTTTTTTTTTTTTTTTTCTTTCTTCATAAGAAGGGTGTTCCTTTCCTCAAAGAGAGAGGGAGAGGGAGAAAGACTGTAAACTGTCCAAAAGGACCGTGAGAAAACAGGAAGCTTTGAAAAGTACAAGAGAAAGCAAGATGAAATCTATTTGCAGGCGGTTCCCCGGGGACATGTGAGCCATTGTTAAGCAGGCTGTTCATACAGCTATATCCTTCCTTCTGCCGAGGAGGAGCTTGGTGCCAAAAGGCTGCTATCTGGTCATTGCCTTAACCCTCTGAATACCAGCCAGAAATACTTGTGAGACTTTCAAGGGCTCTGATGGGGAGGTAAGGGATGTTCCTAATGCTATAGAGCAAACCCTGGTTCTCCCTTTGCTTATTGGCAAGATCTTCGCTAAGTTCAGGGACACTAATGTTGATTCATAAACCAACAGCCACAGATGAAGCTGGTTCACTGTGCTTACTTGTTTCTTCTCTCCTAGGAATATTGGGTGGGGACAAAGAATTAAAAAATGTATAAGAAAAACAGGTGTTCCTAAAAAGCTTTTGTTACTGGCTGGAAAACATACTGTTGGTACTCCAGTTCCTGACTCACACTGTTAACATCTCCAAGTTTTAATAGCCTGTCATCATCAAATCCTAGCATGAACACAAACTTCCAGCTAACTGACACATTTCTCAGAAATAGCATGGATTCTAATAATTCTGTGAAGATACTACATCCAGAAAAGCTTATCAAACAATAGATTTTCATTTCTGAAATGTGCAGGGTCAGAGGATGAGTGACCAAAAAGGAAAAAAGCCATAGGGTTACAGGTGTATTTAAAGAATGAAAGCCTCCAGCAGATGTGGCATGGAACTACCCAAGTATTTCAGTAACAAAAATTATTTTATCTATATAGAATAAGTGTTAGCACAGAAAATAACATTTTAATAGGATATAAATTGAAATGAAAAAATGCTAAAGTTGAAAGGCTTTGTTTTTACTTCTTTTCAAAGTGAAACACTTCAATGTTATCAAAGCAAAATGAAGAATTCAGAAATACTAATTCTGATGTTTTTCTATTAACACTACTACTGGAAGCAGTATTTTCCTATGACATTTTGAAGGTCTATAGTTTTCAAGAGAGAATTTTCCATTACAAATTCTTCATCCTCCTTTGCTTCTAAATGAAAGACTCAATTTAAGAAAATATTTAATTCCATAAAGATGTTGGATGAAAAAGTTCTAGAAATTGCTTCCAGACCAATCTTCTGTTACTTAGGCGTAAACAGGGTAATATGGTCCTCTCCATATTTACAGCCCTCTTAGAGCAGATCAAAGTGGGAATAAAACTCAGTCTTTGGCTTCGCAAGGTATGATTACAGTAATGAACCAGAAAGACAGCAAGGAGAACAGATGTAGTGTCCAATACTGAGTAAGAAAATAAACATGAATAATTCATAAGGAAGATATTAGAGATGATGCAGTCAAGAAAACCAAGGCCTCCAAAGTTTATTGGGATGAGAGGCAAGAGGGGATGGGAAGGGAATGTCATCCTCCAAAGTGCTGGAGGAATGTAGCAATCTGGCATTTCCAGATGGTCTTAGAGGCTGATTTGTTATGATGCTGATATCCTGCCTTGAATTTTAGTCAGGTAATTACATTTGGCCCATTCTGCAGTTCTGTTTTGCTGTGGTTTTCTTTGAGTCTTTTCCTGAACTGTTGCATAGCATCACTGTGTGAAGTGCTGGCTGCTGCTTTTCCATGGTCCTCTGTGTGGTGCAGGATCTATGT
Organism: Cygnus atratus; assembly: GCF_013377495.2. Lineage (NCBI taxonomy): Eukaryota > Metazoa > Chordata > Aves > Anseriformes > Anatidae > Cygnus > Cygnus atratus. Next base: position 27,444,359 of record NC_066396.1, on the reverse strand, counting down.
GTTTAGCCAGTGTTTCAAGCTATTAAGCACTTAAACTTCTGTTTGGGTGGCTGTACTAGGCAAATGTCAGGTATGTTTTTTGTCCTCAAACCTCAGTGGCATTTAAATGCTCACTAAGCGGAAAAAAAATACTACAGGATGAAAGTTACTGATATTGAAGGGGAAGGGAGTAAATCACAGATATTTAACTCCATTTTTTTTGTGCTACCTAAGCAGAACCTGGATCAAGAAAGGAAACTGGACTTTTTTATGCTAATTTAAATATAGCCATAGAATGTGTTAGCAAGTCCTGTTTTTCTAATTCTTTCATATCACAAGGTGGTAATATCCAGAAACGTTCAGTGAGTTTATGCCTTTGCCATCAAAGGAGATACATTTACCTTGCATTTAAAAGGCTTGACATCAGAGTGAACAATCATATGTGCCTTGAGAGTCTGCTTTTGCACAAAGCTCTTGAAGCACAAATGGCATTGATATGCTCTGATATTGGTGTGGATCAGGACATGTCGCTTCATGTTGGCCAGCAGAGTAAATTCCCGGCCACAGATTCCACATTTGTGCTCTTTCACACCCTGTAACAGGGGAAAAAAAAAAAAAAAAAAGGAATAGTTTGTAGATCATTTCATTTTCAGCATGGCAATATATGAAATGTTCATTCTACATTAGCAAAGCAGGTAAGCGATTATGTTGCCTTTAACATCATTTGCTCTAGTAATGGACATATTATTTTTTTCTTGGCAAGTTCTTATAAGAGTCTGAGAAGCAGAGAAGGAAAACAAAATCTAAGCTTAATGAAATAAGGAGTTTTGTTTCCATTGCTAAATTTACAAATCCATGAGACACAGTCAATAGCACAGCTTCTCTTTCCTTCTCTACAGCTTATGTAAGGTACTGGTCAAATGTGAACACTTGTGGACCAAGAATAAAAGTTAACCAGTTAAGAGACTGAAGAAGTGCCTGACTATGGTAGTTTAACATCATTGGCTTCTAACAAAGATCTATCCCTGTTTTGAAGGAACAATTGAATAATCAGAGATAGCTGAGAAGTAGTTAAGCAATATCAACAAATAATGATCTACATATTATATTCACTGAAGAGAAAATACTTTTTACTCTTTGCGGGACTTACATTAACCATAATGGAGTGACCTGTTTTACGTGGTGTTTACAGGATGTTTCTGTCCTGTTTTACGTGGTGTTAACAGAATGTTTCTGTCACTCTCTATACCATGTAATCAGTTTACCAATAAACAGATAAGTATTCTTGGTCATACATATATGGTCTAACTGCCAACTTCTCAGAGTCATTTACATGCTACAAAAATCAATGAATTTTCCACTAAACCCTTTAGGAATTTGAGTATAACTTGCTGCAAGTAGTGAAGATTTACCAGTGAAGTGCCAAGAGCAATTATTCATCCTGCAGGCCACATTTACAAAGAAGACACGAAATGCCAGTCTCTTTTGTGCCAGTCAGTGGTTTTTATAGAGTTAATTGCAGATCTGAAACTGTGAACACCCACAGCGACCCTCAGCATCCAGCTATCTGATTTGAGGCTGCATTTGGGCAGCTAAGTACTGTTAATTATGTTCACAGCTGAATCCACCTGCAGCTGTGGACAAAGAAGCAGAAGCTCTCTAAAGGCTCAAGGACATTGCATTTCCTATGACAAAAAACTACCATGTTTTAAATTAATAGAATTTTGTATGGTAAATCCAAAGACCAGGGAATCTCCAAAGAGAGCAGAAATGGTAATAGCATAGTAAAGAAGAAAAAGCAAATGTGGAAGTAGAGGTTGTTCAAAAGAAAATGTGCCTGTAAGACTGAAATGCTGTAGCTTTCTGTATGTTTAATGTTTTTCATATAAATCTAAAATTCAGGTGTTAAAGGAAAAACATACTCAAAACTGGAAGCAATTTTTATAAAATATGTCATTTTTATGCATTTATCATATTTTTATAATGGTGGATAACAATTTCAGACATTCTTGAATGGAGCATTTATATTTTTCACATTTTTTTAGGTGGTGTTTTCTGGATGTGTTCCAAAGCCTACTCCTAGTCAAAACTGACATAGCTGTCATTACTGACAGCCATGGTAAGACTGCCACTTGATACAAATTGGCTGGGATTATGGTCCTATTTGTCCACTTCCATTAACTGGCATTTAGAATAATTTCTACACAAACAGGAATTTTTCTTAGGTTATTTTTTTTTCCCCCTAAATGTCTCATTATAATGATTCTTCAAAATCTGATGAGTAATAATATGCTTTCTTCTGCTGCGTACATACAGCCTACTGCATACCACCTACTTCCCAATTAAGGGAAGCAAAAGAATACATATATATTTCAGAAGAAAATTTCTGTTAAAACTTTTAGGTGTTAGACAGCTCTGCAAAATCAAATTATTTCACAGAAGGTCATTCTGAAAATAAATCCCAGAAACAGAGAGATGTGAACGCAATTATGGGAAGCAATACAGGTGGTTTAATTGAAGTCCTGTTTATAACAAAATGTTTTTGCATTTTTACTTTCGTAAAGTAAACTTACTTTTACTTTTCTGTTTTTACTTAAGATTTTCAGAGACATCTAGGTTCCACTGTTGCCAGTACTGCTAAGACTTCTGCTCTGCACAAAATCCTACTGCCAGCAAATGGCCAGCATGAGGCTTTATAGACTGGTCACCTGCCCTCCGAGGAGGTAGGTGGATCTTTAGCATTCTGTAATCTTTGTGCTACTGTCTGATACAAGGTGAGAAGACAACATGTGATGGCTTACCTTGTGAGTTAGGGAGTGCTGTTTGAGATGGTGGGGCTGCACAAACTCCATGCCACATTCAGTGCAGATATAGGGACGGATGTCTTTGTGCTTCATCATGTGGTTTTGCAGCTGACTTGGGTACTGGAAGGTCTTATCACATTCAGTGCAATTGTACTGTATTGGGCCACGGTGGGTTGTTAAGTGTCTCTTCAGCTGGGCCAGGGTGGGGAAGTCCAGACCGCACTCCACACAAATGTTCTCTCGGCCACTCTCATGCTTGGACTCGTGTGCTTTCAGCTCACTGGGATACGCAAAACCTCTGCCACAGATCCTGCAGTTGTAAGGCTTGATGTCACTGTGTTGCATCATGTGTCTCTTAAGGTGACTGGTTTGAGTGAAAGCCTTGTGGCACACCTGGCATTTGTGTGGCCTCGTGCCCTGGTGTGTGAGCATATGAGTGTGCAAGTGGCTCAGCTGCTTGAAAAGCTTGCCACATCGGGAGCAAGCATGTGGCTTAATGCCACTGTGCCCCAAGATATGGGTGACCAAATTGTACTTGGATGTGTAGGACTTCTCACACATGGGACATTGCCAGCGTTTCTGTTCACCCCCAACATCAACGTAGTAGCTGTCGTCTATCTGAAGGTTGACATCTACTCTTTCCACTTTCTGTTTATTTTCACCACTTTCTCTCACTTCTGCCCTCCTGAAGGGTGGCTCTGGAGGCCTTTTCATTTGAATGGGGTTCCTGAAGTGAAGGTTTGGGGGCACAATAAAAGGAAACATGAAGCCAGGATGGACTTTAGGATAATAAGGGTAAGGAGCCTGCATGAATGCTGGACTACTAGGCCATGCCATGTTAGGCTTTACTGGTTCTTGCTTAATGGGCTTGGATCCAAAATGCTCCAGAGTTCTGTAGAACTGAAAACCAAAGTTGCAGAGGTCAATCATCTGGGAACTGTACTTGGGCTGTACTGGCTGTTGAAACACCAAGGGAAGACTGGAAGATCCTATATCATTTTGATCTTCAGGTCTGTGGGGTGGTGATGAGGAACCCTCAAGAGCAATAGAAGGAGGCATTTTTGTTGGCATGCTCTTGCGTTTCCGAGACCCTCCTTCCAAGGACCCCTGAAAACTTTCCATGTCTCCAAGAGGAGGAGGGCCATAGCGGAAATGTGAGAGGTGCTGTCTGAATTCTTCACCAAATGGTGTTGTTCTGTGTGGCTTTGTAACAGGGCTCAGTGGCTGCAGGCAGCGGGAAAAGGGAGAGGCTTGTGTATTGTCCACATTAAAACCTGTGTCTTCGTTCTTCATCATATTTCTTTCTTTCTTTTTTTTTTCCTTAAAACAAACGAACAGATAGACAAACAAATATATTTATTTCTTCCTGTTCTCCTGGGGTTAACATTTTATTGTCTAGTTCATTGGTTTGGAGGTTGCTTTTTTTTTTAATTAAATACAACTGAGAACGTCCTGCTTAGGCCCATATAAGATGAAGAACATTTAAAGCAGAATTAAATTGTCTAGTGGAGAAAAAAGAATCTTTGGTCTTCCTGTGGTGCTAATGGAGGTTTAAATCAGGTTTGACTCATACAACTTCTTTGTAACATAAACATGTTGTAACATGACACTCTACTTAGCAGCTGATTCTGTGTGGCAATGTTTCTGCTTAATTTAATTTAGCCAAGCTATTTGTGGGCAAAGTCCTGTCCTTGGCTGTACATGCACAGGCTCTAGAAATTGGCGGTGCATCTAAAGGATATGGCAATACAAACAATAATGTGCACATTTATTATGGTTGTGACATGAAAAATCAAAGCCAAAAACTTTAAACTTCTTTGTATCATTAGCATGTGCTGCTGTGAGAGAAAACAATGGCCAAGTGATCTAAGGACACTGTGTACCATCAGGTTTTGTGCCGTGTTTCCTGGCTTCTCTCACTTTGTATTGTAATAAGAAGGTGGAGATTAATTTATTTTCTTTGTTTTAATCCCAGAGATATTTACCTGGCAGATTTAGGGGAGGAAAGCCTCTGACCACTGTCTGAACTGCATTATGGACATAATCTAAGTTTTTTTGTTTGTTTGTTTGTTTGATTCTTAGCAGGAGCACAAATTTCAACAATTACTGAGGTTTCCAGAATAATTGACACCTCAGAATGCTCAGATACTTTCTAATGTTACAGTGTGACAAAGGAGATTAATAATTGTCCTCTGTCAAAAATTTTGTATTCCACTGATTGTATAGAAAGCTTGGTGGTCTTATCCAAATGTGTATGTGTATATGCCTGTGTCTATGTACATGCATCTGTCAAACCAAGCAAGGGTTACTTTGGAAAAGTAGACATATTTTCCCTCTATCACTTGTGTCATGTTGACGCAATTTATAGCACCATTCTTGGCAATGTTGGGTGGAGAGTATGAAGGTATTTAGAGTAATAAAAACACTCATGTTTCGTTTTTTGGGAAGATCCATGCTGGATAAACTGACTCCTAAAGATAGATAAAAGAACATCTCTGTGACCTAGTTAGGTTGTAGTCAACAGAAGGCATCTTAAAAACCTGCTTGCAAACAGAGTACTTCCATTTAATAGAGTAGATTTTCAAACTATCTCTGAAAGACTGTGTGAAACCAAGATTCAGCGACAAAACTTTAAGATGGAAACTTTAGACAAAGGGATCAATTAATGGACAGAAAAGGAACAAAGAAGGGAAAATTGTAGGATCTCTAAATTGATGATTATTAAAACATTTGGGATAGAAGGAAAGGAAAGGAAAGGAAAGGAAAGGAAAGGAAAGGAAAGGAAAGGAAAGGAAAGGAAAGGAAAGGAAAGGAAAGGAAAGGAAAGGAAAGGAAAGGAAAGGAAAGGAAAGGAAGGAAGGAAAGGAAAGGAAAGGAAAGGAAAGGAAAGGAAAGGAAAGGAAAGGAAAGGAAAGGAAAGGAAAGGAAAGGAAAGGAAGGAAAGGAAGGAAAGGAAAGGAAAGGAAAGGAAAGGAAAGGAAAGGAAAGGAAAGGAAAGGAAAGGAAAGGAAAGGAAAGGAAAGGAAAGGAAAGGAAAGGAAAGGAAAGGAAAGGAAAGGAAAGGAAAGGAAAGGAAAGGAAAGGAAAGGAAAGGAAAGGAAAGGAAAGGAAAGGCCAGTTAAGCCTAGGGTCAACTAAAGCTAGGGTAACTATGTAATAACTATGCCAAGATGTGACTTTCTGTCCCTAGATCATTGAATTTCAACATATGTATGTGTACACACTATATATATACACATATATGTGTGTGTGTAGTTTGCACATGCATATTTAATATATATAAATATGTGTATGTGTATATGCACATTTCATAACAGAGAGGGCTGTTAGGGAGTATGCATTCAGATATGTTTCTTTGTCACTCTAACTCCCTAGGCAGAATAAGGAACAGGTAGATCTTGAAGACTCTTTAGATAAAAAGGCTTGACTAATTTAAATGGGAAAAGTGGAAAGAAATCCTCTGAATACCAAAAAAGATTCCACTTCTTTCCAAAATGGAAAAGTATTTTTTCAAATTTCATTATAAGCAACATTAAACTCACACAGTTTGAACATAAAATATACCTGTAGATCAAAATCTCCCCTTCAAAGTATGGGCTTGTCCCTCAAATGTCTTTCATCTTGTGTTTCTGATTCTTTAGCAGCAAAATGAGTATAAAACACTTCAGAAAGCTCACAGCAATTGAGAACCCAGCTATGTTATTTACTGGCTTTGTTAGGTTATTGAAATGCTGCCAAAAATACACAGAAGTGACAGTGAGTTCTGTCTAATTGCTCTCTTGTCTCTTGGCTGCCAGTTCCTCCTTTATTCCACAGTCTATTTTATGCAAAATTTCAATCTATCTGGAACACAGAGTTATGGCAAAAGCTGTAGAACTGCTTGCAGTTTCTAGAAAGTAGTAATTTCCATGCACAACTAACCTTTGGTGGCTTTCACTGAGTGTATGGTTTTATTCTGCTGTCCATGGCTACACACATTGTGGGACCAAGCCTACAAATGAAAGTTTTTAAAGTTAGTGATTAGTACAGTCAGAGTGGTTATGTATAATCAGACAAAAGTGTATCCAAGAGGGGGGGAAATGTACAGATTTACAGTCTAAAAACATATTATCTCGCTGCTTTTATTTTTACCTCCGAACTGCCAAGCCCCATATTGTAGAAATCCTCTGAGAAAAGATTAAATCTGGCCTGTCATTTTGTCTTCTTTTCTGTTGGTAGCAAACCTTTGCTAATTTAAAGTTGAGACCGATCTTCACTGTGATCAGAATTTAATTTCATAAAAATGTGAGTCCTGAGGAAACGCCACAGAGACTGCAGATTTGACCACTGTGCAATAAATAGTTCTCTCATACATAAAGAGTCCTAAATGACTACTGTACAGATCTTTAAGCTCTTAATAGTACTTTTACCATTATTTTTGTTTTATCTGATTCTGGAGTAGCTGATCTCATGTTAGTACTTAATGATAAGTAAGCGAGTAGGAAGTGGTGAATTTTTGTGTTAAATATCTCCTAGGGACATTTTTATTTATTTATTTATTTATTTATTTATTTATTCCTATATAAGCACTTTAAGGCATTGAATCATTTAGGTTGTAAAAGACCTCCAAGATCATGAAGTCCAGCCATTAACTTCAAAAGTCTTTCCTTGCTCAACACCTAGTTATTTAGGATGGAATGCTATGTAGAACAGTGTTGTGATTCTAAATGATGAGTTCAGTTTAAATATGGATAACATTAAACATTCTAGCTTTTATCAGCAGTATCCCAGCTTTTCAGTTTTGAAAATTTGTTGTGGAAAGTTCCCTGAGACAAAAGTTTCCATGCAATGTTGGCAGTCAAACATTTAAAAAGCCTAAACCTAACTCTCCAGAGCTAGGGGATATAACTCTCCAGAGCAAAGGGATAATTTCTTCAGAACAGACAGGCACACTCACACATCTTTATGTCTACATAAGTAAGTGTATTTTGAAATACATTATTTTGAAAAATAGAGCCACAAATAAGCTTTTTCTATGACCTTTCAGAAAAGAAGGTCTACAGAGAGTTCAGATAGTTGTGGAGGTATTTCCAAATTAGACTATCTATGCAGCAGCTAATAATGTTAACTTCCCTGAAAGAGGAAGAGATTTTAACACAGAATATGAATCACCATTTACTTTCTCATTTCCAGCCATCATATTTCTAAAGACAAAGGATAACAAAACAAAACAAAACAAAGTGTGTAAACCATGCTATTCACTCTGCAAGTACACTCATTGTTATAGTCCACAGTTAATATTCCCTACTGAAGTCAACAGTAAAATTTCTTTAGACTTCAGGAGAACCAAGATTCTGCTTCCTGTATGAAAGTGCCTTCTATCTATAGAATAATAATAAGCCCAGCAATACAAATGTGAGGCTATGAAGCTGCTCCAGCTTAAATACAGACTACTACTATTCTGATTTTTTTTTCTTGGGCAGTGGAATTGTAAAAAAAAAAAAAAAAAAATGGAGACCAAGATGTGTGAGAGTGATATGTACCTTCTAACAAGGGGAAACAGGTTAATTAGTACAAGGTTTGCATTTGTGTTTGCTATTTCAAATGAAGGTGAAAGAGAAGAGATTGTAAGAAGTTTAAAGGTGGCTGAACAGGCCAGTTTAAGCTGGAAGAGATATTCTGTGTTTGATGAACCTCTATGACTGTAGTTTCCTCTTGGGGCCTGAAAGATTGGCATCTATAAGAAAAGAATGAAATCTAACATCTGTTCCTGTATAGGATGTGGTGAGGATCACTGACAAATAACACTATTAGATTTCTTGGGCCAAAGTTGATCAGTTGAAGAGCTTGAGCATCCTTGAGCAACCATATTATTATTTTTTTTCAAAAAAATAACTGTTATTACAGAGATGATTACGGTTGGCTTAATAGGTTTTATGGAATCTCCTTCATTTGGTTCACCCTTCAGTATAGTTTTTGTTTTTAAATGTATTCAGTCATACAGTTGTTCAATTAAACACCAAAGTCTTTACTTACTTTTCACTCACGTGCTATTTATGCAAAACTTACATCAGTCTCCAGATCTGACTAATGGGGCTTTACTATGCTGAAATTAATCTCATTTCAGCAGCGAAGCAGTGTCCCCTACCAAATCTATACTTCTTTGAGGTATTTGTCAGACTTTGAAAATCCCAGGAATACCTATACAAATGTGAATATATCCATTACTGGTAATTAAGTAATATTTAGTTGGTACATATCTGATCACTCGTTAAGATTTTCCCTGTTAGTTTCCTTCAATGGCAACATGAACCTTCCATAAGCCCCTTTTTTCTTTCCCTTTTTCTTGTTCTCATATCTTCTTTTGTGCTGCTTTGTGTGTATGAGTGAAGTCCCACAATAACGTTGCCGTTCCCCATTTCCTTTTCTTTTGGGAGTTTCATAATTTCAGAGTTGGAAAATAATGAAGTGGATTTTTTAACCTTTAGTTTTCAAGTGTCTCTTATCTGTTTTGCTGTTTTTTTGGCCTGTGTTGAGTAAATAGTTGGATTAGATTATGATATTTTTCTGTATCTGTAAAATCCATGCATCTGCTTGTCACTTGTACAATCAGATTGTTATTTGTAGGTACTGCCTTGTTATTTGTTGGTACTGCCTCCGTGAACAATGCAAAAGCTGTAAACATGCTCAAAAGATTTAGAGTTATTTCAATACTAAGCTTTCTAGATATTGGTTCAAACTATCACTGCTCTTTGATAACTGGTTATTTGTACAGCTTTTTTCAAATAAAGGCATTTTATTTACTCTAGGCTTTAGTGACTGTACTTACTAGAGGAAGGCCAGAGGTAAATATCATATTCAAATCTAAACCAGAATTTCTCTAAAATCAGAGCCAACCTTACACTCTTAATCATTAAAGAAGCCTGTGGAAAATTTATTTTTCATCCATCTTTTCTGGCTTCAATGTCCACATTTTCTTGCACACAAATTGGAAAAATGTGCTCCATTAACATGTACCGAGTATATAGTAATATATTCAAAGTGAGTACACAAGCTGAGTATACGTTATATACAGATTGACTATATGTTAATATACAATCAGCCCTGAAGTCCTTATGCTGTATTATTTGAAGCTAATGTAAAAGATCATCTACATTTTAAAATATGAGAACGCTTTTTTTGCCACAAAGTGTAGGTGGGAGGAGGCAAAAATTTTGACTACCTTGCAAAAATAAACATGAATTTAGGGAAAGTATCCAAAATCAATGAGTGCAGATACTGATTAGGGACACACAAATATTGGGGAAGCCTTAAAATAATAGGCTTGAACTTGGAATAATAGACTTTGTGGAGTTTGGTCAACTCTTTTTCAATACCATTTCTACAAATATTTGTTTTCTCTCTCACATTCAAGTAGATCTGGTGTCAGATTAAGTCCATGGTTTAATCATCATCTTAATTGTATTCTGAGATACAGCTTCTTGTTCCACACCTTTTATGAGACAGATATGTCTGCTTAAATGGATAACTACCAAGATGAAGGTATTGCCATATATATTTCTCTTCACCTTTTGTATTGCCATCATTAATACAATTGGAATTGGGAGCAAGTAAACAATTGTTCATGAAAATGGTCTGGAATAACTGAAAATGAGAAGTGGATGAGATCAGTTTTTTTCTTCCTACATTAATATGATAGTACTAAGGAGCTCAGTGTCTTTTCACTTCTCCCTGGGAAATTACCTTCATCTGCTGATATCAGGCTTCAGGATAAAACTTCTTCTTTCCAGCAAAAACATATTTGTCTCAGTAAATGCTTAGCAAATTAAAACTAATAGCTTTGGTAGCTCTTAATAGGACGTAATTCAGAGCTCGGTATAGTTTATGGCAAGATTTCCAATGAACTCTGAAAATGATCGATCAGGATTTTCCATGCCATTTGTTATGGGTTTTGTTGTACAATGAGATATGGAGCCATCTACACCATGACCCAAAATTGATACTTTTGGTAAATGCAGTGTATACATATGAAAAGTAATACCTGCCATCCTGAGACAGTGTTAACAGACAGAAACCTTTTCAAACAAAAAATGGAAATCATACAATTACACACCTAAGAATCTTAACTGATTTTAAAAATCTGACACATTTAAAGTGCTGAACATGACACAGTAAACAGCTGCAACAAAAACTGAACTTTCAAAGATATCTCGTATATATTATATTATCCTTAATTATTGTTTTTTTCCTTCAGTGATTATGTTTTGGCATATCTTCCTGGCTTCTTGTTTGAGGTTTGATCATTTTAGATACTCTGTCTGCTTTAGGAGCTCCTATAGCCACATACCTGCATTTTTGTAGTCTGGGAGGTCATACAAATGTAAAGAAATGGGTCTCTCAGCAAGGTGTGCAAGAGCTCCCTGCTTTGTTTGAACTTCATCTTTGTTATTCCCAAATTTTAACATTTTAATTTACATTGTTTTTCTTTATTTTAGCTTAGAAATACAAATGTTTGGGAAACATCTTGCCTGCATTGCTGCTAGAGTGGCTTTTGGAATCATCTTAGGTATATGTGCAACTTATTTTTCTACTCAGTTTTCAGGGAGCAAGATGTTATAAGCAATTTTACAGGAGTATAGTTACTTTGGTATCTCTTATAGTAGATAAAAGGCATAAAACAGTATAAAAATAAATGCATCTTTTTTTTCTTTCTTTCTTTTTTTTTTTTTTTTTTGTAACTTACACATCATTTTTTGTTTTGATAATAAATTGAAAATATTAAATTAGATTTGAGATTTCCTTTGCTGAAAATCTGAAACAATCCTACCACCTACCCTGCCAAAAGCCAGGGCACTACCGGTGGCATCAGATATGTCTATTGAGTGGTATTATTGCACAGGGTAGTATTATTGCATAATTTGCTTTTCAGTGGTGACATTGATTAGATTCAAAGAAAATTGCCAGGTGCAGTAGGGAGGTAGCTGTAGGTATTTTTCTTCCATCCAATATGAGTGGTCTGTTCTCATTGCAAAAGTTTGGCAGAATGTTTTGCTTTCACTCTTATTACTCTTACTTATGTTTTGTCCTCAGTTTAGCCAAACTTTTGCTATCATTCTCATCTTTTTGTTGCTTTTCAGTTGCCTGACAAGACAGTTGGGTGGAGGTCACAGAGCAGTATGACTGGGTTAACCACTGAACATCTGCAATACTGTATTATTGGTAATGACCCTAGCATCCTAGCAGTACTTTACCCTTATGGATCATCTTTAATCACTTCAGTATCCATAAGAAGTGACTTTTGAATACAGTTTAGGCTTGCTGCTCTTTTGGCTTTTATTTCTCTTTTCCTTATCCTCCTTTCTCTCTTTTTTTTTTCTTCCTCTTTGTGAGTTTTCTTAGTTCTTCTCTTATGTTTCCTTCCCTCATCACTTCTCTGTTCCATCTGTGGTTCACACCCTCTCTGCTTCTCTATTCTATCTACTAAAATGGCCAGTAACACATAGATAACCTGGATAATGAAGTGGATGTTAAGTTCACAGGCTTCGAAATGTTAGCTGGTTACATCACCCCAAACCACAAGTATGTATGGTGTGACCCTGCAAGGTACAGAAGATTATGAAGTCTAAAAATGTCTAAAGGGACAAAGATCATATGTCCTCAGCTGAACACCTTAATCTCCCCAATTCTCTGCTACCAACAGAGCATTCAAGGCTATGTTTGGGTGGGGAGGGAGGGAATAGCCATTTGCTGGCCGATGTCTAGCCCTAGATCCACAGCACAGCCGTGCCCCACCTCTGCCTACAGCAGGGTTAATTCTGGCCCAAATTCTTGTTTTTCTTTTTCCCTCCACAGATATCTGTTCAGTGTAGCCTAAAAATTAGATGTTGTTGAGATGCAAGAGGATGTAAAACCAGCCATATCAGCTCTGGGTAGTAAAGTAGCTAAACCAAGGTCTTGTGAAGAATATAAGAAACAGGAAAAGGTACAGTGACAACTTCCCAGCATGGTCTTTGGGCCTCCAGCTCTCTGTGGATCAGAAGTTCCCTGACCTAAGAATAGTGTCTTCAGATTTATTTTTTTTCTTCCATGAAGGGTGGATTTGGACTAAAGGTACTTAGTATAAAAACGTAGGGCTTTTTTTTTTTTTTTTTTTTTTTTTTCTGGTGGGCTGAGGGATGTACAGAGATAAGTAACAGAGGTAAGTGTCCTGGGGAAGTGAGGTATCTTTGACAGCTTTGATGGAGTGTCTTGTGCCTTCAGAGATTCAGGGAAGCGTCAGGACAGTGAGAGCTGCACTGTGCAGGAGGAGAGGGTGTAGACATGTCCACTTGCACTCTTCCTAATGTACATCTCTCTGAAACAGTTCTATTTCTTCTCCTTAAAGACCCATGAAGCCCGTGGATACTGCAAGTCACTCCATTCGTGCCCCACTTTCCATCTCCCAACCACCCCTAAACATCACACCTCTTTCAGTTTCTCCCATCTTTAGAAACTGATCTTTTGCCGCTGTACAGCTGGATCATTTTTGCTGATAACTATTGAACTGCATAGTCTGTATTGGTTAGCATTTTTCAATGTGCAAAGCCTGTTTTGTTGTTGTTGTTGTTTTTTTTTCAAGAAAACAAGAAAGCTAAATATATTCATACTGTGACTGAAGGTCACGAGGTTACCTAGTGGTGAACTACTGCCTCAAAAACACTAACCAGCATGTGGCACTCAGCTATTTTTGAAGGCATGCATGTGCTTAGGTCAAGAAGAATTGTCTTAGGTACCCCAGGATAATTTTGTCTATTTTAAAAAGAAAACAGAAAAGCAAGGGCATATTTTCTGAGAGAGTGAATCCAGCAAGGGTGAGTCCTGGAGATGAGGATAAATCAGTCTTTATACTGAAAATGTTCCAGTCCAAGAAAAGTACCTTAGCAAATTGTGCTCAACCACACTGTACCCTGAGTGACTTCTTCTGGAGGTTTAGCATTGCAGAGAAAGGGAAACCAGAAAAAAAAAAAAAAAAAAAAAAAAAAAAAAGGAAGCTGAATATGTAGCCAAGAAATAAGTGCAGTCACCCAGTAGGGTGAAGTACCTCAAACTTCCAAGTTTTCAATAAACCTCCTCCAGAAGAGACACATGGAGGAGGGTCCAGAGCTATCTCTAGAGAGGATGGAGTCTATGGAGTAGAGAGGATGGAGTCTAGCCCACAACTACCCTTCCTGACTTCTCTCTACTCCCTGTCAGTTGGCATTTGCATTTTTGGCTGTGTAATGGACAATGGCGTTAGAGCATCCTCCTATAGCCAACAAAGAGCAGGATTAGCCTCACAGCCTTGGGCTCTAGTCAGAGTACTCCCTTAAGGGGTTAGGGATGGGAGTCCAAATCCTTCATGGGGGAGGAGGAAAATGAATCTCTCTCACTTCATGGTCGTTATATTTTGCACTGTATTTGATACCACAGTTCTATCTTTAGCTTCATATAAATATTTTTGAAGGACTGGGTCCCCAAAAGCTTTTGGGCATAGGCATACTGAATTTCCAGACCCTGTGCAAACTTCAGGGCTGACAAGAACAGATTGGGCAGGACAGTGGCATCAGGAGCACACACGCTACAAGAGCTTCAGTTGTGCAAAGCTTAACTTGTGCCAGCAGACTGTGTGGAAATGTATCTTGATTCTACTATCACTAGTTATTAGAAAGAATGACAGGTTGGCCAGCTGGTTTAACTACTCACAGAATCACAGAATCACAGAATCACAGAATCACAGAACCACAGAATGGTTGAGGCTGGAAGGGACCTCTGAAGATGATCAAATTCTTCCTAAGTAACTCTCCTATTTTTTGCCTGGTCTCATTCATGTCGTACTGAAATTTTTATGGAAAAAAAATGGTGAGTAGCTGAGAACAGGATCTGGGATTTGGCCACTATATAGTGATGTCAATAAGATATATTTCTTCCTTTTCTTAACTTGATAAAGAGTTCTCATGTTAGAGGCTGGAACCATGGATCTGCCTCTGCCTTTATAAAGTATGTGAAGTCACTTTAATCACTGTTTATAGAAGTCCTATCACTTCATCCCTGTTTCCTGTCTACTTCCATATCTGCCATTGCAAATTAAAATTGTGCATTTTGGCTGATGACAGGGATCCTAAGTATTAAATAGTTTTTCCTCTGGAAAGTTATCAAATTGCACTAATAAAGTTTTAGGATTTTTTTTTTCTGAATATCAGATATGAGACAGGGTGAACTGAATAACAAATAAATAATATAAGCATAAAGAGAGATCTGCTGGTAAAATAGTAATATTGAACAAAGTGTTGAGTCTTTGAAAGCATAGTTTGGACAGAATCTTTCCACCTACAAAGCACAACCATTATGTATGGTAGAGTGAAGCTGAGAAGAGAGAGCTTTACTGTAGTATTACCTCAAAACAAATAATGGATCTATGCAGAACACTCAAAATAAGAATGATCAAAAAAGTATGCCCTTCCATAACCCTCATGCTGTTGTGCTAGGGGTGTTGTTTTGAAAATAAACCTTTCACTAGCATTTATGACCTTTAAAAAGGAAATAGATTGAGCTTTCCTTCCTACTGGAGTCCCAGTGTTGTTATCACCTCTATGGAGGCCAGAGAGATGGTCTGGTCTCCTCCCACCTCTTTGTTATCTTGAAGGGTAGCTGAGGGGCACTTTCAGTCCTGGTTCTTCAAGCCAGCCCACTGGCATGCTTCCATGTCACTAGCAGTTAATGTATGAGAAAGCATCGGCACCTTCTGAATTCTGCATGTCATATGTGTAAAGCAACAGATACCTCAAAAAAGAAAGTAGCAGGTAAAATGTGTGCATATGCTTGGATAAAGGCAGAGGAAAAGTGTATAATAAAGGAGAGCTTTCATACAAAGTTTCCAAAACAGGTTATATTTTTAATGAAAACTAGTTTTAATTAAACGTGGAGAATGTTGTTAGCCATCAGCTGGACCAAGATATTTTTATATTTATTTTTCTTTCAATTTGTTTCACACAGATCAAAATTCATAGTGAAACTGAAGGTTGATAAAGCAGTAATTATTATGTGTTCCAGTAAGACACACTTTATCCTACAAGAACTGAAAGAAGAGGATTTCATCCAGAAATTGACAGATATAGGAAAAATGTGTCTGCTACCAAACACTTCCCTTGGTGTCCAGTTCCTTAAAAGCAATTTCCCGATGATGCTTTCCTAGTCATTTAGTATAAATAGATTTGGTTTCAGTTGAAGTTCGAACAGACTTCTTGCTGGAAAAAGCTGCTTTGTTGGAAAAAAAAAAAAAAAAAAAAAAAAAGATTAATCGCTATTAAACTCTGCTAGATACTTCCAGTTAAGGTGGCTCAGTAGTGACTTATCAATTTCCATCTGAACAGAAGTTTCAAGGAAATATAGCAAAAGAATTAGAGATGTGAGTGTCATTCCTAGGACACCATTGAGTTTATTCCATTGATACCCAAATAATAGTAGAGAACCCAAGAACCGTGGGCAATGAGACAGAGTTCAACATTATTCTAAAGGCAAATTACTGGGGCACTGGGAGGAAACTACTTGTGATATGTCTCCACTGTGATTAAGCAGCATTGTTTTCCAAATCTGTGTTAAAGCATTCAAACCATGCAGAACTAAAAGATGTATTTATTGTTCAGAAAAAATCATCTTCATGTACATCTCACAATTGCATTCAAATGAGGGTTCATTATTTAAAATCAATTAAAATCAATTAAAAATCAATTTATTTTATTTTGTTTAGTGAGCATTGTTCTTAGTTCTCAGTACAAAATTACATTCTTGACTATCATATGCCTCCAAGGAAGTAATTTAAGGTAACATCCCCTCTGGCTTTCCCTTCATCTGTGATGCTAAACTTGAATCTTCTCATTGCCAGAAGCAAATAGCAAGAAGCAAATGCTTTTTCCCTCTGATCCCCCAAAATTCATCCAGCATATAGCACTTAATTATTCTGTTAACTTTGAGAACATTTTAAAAATAAGTGCTAGCTTGTTGCCACATCTAAAGGAGATCTGAAATTTAAAACAAATTTTGTATAGCTTCTGTGATTTTGATCACTTGGAAAACAAGCCCCTGTGTAAATCAACTAAAAGGGAGAAATTCTTGAGGTTAATTATTTTAAACTGAAACAGATTTAAAATGCCAGTTTTACTGAATTCAATAAACTAGCATATGGAGTGGGAATGGCAGCTCAGACATAGCCAAATGTCATCAGCAGATACTGGAACAGAGACTTGAGCTACAAACAAATAAAAAATTACTTTTTGCCAAAAAAAAAAAAAAGTCAACATTGATATTTGAAATGAACACTGAAGTCTGAGATGTGAAATTTCCACTTTAACACTAATACTTCACCATTCATGATGACAAAGGCTTATTTTGGTTACCAACTCAATTCAGATTTTCATCACAAGAAAAAAGAAAACCAAAAATCCATTACACCAAAGTGACTCTAATATAACTCTCTCAATCCCTTCCTTGACATAAGTTTGAAACAAATCATTCTATTCAGAACTCTTATTCTTGAAAATCAAGCCAAGTGCCATGTACAAAAAGCAGATATGAGAGGAACTTTTGTTGTATTTTAGTAGGAATGGCAAGTGAGTTCATTCTTACTAAATGTCAGGCAATGGGCTGTGGGACAGTACCCAAGGGTAAACATTTATATGAACCACGTTGTGACTGGCTGGCCCAATCACGTTCATTGACTTCCACTGAGAGCTTGTGCATGTTTGTTTGGTTTTTTCTGTGTCTGATAGCGAACAAGCTAGTGAAAATCTCTGTAGTTGTTTAGTTGTTAAAGGGAACCCTGAGTCCTGATCACTTGCCTACAGAATCCAGCAGATTCTACTCAGTGACATTTCTTTATCTGTGGGTAGTGTTAGAAGGGTTTTCCTTTTTGTGGAACAGGAAAAAAGAAATTAACGTTTTTGAGATCAAAAGGCTTTGATTGCTTTTTTTTTTTTTTTTTTTTTGGCACAGAGTATAGGAGGTCTGGAGGAGGGGTCATCCATCACCAGTTCTCTAATGCAAGTGACTGCTTCCATAGCATCTTGACAAAATGCTACCAACAGACATATAACATCTCTGGGAACCTTGGTGACTTCATATTGTGAATGGAGCACTACACAGAAGATCAGTTTTATCTAATATTCACATTAGTGCTATTTCTTGCTGTGATGTTACAGGAAAATAATATTTTCCTGCACATTTACAAATGGATAATTTTAGTTACAGATAACCTTAAGAGCACATTTTGCTCCACTTATTTTTCCAGCAGTTTCTCTGTAGCTTTCTATAATTCCTATTACAGGACAACAGCAAATAGTAAACTCAGCCTAAAACAACATTGGGTCTTGAATAAAATCATATAATAACTTAAGTTGAAAGGGAACCAAAAGGATCATTTATTCCAACTCATGGCTCCACACAGAACCACCCAAAAATCAGACCATGTGTCTGAAAGCATTGTCCAAATGCTTCTTGAACTCCGGCAGGTTTGGTGCTGTGACCACTGCCCTGGGGAGCCTGTCCCAGTGTCCGACCACCCTCTGGGTGCAGAACCTTTCCCTAACATCCAGCCTGACCCTCCCCTGTCCCAGCTCCATGCCGTTCCCTTGGGTCCTGTTGCTGTCCCCAGAGAGCAGAGCTCAGCGCCTGCCCCTCCGCTCACCCTATCAATTTGGACTAATATAGGATGCTCTTCATGTCTTCTGAAATCTGCACCAGGGCAGAAGCCTGGGCTTCAGCGTATCAGACAGTTCAAACAAGTTCTGCTGTTCCCTGGAAGCTGATGGATGCTCTAGAAACATGTCATCTCTTCTCTTTTCATTTCCTGATTTTTTTTTAATTACACTTATTTCTAGATTCTTGAAAGAAAAAGTAGACAGGTAGAAAAATATTCCACTACCTGGAATTGTTACATGAAAGACACTCCCTTTTCAAACAGCAGTTTCAAATAATTTTCATCTGGAGGTGAAACAACAAGGGGATACTTGCTTTAGAAAGCACCTTAGAGAGACGACTAAACCTGAAATAGTAATTATAATCCACAATGTGTTCTTCCCAGATATCATTAGAGTGGGTTTATTTAAATTTGGTTTAAATTTAGCATATTGGATGTTATTAAGAGCACAGATTCTTTCCAGTTTCAAAAACCTTGTGAAATATTTGTTTTTCAATCATGTATTTCCAAGAGGAATAGTAGCATATTCAGCACAGAGACTTCCACAAAGCAAAACGAATTTCATCACTGTAAAAGGAGTCTGAGTTACATTGCAATTCTGTCCGCAGAAGGCAAAAGCGTAAGTGGCTTTTGCACAGCTAGGGAATAGCAATGAACTGGTGAATGTCACTCCCAGCCAAAACACTTGTTGCTTTTCTGAGCACCTAGTACCTGGCCCAGGAAGAATGAGCTGCTCCATGATAAGAGGTGTAGATGTTTGATCCCATCCTAGAGACATTACACCTGCTTCTCTTAGCTCCTCCACCCTGTAAACACCATCCTGTGAAGTTCTGTCTATGCAGAGAAATTAAGTGGTTGCTATTCTTCACCAGGCCTCCAAACAGAGGAGTGAATAATTAATGCCTGCTTGCTGCACATTCACATTTCTCATAGTACAACACCTAAACATAACAGGTGGAAATGTATGACCCTGCTCATATTGCTTTTAACTTCAGTTCAGTTGTACCTTTCTCTAATTCATTAGAGAAAAGCAATGTTATCAAAGTATGAGACTCAGTTTACCTTGCAGCTTTTTGTAATTAAATTAGCCTTCAAATTCAACAAACATTTTCTTTTCTCGGTGTTCACTGATTTCTCATGTTTCTAAAAGGTATGAGGAGCTGGAAAGCTGGATGCTTGCAGGTTTACTTTTTATGAATATTATACATTTTCAGGAAACACACTTTTTGTCCTAAGTTGTTTCTTTTCAGTCAAACCAAAATTCATACGCATGAATTCATGCAAATCCACAAAGTAGAAGGAAAATGTTTCTGTGCTTTTGCTTTCATAGTAGAAAAAGAAGGGGAGAGAAAGCAAGAATAATAGCTTTTTCTTTCTTTGATTCAAATAATTAATAGTGTGTCTTTCTAACATACAAAGCAAGAAACAAGGAATGAAAGTAAAAAAAAAAAAAAGTATTCGTATAATTTCTTTCCATAACTTTCAAAGCATGAAAATATTTTCTTTTCATATCTGATTACTTAGCTTAACTGCTTCCAGTGTCATTGAAATTCTTTACAACACATTAAGTGTTGTTAGTTCAGAAGGAAAATGTATGCCTTATCAGGGTCAGGGTAACACCAGTATAAAATCATTCATTTTAGAAAAACAAGTCACAAAAATATTAATCTTAGTAGGAACTGAAACAAAGATTAAATAATATTTCTTACTGGATCACTAGCATTTTATAAGCTAGGTAACAAGGTATGGTGCCTGTCATACCTTGCCCTTACCAAAAAAACAAACAAACAAACAGACAGACATCATGAAATTCAATGTATTTTTTAAGTAACAGATAAGTATTAACTTTATTAACTTAGACCTCTTCTTTGGGTGAATGTCTAAATATCACGCTTAAAATTCCACTGAAACTTTTACAGTGTTGGAGAACTGCAGTCTTAGTTTCAGAATATCAGTTTTCCAACAAGAAAGAGGATAGCCCTGAGTCACCTTAAATCTTCACATTGTCTCTATAGTTCTTTCTTCCCCAAGTTCATTTTCAGTGGTCTTTGTGAATATTAAAGTAAAATGGGGAAAAAACTGCATTTAGGAAGAAAATGTTCTTTTGCTTTTAATAGCTGGTATATTGAAAACATTTATTGAGGCATAAAATCAGTCCATCAGACTATAGTGGTCTACACAGCAGTTGTAAGGTCTGTTTGAAAGAGTAGTTTGTCTTGTTAGATCTATTACTACTGAGGGACAGGCATTAGTGCTTAGAAAGTATGAATCATTTCTGATCAACTAATAAGAGACGTTTCCTTACAATTTGATTGACATGCATCCTTAAATCATCATCACACAAAACCCCTATTATCTTATGCAGCTTTTACCGCTTTTATCTGTCAGGGTAATATTCTACTGACATATCTGTGTGAGTGGAGTGGTCCATTCAGATAGAGATGCCTTTCTGCTTCCTTGAGGCTTTGTAAAATCAAAGATTAGAAACAGTAAGTGCTGTCTGGGGTAATCCATACCCTTCCACCTCTGTATACAAGGTTTGTTTTGGGTTGCTACCGTGATTCATCTCTCTGTGGCTCTTCCATTCTAAATAATGCATGTCTGTCTGCCCTAAAAGAATCACCTAAAAGACATGCCTATAAGTGCATCTGTAGGATGTATGTGGTGCCTCTCTGTCCAACTGTATCTGCCAGTCACTGTTAAAGCTTTTACCTGTGTGTTTGTTTGAAAGAATGAGAAATCAGTAAAAAATCATTAAAACTCAAAGATTAAAAACCTCCAGGTCAAAAATCTGTATTGGAGACTCCAAAATGTTACTGCGAGAGTAATTCAATGTCAGTATTCTGCATCCAAAACACAAAGTCTCAACGTTTTTCACCATTCAATAATCTGTCCTAACTATTAGAGGAAAATTGACATTTACTGAAAGGCTTCTATCAGTTTCTGTGCTTTTCAAATCAGACCTGTTAACTTGGGATTTCTGTAGGCTAAAAATTCTTTCCATATCATTGCTGCCATCATTGATATAATGATTTTTTTTTTACTTATTTCTCAGAACAAACAAAAATCTGCCTATATTTCCTTATAGTTGAGAAAAAATGATCTGGAAATAATGGTTTTATATAAGTATACGAGAAAATATTAAACAATAAGACATGCATACACTGAGTGACTTCTTACTTTTGTGTGCTATCTATATAGATATGGGTCTTAGCAATAGCAGTAATAAGATTATAAGTAAAATAAACAAGAACATCTCTATTTTTATTCTTGGTTTATTGCTTCAATTAATTTTATTCTTTTTAATAGCATTGAGGTGAGTAACCAGAATTTCACAAACATTTCATTTGTACTAAGCTGGTGGTGGATCGTTACTCAAACTAGGCTCAGAATATACCCTTCTATGCTTGTAAATATCTGAAACATGTGGGATAAGGATAACACACCAGTCAAAAGTCTCTCTTCGTGACCCCTCCAGAAAGATAGTAGTGGTACAAACTACCATTATACTAAACCACGTTACAGTTATCCTAACAATAAAATACATAACACGAAAGCAAATAAGCTCCAAATGACTGAAGAAAAAGGTATTATTTGAAGGAAAAAGAAACCTGAAAGATGAAATCTAAGAATGAACTTAAAAGATCAGGGTTGATCTTCATTATCAAATTATTTATCTTTCTTATTAAAATGATCTTTCTGTATATTTATTTTTAGGGAATGGGCTTAGAAATGACATTATCTGCTCTTGCCTACCTAATATGAACATGAGAACATGTATTTTATGTACTTCAGACAATCTCCTCCTTTTTACAGCCTCTCAGAGAATAAATTTATCATATGCATGGTCCTAATAAAGAATATATTAATGTTTCATATCTTCAAAACCAACATCTGTACCTAAATGCAGCAACTGGCTCTTACCTACAATGTAAACTGAACTTCTGAACTAATCAAATCAACACATAGAGCTGATTGCAATCTAGAGTAACACTTTGCAGTTTGAGGAAAACACAACAGAGTAACGCAGTGATTTCCAAATACAGAGCCTGTATATTTTTGAATGTTTTGGAGATCCTTCTTTTTGCCACTGGAATTAAAAAGTGGGTGTCCAGGTGTTTGACAAAACATCTGTCAAAGCCCTCTACTTAATATGAATCAATACTAGCCAGGCAAAGCATAATTCCAGGTATTCTAAGTAGCAGATGTGGCAAGTGGTTTTCATGGCAAGATGTGGCATTTTCTTGCTATTAGCAGAGAATTCTCTGTGGGCTAAGTATCATCCAGTAAGCCTAACAACTGGTGCCAAAATAGTCCGAGCGAGACCAAATGCTGAGCTACCGCATTCTAGAAACAAATTATTTACACCTCCTGTGGCCGGATCCATCTAATGCTCCTAGAGTGAAGAGAATCTACAACTTACCCAGGAATCGGGCTGAATTTGGGGTAGATCATTCTTTCCTGTGGAAAAACTTGCAGACAGACAGAGGGGGAAGAAAGTCTGTTCCACTCATTTGTTGAGCTAGGGGTGAGAGCAGAGGGCTGTCCCAGGATGGAAGCGCAGCCCAGGTGCCCCGGTGGGAGCAGGACCAGGTCCAGGACCAGCATCAGGAGCGGAACTGGGGCTGCTCAGGATGCCTGCCAGCCCTCTGCGATGCCTGCCCACCCTCTGTGATGCCTGCCCACCATTTGGGGCTGCGCTGTCTGGGCTCTGGGCATTCTCTGGAGGATCCTACACTTCAGAGAGCTTGGGTCAGAAGATGACCAAGCTCTCCCTTCTGCAGAGAAATGATCACCTGTCCCCATTCTCTCCCCACCACTGCATTCTGCATTTATAAAAGCATGGGGAGAGGATTTTTTCGTCCAGTACTTGAAACATACTCTTACATTCAATCACTCATTTTATGCTCTGCTTCTGATAGTTCTGCTACATTTATGCCTGACAAGAAAAACAAAAACAAAAACAAAAACCACCTATTTGTATCTACAGCAATACAGATGACAAATAAGCAGACAACACCCGAATCCATTCTATTACTGATGCTAGCGATCAGCCTTGATGTTGTTACTTACTGTGCAACATGAACCTCTTTTTCTTTCTTTTTTTTTTTTTATGTGAGAACCTGAAACTGTCTTAGCACATCTAAAATGTCACTGTTTCTAGACTATTCATATAGACGGATGAGTAGAGATAAACACATGGAATCATAAACACAATATATCTGAAGGAAAAAAAAAAAAACTACTCTCACTGTAGCACAGGTTGGTAGGTTGGCGCAGACTTCAGGAGGGGCAGATGATACATGAAGTACATCAATCTGCATGTGACACAGCTTCTCTCGTTATTCTAGCAATGGCCCAGTGAAGCTTGCTGAAACAGTCAGGGTAAAGTAAGTGAAGCCTGTAACAAGATTCTCCTAGGAGAAGTCCTACATACAAAATACACAGCAGATTATATTATGAATATTATCAGCCTCGCTGGAAAACATTTTCTTCCCTGCACTGATTAAAATGCATGTTATTATGACCAGTATCTAAAAAACAGACTATAGACATCTGTAGAATTACGATATTGCTTGTCAATGCATACGATTATCTTCTTATCAGTTAAAGGTGTACATGATAAATGTCTTTTCTTAAAAAAAAAATTAAAAATTATATATATATATATATATATATATATATATATCACACTTCTAAAGAGTTAACCATAAAAGCATTTTTACTTAACTTACCAGTTGTTGAAGCTGGAAGGAATCTTACCCTAAATCTAAACTCTCTACCTGCTCTCATGTTGGTGATCTCTCTCTCTCTCTCTCTCCCTCTCCCCCCCTGTGCAGAGATTGCAGTAACTTAGAAAACTAGCAGGGACAGTGTTTCAAATGACTTAAGAAAGAGAACAGGAACAATCATTTCGTTCTCTATTTTTCAGATGAGTACAGTACCTTCAGAAAGAAGGAAGGAAGGGAGGGGAGAGGAAGTCAACAACCCTTTGCTTTCCTGCAAAAAAAATAAGGAAACAGCAGATAGCAATCTCATTTTCTCTCAAACAAAATGTTTGGAAAAATAAATACAACCAAACCAAAAGGAATTCCTTAAGTATTATATCTGCATTATTGGCTTCATAAAACCTACTTTACAGCTTGTTATGTTCAACTGCATTAAAACAAATTAATTTCCGAAGTAGTGTCTAGGAATAAGATGCCCATATCTTATGCAGAACAATCAGTCATAAGTTTGCATAGACAATTCAGGCTTTTGCTTTAGACGAGTGATCATACATGGAGCGATCATACGTGTATACACATATCTTGTTTTCACAGAGATATAAGTACAGATTTCCTAAATCCCCTCTTTACTGTGATTGTAAGAAAATAGCAGGTTGAGTATTTACAGAACACTGTCAGTTAAAATGGAAGATGGAGGGGACTGTGAAAATGGTACAAATCATAGCTTGATATTGGAGTTGTAGTAACAAGTAATTTATCTCAAAGATTTGCAGTATATAGAAGGAATCCTGATTTACAAAAAAACAACAAAACAGTATGTGCTGTGTTCTAGAACACATTTTTACTTTGCTTTGTTTTTTTCTTTCCCCATTAAACATATTTTGACAACCAGATACTGGCCAGCTGGCTGGAGTTATACTTGGGATAAGTTTAATCCATTATGTGGTTTTGTTTGTTTGTTTGTTTTCCCCCAGCTTTACCTATCATTTGAAATCCACTGGTAGGGAATAGATGCTCCCTTTTTTCCCTAATAATGTTAGGGATTCCCTAATAATATTAGGGTTTCCCTAATAACTGTTTTTGCCATTAAACACCTTCACATTGTTGCCAGGACTCTGTTTTCAATTGGCATTGCAATGCAGTACCTAAGACAGTGCTGTTCATGAACGAGAAGCTCAGTGCTTAGTTCTGTGAAAGACGGTAAAACAAAAGAAAGGCCATTTCATATGGCCCTCTCTTATAAATTGTGCATCCGGACTTCACTGTGTGTTTAAAAGCTAGAGGAATGCTACTGAAGCAAACTGAGTTACAGCTGTAAATCTATGTTAATAGGAGGACAAGTTGGTACAATATCCCATAAAGATTATCGTTTCTTTTATGGTACAATTAGAAGAAGCTACAAATCAGAATAGGAAGTAGATCTTTGGCATCTGTGCTCCTTCATGCAGTTCTTGGTGTTATTTCCAGAAGATGTCTAGCAGCAACTTGAGGAGTCTTTCATTTCAGTATTCAGCAACCAAAAGCTTTGACTGTGGACATCAGCAGCTGACAGAGCAGTTCAGGTGCTATGGGTGATCTCTGGACTTACAGCATCACCAGTGTTTCCTGGTGTTGAGAGGTGAATAGTAAAAGCAAAAGAATGCAATGCACTAAAGGAATATCCTGTAAATGTACCTGATAATCCCTTAGGGAGAGAGTTCTAGTGCAAACCAAGTACAAGCAAAATAAAGGGGCACAGAAAGCCATCAAATTAATGGATCATGCTGTGGGGTCAGTCTAATAGCTGAAAAAGTTTGATTTTGTTTGAAAGTAGTTTTCCATTGTCACCACGAATTCTTAAAGATGATAGCAGCTGCCAGCTTTTTAAAGTTTATTTTATTTACTTATTTGTCATGTGTTCCATGTTAATGAGACCCTGAAGACTGCCATCAGACATCTTTTTGTTTCTCTTTATCGGGAACACATTGCAGAGGTTTAGTCAAAAACCTATAATGCCCAACTTAGTATTGTTCTCATATAAGTCACTAAGGGTGTGTGACTTCATTGACACAGACGTCCCTTACTTTTTCAGACAACAGGTATCACTTTATTGAGGACGGCAACGCTAAGATGCTGAATGCAAACATCCATGTTGCAGCTTCACCAGCTTATAAAGTGTCTTTGATATCCTGATTGAAGGAGACCAAGAGCCCTGTACTTCATCAAGGAAAGCAGGAGATGTAAGGTCTTTGCTAATCTCATCACAGGATCCCACTCTCAGCAGCCTTTCTGCCACCCAAAGGTGGAGCTGCATGTCTCCTTGGACGAGTGTTGTTGCTGCTGTCTCATTTCATGCCAGGATGAAAGAGTAGGGTAAAGAAAAATTGTCTCCTGCTGGTAATCTTCCTTGAGAAATAGTGGTACACCAAGTGCTCAGGACATACCTAGTTGCTCCATCCAGTTCCAGGTAGACTAATCTTCCTTTCCAGGGTACAGCTGTCGTAGTACTTGCTCTTCTGCCCATCTCTCACCACTGCTGCCATAAAAACACAGCTCAAAGAGGGAGATTGAAACTGGCATTTTCATGCCTTTATATACCTTGAAAGGTCATTCCATGCAATTCCTGACTCTGAAGAAATAAAATATGGCCAAAATCATTGGTATCTGAAGTCCTGCAAATAAAGTCACAATGGATAACTCCGTTTATACTATTTAACCAAATTTTAAGGGACAAGTTCATCTGTTTTTCAGAACATATTTCTGGAAGAAGTTTTATTATTATTTTTCCCACTGTGCTCTTACCAAAATGAATCCATGGACACAAATTCAGAAAAGTACAGCCCCAGCCTCAAAACAGACAAGTGAAAAATGTGAAGTGTAGATACTTCCCATGACCAGTAAACAGTCTTTGTAAGGCAGAGGAGTGGACAAGAAAAAACATGTTTGTGGTTGTGGTCATGGTCAGTCTGTATGATTATATTAGACTTTCAACCAGGCTAACCTCTGTGATATAAGGATTTGATTATTTCTTTTTTCTTTTCTTCTTTTTCTTTTTTTTCTTTTTTTTATTTATTAATATATTCTCCAGTAGGGAATAAATTGTACTTTACAGGTTCTTTCCAACGGTGGCAGGGAAGCTTTCCTATATGCTTAAAGTAAGAACAAAATGAAACATGTTCAGCATGCTAACAAGAGTGAGGGAAGGTTTTCAAGCAGCACCCTTTGCACCACCATCCAGCACAGATAGCAGAGAATGCAGAGGTAACTATAGCAGCAATAGCATTCTGTCTTATCCTGAGAAAATGAGATCAGAGGCAAAAACCAGAGACATTTACTGGTTTGCTTGATTGTTTTAGGACAACAACCTTATACATCTGAATTGTCTGTGAAAAAATTGGTATCTGCCTTCCGGACTATAATATACCTGTAGCATTTTAACCAAGTAAAAATAATACTTAGAAATTAAAAAAAAAAAAAAATCACTTAGAAATTAAAAAGAAAAAAAGGCTTAGAAATAAATAAAATAAAATAAAATAAAATAAAATAAAATTTAAAATAAATCAATGAAAGACACATAATTGTTTTCCATATGTCACTCTCTGCTTTGTCTTCCTGTCTTCTTTTCTGCAGTGAACGTTCACTGTTCAGGAACAAGCTGATAGAATGCTAATGAGATCAGAGATGTGCTGAGATGAATCTAAAGGACTCCCTTTCTGTGCTGCAGGATGAAGAAAGTGGCTCTACTTATCAATACTCAGTGTAGCTCTAGTTACCAATAACCTCTAGTTACCAATATTCAGTTACTGTATTGCCATTTGTTGTATTGCTTTGCATTAAGCCTGCATACATTGTTATGGAATTATGCATTCCTTTTTTTTTTTTCAATTGTTAAATTATTATAGTTATACTGCATTTCATTTAGTTTCTTGGATTAGAAAATATACACAACTAACTGTCTTTCATGATCATGGTATGATCAGAGTATTCTCACAACTATGTGTTTGTACAGATAGATTTAACACTGTCATCTAAATATTTTTAATTTTTGAATTGTAATATCTAATCTACACTTTAATGAGCATTTGCAGACTATAACTTTTGGACAAACCATATTTGTCAGTTTTCTGGGGAACAGAACATGGAAATTTGTATTAAAAATTATTAAAGAGTTTCCTGGCAATATATACCTTACTATAATTTAAAGTGGTCTTTATAACCCATCCCGGGGCAAACTCATTTCTGGTAAATGACATTGGCTGCAGTCATTTAAAAGCATGCTTTTCTTGTACCTTGTATGCAATCATCACAAAAACCTTTATTAAAACAATACCATCAAAAGTTATTTCAAAACAAGATGGTATGATTGAGAGGATGTGTTTTCATCTTTTAATGTAAATAAATTTATGTTTGCAGGATTGTGAGCCTTATTCTGGTCAACAGTAGACAAGAACATGGCTTTGGTCAACATATTTGAATTTGGTATCATGTGTAAAGATATATAACATGGAAATTTGCCAAAGAACCAGCTAAATATTTTGGTAGTTCTCAGAGCTGGCCATTTGACAACAGTAAAGGCTGCATTTTGTCTTTAGACTAGAAGATTAATGCAGTCTTTCCTGCTGATATTACTTGTTCAAGGGTGTTCATTTACTCTAATGTCCATTAAGTGTATCGTAACACCTGAAATTACTCAACATGTTTACAACCTTAGACTCAGTGAGTGGTGTTGTAAAATATGTTGCTCTTCGGAAACTTCAAAAAATATCAAGAAAAGTTTGTTAGCGTGTTTTTTCCTGTGCATTGATGCTTGTTACCTCCTATAATACAACAGTATTTCATCTGGAAGCCTGACGGTACATTTCGAAATGAATTTGAAAAGCATATGAATTTACCTAATATTTGTTATTAGTCTGCAATTGCAGCCTTTTTCATTTCAGATATTTCACTCACCATCAGACCTGTCTAGTGTACTTTCTTTATCTTATAT
This sequence comes from Cygnus atratus, assembly GCF_013377495.2. Lineage (NCBI taxonomy): Eukaryota > Metazoa > Chordata > Aves > Anseriformes > Anatidae > Cygnus > Cygnus atratus. The sequence goes on along the minus strand of NC_066396.1, from coordinate 27,415,193 downwards.
GAAATAGAATGGTAGTAATTTTTGAAAGATAACTTTGTCCTTTAGTTTGTAATATTTTTCCTAAGTATTCAATGGCCAGACTTTGCTATAGTTGAAGTGCTGTGAGTACTTCAAAAATGCCATTTCTGGAAGTAAAATAGAGCAAAATTCTGAAAACCCACCACCACTTCTACCAAGCAGTGCATTTCTGATTTATAGCTGTTAGGCTGTAGATCCAGGAAAATTCTTGGGAAAACTGTACTGCACACTTGAATGAATGATGATAAATTCTGTCTCTAAGCCTTTTAATATTTTTGTGCTTTAGAGGAAGAAAGATTCCTTCAATTTTGTGTTTAGGTTGAGGGTTGGAGATATTTGGTTGGATGGTTTGGGTTTGGGTTTTCTTGCATTTTGTGGTTTTTGTTCCCTGTGGAAAATACTAGGCAGAGAAAACACTGTTCCCCTGCAGTCCTTTTTCACTGAATGTTCCCACTGACTGCTGTAAGATTTCTTCATAGCTGAAGATAATTGTATTAGGTCCCACATGCACTGAAGGCTATAGCCAGTAGTCAGACAATGTGAACTAATTGACTGAATGGGACAGAGAATAGGGATTGACACATGAGCTCACATGAGCTCAAAGCAATAATCAATAAATAAAAAGTGAGTGTTAAGATATCTAGCCTAGAATAATTAGGGGAAAAGAAATGCAGAGCTCTTAGGTCTGTTAGATTTCCTCTGCTCTTCAAAAAGTTTAAAGGGGTTTTGGTTTTGGTCCTTGGTGTTTTGTTCTTGTTGTATGTTTGGTTGGTTGGTTGGTTGATTTTGGTTTGGTTTGATTTGGTTTGGTTTTTAACAAAACACTTTTGCTGTGATTGTTATTGTTTTGTAGAAAAGCATTTGGTTATAACTTAAAGCACAGGAAAAACCCCTATTTACAGGAAAAACCTCAGACTACACTAGAAATCTTGCCACTGGGATTTCTTCAGCTGTACATTTCCCTTTTGCTCATCAAGGCTGCTCACTTCAGTTCACACACCAAAAACATACCCTGATTCAACACCATGGTGGTCATTCTGTATATACATAATACCAGAATACCCCTTCTAAGATGTCATTTATCAGTAAACAGCGTTGCATGGTTCCTTAATGTTTCTGGAGAAATCATGTATGTACTTGTGTCTGTGTACATTTGTAGTGACTGATATCAGGGTTATTTGAAGGAGTTTTAATAATAATTTAAAGTCAGGTGAGATTTTTTGTATGGCAAAAAATGATATCCTTCATAAAAGTTGCTGTTAGGTCTGATTACGCTGTTACAAATCTAATTTCATTGGACTGACTCCTTTCTCACTAATGTATAATGCAATTTTTCCCTTTTCACAAGGATAGATTAGCCCACTAGAACATCATCAGTGTTGCTGTATGGCGTACTCATCACTGAACTGTCCCTTTGAAAGACATTCTCAATAGTGTAAACTCAGTCTAAAGCAATATTGGACCTTGAATAAAATCATGGAATCATAAAATATCCCAAGTTGAAAGGGAACCAAAAAGATCTTGATTCCAACTCATGGCTCCACACGGGACCACCCAAAATCCAAACCATGTGTCTGAGAGCGTTGTCCAAATGCTTCTTGAACTCCACCAGGCTCAGTGCGGTGACCACTACCCTGCGGAGCCTGTCCCAGTGCCTGACCACCCTCTGGGTGCAGAACCTTTCCCTAACACCCAGCCTGACCCTCCCCTGTCCCAGCTCCATGCCGTTCCCTCGGGTCCTGTCGCTGTCCCCAGAGAGCAGAGCTCAGCGCCTGCCCCTCCGCTCCCCTCGTGAGGGACCTGCAGGCCGCCATGAGGCCTCCCCTCAGCCTGCTCTGCTCTGGGCTGAACAAACCAAGGGACCTCTGCTGCTCCTCGTACATCTTACCCTCTAAACTCTTAGCCATCTTCATAGCCCTCTCTAATAGTTTTATGTCCTTCTTATACTGTGGCACCCAAAACTGCACACAGGGCTCGCGGTGAGGCGGCACAGCACAGAGCAGAGCAGGACAATCCCTTCCCCCGACCAGCTGGCAGTGCTGGGCCTAATGCACCCTAGGGTAGGGTTGCCCCTCCTGGCTGCCAGGGCACACTGCTGGCTCATGTTCAGCTTGCTGTCGACCAGAACCCCCAAATCCCTTTCTGTTGGGCTTCTCTCCAGCCTCTCCTCCCTCATCTGTACATATAACCAGGGTTGCCCCATCCCAGGTACAGAATCTGTCACTTGCTCTTGTTGAACTTTATGCAGTTGGTGATTGCCCAGCCCTCTAACTAGTCAAGATTTCTCTGCAAGGCCTCTGCCCTCAAGGGAGTCAACAGTGTCCTCCCAGTTTAGTGTCACCTGTAAATTTACTCAGTACACCTTCAAGTCCTATATCCAAGTCATTAATTAAAATATCAAAGAGATCTGGCCCTAAAATGGAGTCCTGAGGAACACCTCCCCCTCCCCCCCCCCCCCCCCCCCCCCCAGTGACTGCACACCAGCCTGATGTAACCCCATTTAGTCATTTACTAAAACACTTTGGGCCCTACCCATCAGCCAATCGTTCACCCATCACATTATGTGTTTGTACAGCTGTATGCTGGACATTTGCCCAGAAGGATACTGTGAGAAACAGTACTAAAAACTTTGCTGAAATCCAAAAACTCATCAACTAGCTGATCATAATTCCATTTCTTTTGTTTGGTTGTTGCTGTTTGTTTGTTTGTTTAAGACTGAAGATTCAGAGAAAGAAGCAACCTAAGTCTTTGCAGAAGTCTTCTAGTCTCCACCCTCAGGTGCACAAGCTGCTCCCCAGGCCCTGATATGCTCTGCCTGCATTGCTTTTCTGATTAAGAGCAAGACCCAACCACACAATAGCAAAGTGAACCCAGACATAAGCCCTGGGCTCAGAAACTGATGAGCTCCAGTATGTGCCAGCTTGTGGAAAGTTACCTAAAGCTGAACAGTCTGTCTACATACCGCGTTGGCCTTTTCAGTTTGTCATAAGGCATCTGACAGTGTGTAGGTTAATAAGCTGGGGAAAGAGAAAAGAAACCCGAATGAGCTCCTGAATCATCCCTTAGCGTGGGGAAGCCATCAGACAAGCCTGTTGTTCGGTTCTCAGACATTCTGTTTGTCTTTCTTATATTTGTCTGAAACCACCTACGTTGCAAAGATTGGTAGCTTGCATAATAAGACAACCTACATTCACCAAGCTGTGGGCATGAAAGGGGGAGAAGGAGAAATTGTGTGTTCTCTGCTTGGCAGCTGTCCCATCCACAGTAGTTATATCTGCACAGTATGTGCCCAAGTGCTTCTAAATCAGATGGTTAACAAATAGTAATAGCATAAGGAATGGGTTTCTTCTCTGTTCTTTTTCTTAATAACTATAATGCCACTGCTCAGGTTGTGGGAGTGAATCAGCACTCTCAAGACAATACTGTAAATAGCTGTCAACGGGGTGCAACTGGTAGTGAAATTATTCTTGTGCTCAACTGCAATATTGCTTTTGTTAATTTTCCACATATAAAGTTACAATGTGGATTATGATTTTTATAATGCATGGCAAGATTGATTCCAGCCTGCCTTATATAACTGTGAAGCTGATCTTAATCTCTTACATCAGCATGAGTCCTTTGAAGTCAACTGAAGTATTTTGAATTTACTGAGTGTTTTTGAATTTACTGTGCTGCTAGAGCATTGAAAAAAACATCACTGATTGTTTTTATTTCTTGTAATCATTGTTTCTCTCCACATCTCAAGAAAATAAAACCATGGATATTAAAAAATTAATTTATACTGCAGAAATGGCATAACAACTAATCCATGTTTTCTTTGGCTCCTGAACTGACTGTTTTTAACAGAAAATGTTTAGATCACGTATGAATTTTTTCTTTTTTATTATTTCAGTCTTCAGTCTAAGATGAGCAAAAACTTAAGCTTAAATTGCTAAAACTTAAAGACCTAAAATCCCTTTCAGAGATGTTATATAGGCTTTGTTTCCTAACTCACATGCATTCCCAACCAACAAGCCTGAGCTTTGATTTTGTGTGCAAGAGGAATGTATATTCAGGCTTATGACACATCTCTGCATGGCCCATTTGGATGTGTATTTTTCATAGTGACTGAGCTCACTGAAAATCTCTGTGCTATTCTCAGCATCTTCCAGGTTGTGTGTATGCTAGGAACTTGGAGCAATACACCTGGCCTTTCCAACTGCTAGCCTGTACAGAGATTACATTGAAAAAGCTAGCTGATTTACTGAAATTACTGTTTTTCATGTGAAGTCTACTTTCAGGATGAAACCAAATCAGAAACCAAATGTCTGATGCTGACTGCATCTTGATTTTCTTCACTCTAAGTAAACAGAACAATTCTGGAGTCACACTGGAAAAAAAAACTGTAGCATTAAAATGTCCCAGTTGAGGGAGAGGGAAGGTCCCAGAAGGGAGTGAGTGGTTCTTGCTAACAACAGACATAAAAGGCAAGACTCTTTGGGGTGGATCTAGTTCTCTTTCAGAACCTAGGAAACAGATTCTCCATCAGTGAAAACTGTCACATGCACCTTGCAACAGCAGGGCATATGCCCTAAATCTGAGTGAAGGGGAGCAAGAAAAAAATTCATTTTCCATAATACTGTCCAAATGGCCAGAGGACCAATGTAGCAAAAGAAAAATATCAGAATTTGTTCTTTAAAACTTATACAAATCAAATCATTCTGCAAGTAGGGTCAGGGAGCTAAGGTCAGGAAAGATTTTGCAGAGGAAAGAGGGGCTGTCCTTGTAAGATCCCATAATTTGCAACTCTTTCCACAGGATGGCATTTTCAGGAATGCACATTGAATATGATTCAGCACAGGATTAAAAATAAAAAAATAAAAATACAACAGCAACCAAACAAACAGACACTCAAAGAAGCTGACTTATTTCCAGTGTCCAGAATCACCAATGATCTTCATACCATGCTGAGCAGGGCACATGGGGAATGGAGGGTCATAGCCTTTAGCAGACAGTTGCTGGTGCAGATTTGTTGAGATCACATGGTGCAATGGCTGAACCACACCTTTAGTGTGTGTGGCCAGGAGTGTGAATTAACACATGCTCAGACATCACGGGAATGCCACTGTGTGTCTTTGTAAACAAGGGTCGCTGCTGCCCAGCAAGGGACAGTCAGGCACTTTCAGAGCAAATTCAGCTAACAATTTTTGCACTAGCAGATCCAGAAGAATTTGATTCTTGAATTTCACAAGCATTTTTTCAAGTCCATATGCTTTTGATTGTTTCTCATGTTTGCCTAGAGTTTGTCTTTATTCAGTTCAGAAATATTAGATTAATCAGATACACTGTTATTATAAATCAGGTGTGGTATCATTAGTATCGTATCTTACAAAATCCAAGGCAAATATTGTCTTTCAGTGACATGTTCATCTGCAAGATATTTCAATAGTTTTTAGGTTCTGTAAACTTTTATTTTATCGGTTTTAGAGCAGTAAAATCTGAATTTGAACTACCCGTCAATTACTTTCAACATTTTGGTTAGGAGTAGAAATAGCACACTCCTAAAATTTCTTTACTAATAAAATAAAAAAAAATAAAAACAAACAAACAAAAAAAAAAACACAGACTGTGAAGACATCTTTCTTTTCTATTCAGTCCCTTGCCTGCAGTATAGATTCCCTTTCCATATTCTTTGCCAAGAGCTGACACTAAAACAAATACATGGAGACATCAACCACACAGGGATCTTCCATGTGTGAGTACTAATAATTTGATCCTGTAATCCACTAAGCAAACAGTCCTCTTAGTCTCCAGTGCGTCTCATCATTTTCACAAGCTTCAGAAAACGCAGTGTCACCTAAGGATGATATTTGAAGCACTTTGCACTTGTAAGACATATCACATCCTATTAGAGAATAAAGCAGGAGCTAAGCACTTCGTAAAAATAGCACCCATTGCTGGAAAAGACTAAATAAGCTGTTGTGCTAATCTTCTTATTGTTCTCTCTGGGACTTTGTTACAGCAGCCTGTGCTGTTTCCTTGCAGGATAACAGAGCCTTGAGCATGTTTTTTTGTCTTGTTGGTGGTAGTGGTGGTGGTGGGTTTTATTTTCACAGGGAAGCAATCTGTCCAGGTGAGCTCTGCAGTGAACGTGTGAGAGCAAACACTCAGCAGTGCCTACTGATGGGGAGACCTCTACTCCTCTTGGCTCCATCCTGCTCATGGTAGGGGCAGGGGCATCAGGAAGGAAAACACCCAACACCAAGCTAGCAGCTCCAGCACTTGGGCATGATTCAGAAAAGCAGAGCTGTGTGCTGTGCAGCTGTGCAGCCTCAGAATTTTGGGCCACTTTGGGCTTGTAACAGAGGGAAATGACACCGAAGAGGTGAGCCTGGAAGCCTGAGCACTCTACAGTGGTAATGGAGAGGGAAAGAGAGATGTTCAGAAGACTACTCAGAGCACATATACTAGACGGTATAGATACATCTCTTGTGAGTTATTACTGTTTCAGATAAGCGCTAATTGTCAATGGAGGGGACTGATGACAGTTTGGAAGACAAACCATGCAATCAGTGCGATTCTGCCCAAAGAACCCTACTTTTCTTGTGGCATGTCGTTTTTGGGGTCGCTTCCCTCTTAACCTGGCCCTAAAATGACCCCATGCTCCGCAACCCGCTGGGATATGAGAAAGCGCACTATAGAGCCCATGTATGCACGCACGCGAAATTACTAGCACACTCCACCTGCTGGCAAATGTTTTTCCAGCCAGGCTGCAGAGAGGCAGGGAGGCCCTGACCCACTCCTCAGGGCAGAAACGGTCCCACAAGAGTTGCTGAGGTGCTGGGACTGAGTTACACAGTCCCACCCGCCACAGTGATTCATCCGTCCCAAAGCAAAGGAACGGTCTGTGTTTGCTGGGTCTCTTGGAAACCGGAGCATTGCCATGCAGCATTCAGTGGGAGGGAACGTGCTTGCTGTTTTTCCACCCAGGATGAAATAGTCGGCTATATTTTGACACTCTTACGAACGGGAAAGAAAAGACAAAGCAATGAAATGCAATGTCATGCCTACCTGAACGACAGCCAGAGTCTGACACAAGGGAAGTGGCAGGAACACGCAGGGAAAGGGAGGACGGAAAGCACAGGGCCATTGCTGCCAAGGTCAGCATCGTCTTGGATCAGCTAAAGATCAGCTGGATCTCATTTGGGTCAGTGGTGAACCCTCGCCCTTGGTACCACTTGCACTTGCCAGGCCAGAGGTTTGCTCCCTGGGTATCTTCAGCTGTTTAATGTGATGACAGTCCTGCTTCTCTGCAATGTGCACAGGCACATCCCATAAAAATGCAGGGAATTCCCCTCCCCGATAGCTCAGCCTTTCTTCATTTTCAGACCCATTGTATTCCTTAATTATTTTGGATTCCTGCTACCTTTATTGGCTTCCTTGCAAGCCAAATCAGATTTAAATTCCACATTACACATTTTATGATGCATAATCAGAAAAGGGGAAAAAATGAGTGGATATTCACCTTATCATCTGTGGTTTTGTCAAGGTGAAGGCTAAATGTGATACCCGGAAATGATAGAATAAAACAACCTGAGGACAGTGGGCTTCAGCCTTTGCAACATCTCTCATACCATTAGCTTTAAGAGCATTAACTATTATTTCAACAAATTTTCTGGTGTTCTGGGAGGGCAGGTTTCAGGAAAAGTATACTAAAACCAGTGCCTACTACATGGCAGGACCACTGCATAGGCTGTGGGGCAGGAGGAGCACAGTCTGGAAATCCTGCTTCAAATCCTCTTCATTGCACATCACCAGACTTACAGCTCTCTCCACTCAATCAATTTGGAAAACTCATTGCTTTTACAATGGCTATAAAATTGCAAGTTTACAGCAATAATTCAAATTAGTATTTTAACATATTCATCCCTTTCTGCCATGCCTGCTCTTTGTTAGGTTAGCTCAAAGATATTAAAATATTATTTTTATTTGCTGTTGCAGTGCAGTAAGCACGCTGCCAACATTAAACAAATAGTTATGATGATTACATTTTGAAAAACATAGCCTTAAGTGAACACTGTCATAATCACATATTGCAGTTTTTGCCTTTTATATGCTTGTTTGCAAAAGCAAAGCAATTATATTTTGTCAAGATATACTCGTGGTGCATTGTGCATTGTGGTGCATTCCCTAATGAATCAGTAAATTTTGTTAATGTGTTTTGGATAAAACCTTAGATAAGTAGGGTGCAAAAGGTGGTCCTAGTGCTTGAAGTATCAAAAACTTGAATTTGAGTGCGCTTAGATAATTCTCCTGCTACAATTTACTAAAGGAATGTTTCCTTCATTTTACAGCAAATTACAGCAAAATGCAACAATGTAGTTCCCTAAACACTAACCTGTTGTCTCAAGGTGCTGAGTCCCCTAATCCCTATTGGAAAGAAGAAGTGAGGATGTTCAGACACTTGCTTGTTAGGGGTCTTTGCTGTTACCAAACAGGGAACCTGTTACTTGAAGAGTCAACTGATGAATTTAGTACCCAAATATGATTTGCTACCTTCACCACCACAGCAAATGCCCCTGCTTGAGGTTTTGCGTAGTCTGTGGTTTCCTCTCAACAGCCCTTAAAAGATGTCCAGCTTGTGATATGAAATGCTTAACTCAATATTCAAGTACACAAATACTGGAATACAGTGACACATTCAGTCACACAGATGATTCGCATAAGACTCCTGTGCTAGTTCTTCTAGCCTCCAACCTGCCTCTGATGAGTTGTCCTGTCTTCCTCATTTTAATACATCAGATGTTTTTTGGTTCTGTGTTTGTGTGTGGTTTGTCCTAAAGCTACATACCTGATAAAAATAGTCCTCTATTGCTACCAAAAAGAAACTCTGTATCTTTATATTTATCCTTCTCCCATAGTTCCTCTGATTTTAGGAAGAGATTATGCTAGAATAAACACAACTGCTTGTTCAAAATCATTATCTGTGTGGTCTTAAAGAAAAAAAAAAAAGAAAGAAAAAAAAAAGAAAGAAAAAAAAAAGAACGGAAAAAAAAAAAAGAAAGAAAGAAAAAAAAAAGGAATCAAGGAATCCTCCTGTTAAAAATCTAGTTCTGAGGCTGGAAAGTAGCAAAACATAAGAATTTGTAATAGTCGTCTTCAAAGAAATGAATGTAGAACTTCCCCCTTTTCAGGATGGCATTTTAAAGAATTAATAAGGCATCCCTTATGATTTGAAAGGAGTCATACTGGCAAAATGGAGGAAAAAAAAATGTTTAAAACCTACCAGCACAGAAGTACTAACAGTAAAGTTTGTGTACTAAGCCAGTTTGTGATGACTCCCCTGAGAGGCTGGCTTGTTCCAGCTACTAACCTCAGGCTTTACACAGTTTCCTTGTCACAATGAACCCAATAAAGAAAAAAATATTGCAGAAACTGTACTTGTTTTGCACCCAAATTCTCTGCAGGGCCTCAGAGAAATCAGATTTTCTACCTTCCGCTTCCCTCCCTGCTTTCCTTTTCTCCAGACAAGACCCTTCCCACTTCACCTGCAGACCTGGGAGCGCTCTTTCCACCTGCAGTCCTTCAGTGCCTCATCCCATCACCAAGGATGTGAGATGGACCTGTGCTCTCCTCTTCCATCCCAAGGCCAGGGTCAGCATCTTTTCACAGCTCACTTCCAGATTAAATCTGCCCTGCTGGGATGAGCTAGGAGAGGTAGCTACCCCAATTCTCTTCAGTATGCCCAGTGCTTGAAGCTGCCCCATGTACCCAGTTGTACACAGTGGGGGAAAAGCCATGTTTGCCACAGCTCTGCATTGTGCAGTGCTTTTCTTTGCTCTAGGGCAAACAAGCATGAATGTAAAATAATTTTTGGCATCCTTGTTAAAGAGCTAAGTTTCAACAGTAGGTATTTACTATGCTTTGTATACTTCTTAAGGTCAAGTCATTTCTGAAGATGAACTGATCTTTTCCCAGAGATCTTAAAGAAAACAAGCATATTTTAAATATATAGGCTGTTTAATTTCAATTAGAGCTTTGTTATTTTTTATTTTATTTATTTCTGTAGGTGTTTATTTCTCTAAAGAGTTGGTTTAGTCCTCTTGGGTCTCAGCTGATACTGTTCTGACTTTTCTGAAATCAAACCAGGGATTAACTTAACATAGGCAGCAAAAAATGTGGGTTTCCACAGAGCAAACTTTTTGACACAGTTACATATCTTAACAAAAAATGCCTATACCAATACATTTCTACATCAACAGAGCTTTTTGTTTTCATGCAGAAGGTTTAGGAGTTGAACTAATTCACCAATTATTTCACTCAGAGTCTGAGATATAACCAAAGGAAACACCGTATATTAGAAATATTGTGCAATGCTTTTTGAGAAGGGAAATGAAAAACAACATAGTTTGAAACTACAATAGAATTAAATGTCAGTGCAAGAGAGGTAAATAATAATTTAACCAGGACAGCAATGACAATCTTTTATTATTTCCAAACGTGTTAGTGAGTTTTAGCCAAATCTACAAGTTCAGTGTTTCATCACCATACACGGTCAAGTCCTTACTTTGCAGTATAACCTGTTATTACTAAATTGCAAGCAATAAGATTTTGGCATAATTTGTCAACCACTTAAAAAAGAGTTGTGGTCAAGGAGTTTCACAAGAAGCCCCATAAAACAGTGGGGATAGTTAAATGTAGCAGTACATTTTCAGAAAAATAAGTGACACAATGTCTTTAGCATGGAATAGCAGTAAATGTTCTTTTAAAAACTTTAGGGTAGTGAAAATCCACTCTACCTTTTGTTTGTCGTGAACTGCTTATTTATTTTCAGTTCTGATTCACGTTTTCTATAGCACCAGCATTCAAAAAAAACTTATCATTTCAAATTTGAAAGAAGATTTTTTAGAGTTGTGTGATGATAGTTCTGCATTTACCTCGTAGGACAGGGGTAAATTCAGGTTCCCTTTTCTTTCCTCAGCTTGCATACACATGAAAGTACAACCCCAATCTGGCTTTAGTTGTGGGAAGGAATTATTTTCATGGGTGTTTAATTAGAAATAATGAGATGAAATTAAGAAAAGGAAATTTTAGGATGAATGTCAGGAAAACCTTCTTGACAGCAAGAGATTTTAAATTGTGAAATCGTCTCCTAAAGGAAATGGTGGAAACTCCAGTACTTAGGATGTTTAAAGGTGACTGGACAAAGCAGTGGAAACTATAATGTAGGAAACAAGCAAGCTATGCAGGCAGAAAGGCATTAAGCACAACGCAATGCTTATTCCCTACTTCCAAATTTGATTGTGTGCGCCTCCAGTAGCACAATGCTGCAAGCCGGCACCAAACCAGAGTAATGACAATCCGTAACAGCATGAGAATGAGAAGACTGCAGCTGTAGTGAAATGACTGCACAGCCGGGGTTAGTGGTAGTGCAGAGACATCAATCAGGCCACTTCCAATATTTCCTGCTCACCATATATGTGAACATCTCCCTTTACACTGTTAGACCTGCTCTTCTACAAAGGAACACATCTCCTGCAGTCTCTTTCCCCTGTATAAGAATGATAAAAATAATAATAATAATAATGCTGTGCTACAACTATTCCTCACAGTGTCATTATTTGGGTTTGTGGGAGTCTATGTAATGTCCAAGTACTTTGCTTGATGTTGACTCTCTTCTACAGTGATTTTAGGCGGTGAAAGTTAACTTCAAGAAACATGTAAGCATACAGAGGCTTAGTAAAGCTGATGAGAAAACTGGTGTTGTCGCCTCTGAATGTGGCTCCTAAATAAACTTTCTAGGTTTCCCAAGAGCACCTTGGCTCAAGAATAAAAATATTGTGCCCCACTTCTCCTGACTGGTGCATCACTGAAAATACAAGATGAGCAGAGCACAGACCCTGAGATGTCTCTGCATGAACGTTCCCCTCTGAGAGAAAAGATAGAGCTGAGCTGATGCTGTGAGCATGTTAGGAGCCTTCCTATCCTGTGTCCAGATGCCTAATGAAAACACAGAAATACGGGAGTCAACCAAGCACTTCAGAGCAAAACAGCATTTGTATTATATACTATTAAGATCATTGCTATTTCTCCATGAATTTTTAAACCTCCATGAGTCTCTCATGACAGTGTGTGGTTATTTTTTCTCCTGGACGTGCTCTACAGTATGTCAGTGATTATCTAAATATGACCCCTAGTGTTCAACCTGGATGGCAATAATTAAAAAACAAAATAAATTAAAGCTGTTGCTACGTATCCCTTAGGAAGAGGGTCTCTTTTTCTGTTTATCCCCTGTTTATTTATTGAGATAGGTTACTCTCTCTCAGTAATAATAACAACAATAATACTAAATTATTACTCTCTCTCAATAATAATAACAGCAATAATATTAAATTATTCCTGCTTATGGAGGAAAAATTGTTGAAGTCACACTTTATTCAAGGCATAAAAAATGAAGAAACACATGAGAATTTTAGAGATAATTGTTACAGGCAGAGACTTTATCGACACTGAATTTTTTATTTCAACATTACCCCATCTTTAGAAAAACAAGATGTTAAGCAATGATGTTGCTAATGGTAGCATACCAGTGAAAGCAGTCATGCACAGCTATGCTCTACATTGCAAGGACAGTGATGCTGACTATGGTACAGTGGCTAATATAAACTGTGAGATAGAAATATTTATTTTATTTCATTCCTGATCCTGCCACTAATTTTCTGGTATGCTTTTGAGTAGATCATTTAATTTCTCTGTTCTTTTTCTTCCATCTTGACTAAATGTGGGGTGACTTTTTTCATCTGAAGTTTCTATGTTTTAACAATTGTCTGTAAATTTGTGTGAAATGTTGAATAAAAAGCAAAATAAAATTGAGTTGCCACCTGCTGTTTTTAAATATAGGACAGAGAGAATCTACATATCTTTTATTAAGTATAAGCTATCAGAGGCATGGTCTGGCACAGGCTGCAGAAGTGTGCAAGGTCATTAGGTACCACTGCCAGTTTCATTATGTTAAGGGAGAAAGGGGAAAAGTGCAGTGCTTTAGCATCTGCACGTAAAGTGTAGATGTCTAACACCGGTTCTGCTTTGAGAAAGGACACACACAGTTAAACTAATGCTTGGCTGTGTTCCTATCTTCTTGTTTTCACCCTTGCTATATTGCTATGTGTCTTTTAAAAGGACAAACAATAATAGTATAGGCCAAAACAATGGTCACTGAAAGCTTAGAGAATCAGCAGTGACAAGCTGGTTTGCAATGCAGTCTTTTGCTGATTGTTTTAAAGTATGTCAGACTGTGGACATAAACTAATGATTTATTACATCATGGTGTAAAGCAGAATGTATGACATGTATCATGTGAACACATAGTAAAGGGCCTCCTGCTTCCTGATTGCATTTGTTAGCTCTGTGTGCACAAGCATCTTGCAAACTTAACTACTTTACATCTTGTTCAGATATGGAATAGCTCAAATAGACTCGCTTCTTTTCTCATCTGAATGCCTTAAGCATTAACATGTATCTCTGAAGTGCTCTCAGTGCTCTGTAGTTTATTAGCTTGAGTAGTGCTATCACCAGAAAAACATCACTGCCACTTCAGCTCTGGCCTACAGATCTCTTTTGCAGTATGCTGCTTCTTACTCTTATGTTATGTAAATGTTTCTTTGTGCCTGTTCACATTTGGCCTCCCTGATAGGAAAAGATGCATCTCCAGGAGGCAGAAGTCAGATATTACTTTTAATTTCAGTGCCATGCTCCTTTTAATGTTCCTCTTAATGCCTCACAATGGAGTGCTACAACTTTCCATTGCTTCCATCTTAATTGCCTTTGGCAGTGAGACAGGAACGAGGTCCAGCCTGCTACTTTGAAAACAGACCACCCCCAAAAGCTGGTAGATGTTGTAGAGCAATTCTTCTTTACTCACCTTTGCAACCTTTTCCTTGATCACTCCTGCAACAAGCAGGAAGGAAACATAGGAGCATGCACATAGTTTGCATACCAGGGTAAACATGCTCGTGCTTACCACCCTAGCAGGTACAGCATTCAGGGCTGAAGTTTCATTTTCCAGTTGGTATAGCCAGTGTCCTTTCTGTCCGAGGATAAAACTCACTCCAGGAATACATGCTGTGGGGATCCTTTTCCTCTTCAGGGTGTGCAGCTGAAGGAGCGCATCTCTCATGCTGCATTTGATGGCACCAGAGCAGAGACTTGTCACCAAGGACAGCATTTTTGGTAGCTTCCCCTGCAAGGCCACACCGTGCTGCAAGACCCATATTGAGAGGACTGCAAGGAAGGCAATCCACCCTGTTTATTTCTCCTGACCTGACTAAATGCTAATACAGCCAGTGTTGGTGCCCCTGTGCAAGACTGAGTCAGAAGGGGAGGAGAGAAGACGTAGCTTCAGGGGAAGGTATGGTCCCAAGACAACATGGAGGGTGTTGCCACCAATAGTGCACACAGGTTTCACCGTGGAGAGTGAAGTCACCAAGTGAAGGAGCACCATCTACACCAGTATGAGCTCCAGGGCCAAAAGCCATCCTTATGGAGCCACTGGATTCTGACTGGTAAACGTGACTTTATGGGAAGTTTGGTCAGCTGCAGAAACACAAAGTGATTTCGTCAGGTACAGATCCTGGTGGCTGGCTGTTGAAGGGAAAACTGGCTTCAAAGAGAGCAGGAAAGAGCCCCTCCTGTCTATCTCTTGCTTTGGACAAGGATGATGGAAAACATGCAAAGAGCAGTAAGATTAATACATTTGGAAGATAACAGCAGAATCTGTAGCTCTGTGCACTGGCTTTGGGGCAGGCTGGCAGCCAGACAGCAGGGGGTATCTGCATGCTGAACACTCCCAAACACTGTGGAAAAATCTTCCTATCTTTTTTTTTTTTTTTTTTTTCCCAAAAAGGTGTTTTCTTTCCGAACAGTGATCATGTGTTGGTGACACAGTTCTGACTGCTGGAGTGTGCATAGTCCCATTTGTGCTGTAGCTTTGCAAGGTGAAAGGAAAGCTATATTAATTCCAGAGCTCCAGCTTTCACCTTCTCTCGGTCCTGAACTGTTATTGCCAGTGGGTGTCATGGACCATACTGTCATAGCATCTATACTGTGCTCACCCTTGTTAATCACAGAATCACAGAACAGTTTTGGCTTGGAAGGGACCTTTAAATTTCACCTGGTCCAACCCTGCTGCCGTCGGTAAGGACATGGTGGATAAAGCCTGGTAGCGACCATAGCTGCAACTCCACATGATTTTAAGGCAGAGTGAAAAATGCTACAACAAAGACAGATCATGTAACATCTATGTAGTCTCCAAAAACCCATGTTGTCTCTTTCTTGTCAAATGTCTATAAGTGCATCTAGCATTTACCCAAAATTTTGGCTCCCCCACCATGTGTCTGGTGCAAATCTGGCATAGCATCTGTGTCATCAGAGGGGATGTGACGGTCTGTGGGTTGCCTGAACAACACATCTGCACACAGCAACCTCCATGCCTGTGCCTGAACATCCCCAGCAAAGAGGGCAGTGAGGGGCAGGTTGCATGGTACAGAAGGAGTGTTGACAGCTAGCCCCAGTCACTGCATCTGTCTTGAGACGTATGTTTTTTGTGTGGGGGGTTTTTTTGTTTGTTTTTTAAGTGGTGGTTATTATTTTTTTTAGAGACTTGTGCTTTGCCCATAAGAAGTAGAATGGAGGCAGAAGGCAGAATAGACATTTTGTTGTGGCATCCTCCCCTCACTGGAAAGCAAAGGTGATTGCTATAGACAGAATGCTGCTGGCACTTGAACTACCTCAGGTATTTTTTGCAGGAATAACACAACAAAGCGAGAAGGACTGTTAATGTACTGGTGAAAGAGCCAAGACATGACTGTGCTTTGGATCTGGTGTAATATCCACAAATATCCACAAATCAAAAGCAGTGACCTTAAACACCAACAAATGGAAATGCTCAGTTCATGCATGAATTTTGAGAAGGCCTAGAGATTTATATTGTGGTAAAGACAATTCAATGTTTAGAGGCATGAAGAACACAATATTCTGTTAGATGTGAACTAAAAGAACTATTTTGCCATTCTTGTTTGTTTGTTTGCTTTCACACTCAGAGGAATACAAAGTTTAAAATCTGCACTTTGGCTCTGGAACTAGAAGGGAAAGATCATTTGGCTGGATTAATTTGTTATTTCAAATTTGATCAAAAGGTTCCACTGAAGTAAATTAGGCTGTGCTGACTTATACCAGCAGAATTTTGGCCCAGGAATTTAGTATAACATCACAGATGGCATATTATCTATGATTTGACAGTAGCTTGCAATTCCATTACAGTGTGAACCACAGTTCGTTAAATAAGACATAAAACCTACATTTTTCTCAAGTTCCAGAAAAATGAACAGATGAATTCAGAAAATAATGACTACAAAGCTGAAGTGGTTATGCTTCACATTAATAATAATAAAAAAGATTTGTACAGTCTCCTAAGCAGAGCTTCTGTATGTCTTTCTGCTAGAGATTGATGGTACAGATAAAACTTAATGTCACAGAGAGCAGGATTTCCTTGAGCGATACAAATGTGAAAGACATGTTATTAGCACTGCATTGCATTCAGTCAGAAGGTCAAGTTCAGTGTAATGTTTTCCATTAAATGAGACCAGAAGTTGTATTGTCCCAAGCCTGTACATTTCACAAACAATGTCAGATTCCATTGGCACACATTACCCTCTGTCTTTGTATAATGTACACACTGGCAACAGGCCAAATGCAGATCTGAGGACTTAGTGGTAAAGCCATCTTCTGAGATGTTGTCAAATCAGGCTCTGAGCCCAGCTGGTATCTTGACAGGTGAAAGTGCTGTAGAACTAATGTAACATAGCTCCATGGAGGGACTGCAGAAAATGGAGACGATGCAGCAGGAATTCAAATGGAGATTTGTATCCACTCCATAGTCCTTTGCTATCTTGCATTTGAATCAAACATGCCACCTTGATACTAATATCCCTCTCTTCCATAGCACAAGCACGACAACATGTTAAAGGCAAGGGAAAAACAGGAAAATACAGGAAAGGAACCCTGGTGTTTAGTGAAACTCCAAGCAGCCAAGTCTCTCAGAAGGTCCCAGCATGAAATGAGCAGTGATGGCAGAAACGTGACCTATTTACCTGGAGAAATGAGAGGCTACTGTTGTGTCTGGCTACTGCTATCCCTGCCCCAGCAGTGGTTATAACAATCATGATCATTGTCATGCAGGCCACCACAAAGCTCCCCTTTCTCACCTGGATGACACTTTGGTCAAAGACTCTCTGCACAGAAATACAGAGACACAGTACAATGTGTGTAGAGGATGATGAATGCCTTCCAAATCAGACCAAAATGAAAGGAAACGTTAGAAAAACAAGGCTATGTCAATGTCTTCCTTACTAAAGAAATAGTATCAGTGATCAGAAAAACAAAAGCAAAAAAAATAAAAAAAAGAAGCATACAGTTTGTTGAGAACACCCTGGATCACCACACATTCTGTTACCTTGGAGCATGTTCAGCATAAGCCCATTTAAGTCAAAAATTTTTATTTTCGGGGGGAGTGGTAGACAATTGTTCTTGTTTTTGTGCTTTTTGCTTTTTCCCCTCTTTTCTTTATTTCTCTACATGCTTTTTTCTTCAGCACTGTCTGGCCTAACATGATTCCTTTGAGCCTCTTCAGGCCCATTTTAAGGGTTCTCCAAGCACAAAGACTGAGATCTCTTCAAGTCTGCAAGCATCCATCATTGGACAGAGACACCACTGATGAGTGAAGAATCCCCTCATTTTTTGGCTCGGTTTAGCTGTGAGTACAAAATGTGACAGGCCTGAAACCATCCACTAAAAGACTTAATTGTGAGCATTATCAAATTAGCCACTTGAGCAAGTACGCATCTGTACCTAGATATGTGTGCATGCATTTTATATTAATGTTGTACTGATAGATTTAAGGATGATCATTTTGCTGTTGATTATTAAACCAGTTTCCTTGTTTCTTATTGCTCTGAGGAAAACACTGCATCACAAGTTGAAGTCAAAGAAATCGTTGATGTACTCACAAAGACATTTTTATATACTCTAGCTGCGCTGTCATTTTTGTATTTCATTTTCCTCTTGTTTTCTCATTTTCAATATTATTTCATATAAGAACATCAATAAATGTCTAAGGTAAACACTTCATTTTTTTCTTCTTGATTATCAAACATTACCATCACCTTCCCGTGCCTGTGCATAGTCATAGGTCTTGCAGGTAAGAGAAAGTCCTGTATTAACTCCAGCGAGTGCTGCAACAGGCCCCATCTGAAAGTCAATCCTTTGGTGGATGGACTTTTTGCTCAGTTCAGTTTTAGGCAGACCTGAGTTGAAAACAACAGCAACAGCAGCAACAACAAAGTAGACCTGCTGGATTATTTTTCATTCATCTTGAGACTGAGGTGAGGAGAATGGCTGGTGGCACTGACAAGTAGTGCAGTGAGTGGGTGAGTGCACATCTTGCCTTCCTCCCCTCCCCTTACAAACACATCCCGGAACTTTGCATGGAACTTATTTTGAAAATGTCTGCAGAGGACCAAGTTAGGAAGCTGCATGGGGAATCTTACCACATTTTCTAAGGGATATCTACTCCTGATTTTCTCTTTGGTTGCCTGGGAACTGACTGTGTGTGAAAAGGCCGTCAGAAGCAACGTCCTCAAAAACTCTCGTGAACCTGCTACTTTCTGGTTCATTATCTGATTTTTTTACTGAAGTATATTGATGAGAGTTTTGTTTTCATTTTGCTCCCAGTCTTCAACTATAGAAAATTTCTGTAGTGGTTAAAAGAAAACCAAGAGCCAGGACATCCAGGTTCTGTTTCTCCATCAGCCACTGCTTCAAGTTTTTTAATTCACATCACTATTCACACTTAATTTCTTCCTTATAGAATAACATTACTTACTTCTAGGCTGTGCTTGTAATGCTTAATTTATTCATGTCCATGAAGCCCCTAAAGATCATGAAATAAAGGTCATTATGTAAGTGTGGTGTATTATTGATATTTTTCTTACTTAGTATTCATCTTAAATGAGGATGGAATGGAAGCCAAACAAGTTTCCTGAACATTACAATGTTAAGTTTCAATTGAGTTGCTAAAAATAGCCAAGAAATGTCTTTCTGAAACCATCGTTCCAAGGTTAGCTATCTTCTTTCAGTATGAAGAAGAGATTTGATTTAGAAAATCAGGGCCTGACTCAGTCAGTCCTCCCACATGTAGGTAAATTCAGTGTGATTGGATAGATAGCTATACGAGAAAGGGGCTGCAGAATCAGAACCTTAATGTTTTTACTTGTAATTGCCTGCAGTAGGGTTTGTTTTTCAATAAATTACTTTAATTTAAATGTGTCCCAGGGCGTATTATCTCTTTGAGGCATATATACAATTAATGTATATTTGAGACTTAAGAGCTCACACCATAAAGCTACTACAGACTCTTATCCTTGATTCTGATGTTTCACTTCAGTATGATTTACACTGAAAGAGCAGTATATTATATGTTTAATCTGGCCAGGCTCTTTGTACAGGAACATCTTATTGGTTTTCAAATAAAAATTCACCGATTGCCAACCATTTCTATTCTGTGAGTTTGATGAGGAGGTGACGCTAGAATCATGCAAGCTTGACATTAAATAATATGATGTACATATTGAGAAATTGCTATCATGTGCAAATTAAATATATCTTTGCTCTGAAGAGTTGTCTGGATTTGACAGAAGTAGAATACAAATTTCATTAAAGCTATTATAATTTGGAGGAAAGGACAGACATGAAGATAATGAAATCAGTTCTGGTGCCTACAATATTTCTTTGCAGGCTGATCTGATGCTTCTTAAATTGTAAGTTTAGTGATTGTTGTTAGGAAAAAAATAAATAATAATAATATATAAAAAAGTACATGCCCTGAAGCTGCGTGGTTTAGGTAAGGAGGCTGAGACTGAGGACTGAGAAGGGACCTTTTGATGAGATGGCATTTGGAATGGGATACCTTACATTCTTTGTCCCCAGCTGAGCTGAAAAAAAAATAAATAAATAGTCGTTTTCTTGGTGAACACCCTCAGGACACATGAGACAGAAACAGATATACTATTATATTAGGATCTTTTCTAGAGAAGTGGCCCAAAGGTATTTTCCTTGCACTTTTTCCTGTGGGATAGCTTCAAATGACTGTGGGTGTTTTGCATCTCTTTGTCCTCCCCTTTAAGGAAGAATCTCATATCTGCCTGTAACTCTAGAGTGAAACTAAGGAATATTTCTCATCTTCATTTCGGACTTCTGACTTTGGCTTTTCTGTTATGAGTTTCACAATATTCTGTGGTTTCAAAATCATATTGTGGTATGAACCTCAACGTTCCTTTCTGAAGTTGCTTGAACTATAAGATACAGAAAAAAAGGCTTGAAATGGGAACTGTATGTGCATTGACAACAGCTGGATACACCTAAACAAAACACTTCACCCATGTCACTCTGCTGGCTCGTCTTTCTGTACCCACACAGGACTTAAATTGCCCATCTTTTTCACTTGTCTTCCATAGCCTTCATCTCACCCATTCAGCGTGACAAGATTATTTCCCACACCTGATTTCTCATGATGCTATCTTACCTTTCTCCAATGCTGGATCTTCACACAAGCCCTTTTCTCCTTTATGTTTTGTTGCTCTATTTGTTGCTATATTTCTCAGGGACTCCTCTGCTCAGCCTCATAACCTGTCTTCTTAACTCTGGTACCTACAAAACCTTCAACCTTCCTTAGAGCTAAGTTCCTAAGAATTTTGCTCATCAAGCTGCTTCTTTTCCCTTGTAGTTCTCTCTCTGACAATACACATTTTTTTGTTTTGTACTAAGCATTTCTCTTTGGATAATGAAGTCTCTCTGTGCTGTTTGTACTGCATCTAGCTGGAGGTTTTGGATCACCAGTTTAGTTTTAGTTCCCTGAAAAGGAACATTAGGCACAGAAACATTACCTATGGGCATGAGAACTGAGAGTGCCAAGGTATAACAGGTACCACGGGTATTATTTACTGAAAGAACATGTGGTTAGACTTTACAAAAGTACATAGGTACGTTGAGAAATGTAAGAAAATAAAGTACACAGAAATGGAAGAAAGAGGGACAAGAGGGAGGAATAGGACAGAGGTGAATAAGGAAGTGTACAGGAGAAGTGAAGAAACCAGAAAGGAAAATTTAGAGGGGAAGTGTGGAGCAGAAAATGAAGAACTAGAGGAAGTCTGGGGAGAAGACAACAGGAATAACGCCAGTCTCTTGGATCGCTGAGTGTTGATTTCACTGATATACCAGTATGCCAACCACTGGATTAGGTTGAGCTCATGCATAAATTAGACCTCTTGCCACCTTTTTTCTCTCTTTTAGAGATTCAAAAAACCATTTCATTCCATATATGAGCATTTCTCCTATCAGCCCAGCCTGGATCTCACAGCTGATAGTATCCTGTCCTGGGTGACTGCTGTTGCTCAGAGCCAGTCCCTTTGATGTACTACTGTGCGTCTATCTACACTTTCCATCTACTTCTTGGCACTGCACAGTTAATTTTCAAGAGCCTTTTTAGTTCAGATGTTCCCATTCTTTCTTCCCCCATTTTTTTTTTTCTGTACAAACAACAGATTGCATTGCATCTGATATGTTGGTTTGATCTACAAAGGGAAAAACAAACCAATAATGCTGCTTTGCTGTTCCTTCTGTCAGGCCTCCTATGCTTCTCTCTTTTGCCAGATGTTTATTCTTGGACTTCCTCCTAAAGTTTTCTGTTTCATTTTCTGTACAGTTATTTAACTTGGCTTTCTATTGACTGTCTGTGTTTTAGCACTTCTGCAGTGCTTTATAAACACCCTGCTAATTCTTCCATTCTCTTTTGAGCAAAGAGATATTATTCCCATTTCACATACAGGGAAAATGAAGGAGGGAGGTTATGAAGTTCATAGAAAGCACTCTGCTTGCACCCACACCACAAAACCACAGAACAGTCTTTTACTGTTGCTGTAATCAGTTCTGTGTCAACCTCCCACTCCTAAATTTCCCCTTCTGAGTATCACAGACGCAAAGGCTGCAGTGACTATTTCCTGTGGTCCTGACCAACTTCCTTGGAGTCTGGCAGGCAGTGAACTTCTTAGGTCAGGAGGCACTTAAGTGAATCTCCTATTGCCTTGCAATGCAACTGCGAAATCAGCTACAAGTGCTGTGCCCTGGGGAACTGAATAAACTCTTTTGCTTCTCTCTGCTTTATTTATTTATTTATTTATTTATTCATTTATTTATTGCTAGAGCAGTGCAGTCTTGGAGGTACGAAGGCGTTGTTTGCTTTTCTCTTTTATTTTTCCTATTTTTCATTCTTTTACCAAAGGGAAGCAGAGAGAAGTTTCAAGAAATAAAATGGAAGAGCAAAAGCTGCTACTTCAGCTTAAAACACTTGAATCTAGAGTTAATTTCTGTAGAGATGATTGAAAGCACTAACACATAAATCAGTATGCGTTTGATGACCAAATAATGTATCTGTTTTTTGCCAGTGTTCCAAAACACGGTTACATCTATTCCAAAATTAGTTTGCTCTCATCTCTATAACACTCCCCGCAACCAATAAATAAATAAATAAATAAATAAAAATCCAAAAATAAACTAAAAATCTCCTACCAAATATATATATAAGTATATATATTCTGATTTCAGTTCAAACCTAGAACCTGCCAGTGCTTATACATGGAAGGATTTCTCTTTATATATGCTATTCCCTTTATACTTCATATATGACATTGCTTTCTGGATGCTTAACCAAAAATTGAATCTCATAGTTGGTATCAGTTGTGGATGCCCCATTCCTGGAAGTGTTCAAGGCTAGGCTGGATGGGGATTTGAACAACCTGGTCTAGTGGGAGGCATTGCTGATGATGGCAGGGGGTTGGAACCAGATGTTCTTTAAAGCCCCTTCCAACCCAAACCATTCTGTGATTCTTTGACTCTATAAAAGGATCTCACAATGAAGAACAGAAACTATATTACTGCCATGACTTCACCAATTCACAACTAAGTAAAATGGCTAAAATTGAACTTACTTCTGTGTGATCCCTAAAGTAAATGGCACAAACTGAAATAGGCTAAATAAATTTGAGAAAGATCTGTTCTTGGACATTTCAGAAACAGGAACTAATTTCTCAGATTAAATTGCTCAGTCTTATTGGTCCTTTACTAATAATGTATTCTGGACAATCATCCTATTTGTGGTAAAGCACACAATTCTTATTCCACTCACAGTCAGGTACATTCTATTCTTCTCTTTAAATTATATATAGAGAAAAATACTTGCCCTATTAAAATGTCATTTTTTAAAGGATTTTTTAAATCTAAACCCTTTTCTAAACCCTGCCTGTGATGCAGTGTGGTGGAAAAGGCTACTTTGTCTCCAGAAATGCTACAAACAATTTGGATGGCAGATTTGATCAGAAGATCAGTAATGAAGTGGTAAGTTATGGGAAAGCATTTTCTTTCATCACCAGTCTCATTTTGCCTTAATCTACAGCATCCAATTTTGTATTATTATGCAAACAAGTTATATTTATCCTATACCTAACAATATACGATTGAATCAACTTTCTAGCAAAATCACCATTAATACTGGTAGTCATTGAAAAAAATCCTTCCAAATAATAATGAAGAATCATTCATTATTGAACATCTGAGCACACAGTGCCTGTTGCTGACTCATCTAGTCTTTACGAACATTTGTATCCCCGAAACACAGATCTTCTTTCCTTGTGTTTTTTAAAGTTGAATTTACAAAATACACATGCATAAAAATAGTGTCAGGTCTGACAACCTGAAACAAGACACACATCTCTCTAACACAGTTCTACAATGCATCAATGCATAGAGAGCTGTGAGAGCTGAAATTACTGCTTTTGGCAGTAGAAGTGTACTGTCACGAAATCTCTTTGGCTTTCAGAGGTTTCCCAAGATTAGATAAATTGAAATAAGAAATTATTATGTTTTCTGAAAAGAACCTGTCATTTCAAAGATTCAGCTAGCAGAAGGACCTGAAAATCCCACAGTACTCTTTGTCTTTGCAGCTACAAATGCATCTAGTTTTATATCTGTTCCCAACACTATTACTGTACCCATTTTTCCAGAGGACCATATAGTTAACACATTTCATGTTAATATTTTCTGTGGGAATAAGTTTCAATTACATTTGGCACTGAGGATTTTCCCCTGCATACAAATCTTAGCATAGAGTTGGTCTGTGCTGAAAAATTGACATTGTGATTGTCATGTTCCAATAATTTCTACAGCAAGAGAGCTTTCACAAATTTCTGCCAACAGTTTGACTGCACAGCAATCTCTACTATAATCTAATGTGCATGCAAATGAATGCAGTCCTCTCATGTTGTTGCCCTAGGATCTGTCGTTGCCCTGGGATCATGCTACTGCAGCTCCTATTTATCCATATCCTCAGGATGCTCAAAGACACGGTGATGCTTGCCAAGACCACTAATGTCTCGAAGCTGGTACTACAAATGGCACAAAGTCTGTTAGGCTAGGTTATTCATGAAATGTTTATGTTGTCCTCAACAAATCTGAACTTTCATTTCTTCATAAAAATAGTTATTTTCCACGTTCAATTTTATTTAAATTTAAAGTAAAATTTCTGCCGGTTACTTGCAAACGTGACTGCTTGTACTTGGTACCCAACAGCTGCACTGTCTGGGTGTTTTTTATTGATGAGTCAAAGCAAGTTTTTGGCTATGTAAGGTGAATTTGCATGTAGGTCAGATGCCTCCAGCTGGGAGGGTACCAGGATGGCTGCAGTGCCTGTGTGGTTGATGGCTTTGTCATCACAAGATGGTGAGGCTCACAGCTCAGAGGCTGGCAGTAAAGGTGCCTACCTTCACAGACTCTTCTCAGTAAACTTTCTACCCATGACATCTGAAAAGGGGGGCCATGAAAGTTCTTCCGCTACTCCATTTCCTTCTGTTTATTTCCACAAAACCTGATGAACACAATGAGACCCAAGTACACAGCAGCCAAAATTTTTAATTAAAGACCAACATCTACCAGGAAGGTAGCTGGAGCGAGGCTTTTCTGTGTTTTTACAAAGATCCTCTCCCTCACCATCAGCCTTCCTTTTCCCCAAGCCCTCTAGCTGTTATTTTATTTATTATTTACAAAGTGGCTAAAGTATCTGAATCATCTCTCAAACAAACAAAGACATAGCGGCTCACATCAGGAATTCACAATTTAAATAATGAAGCCCTGGGGACAAATCCATTGCTGACACAGGCAGGCAGAGCATCACCGAGTTCAGCTGAGTTGTGCTTGCATATTCAAGCAGCAAAAGCTTAATCTTGTGTTTGCAAAATCAGATGTTGCTACTGAAATAGTTTTGATGTAGTGAATTTGATTAGGTGATTTTACAGCAAGAGGAAAAGATTGCTTTGCTTTGTAAGTGTCCTCGCCTGTTTGAATGGAGGGGCAACAATGATCTAAAAACTCAAGCAATTAGATACTTGCTTCAGGAAGGGCATGTAACATAAAAATCAGATTAGTTATGTCCTTTTCTTCTTTAATTTGCAAAGTGGGGGTCAGAAATGTAAAAGGTAAGAAAGTGAAGTTGAAACTGTGTAATCTATGCCTTCAGGTGAGTACGTGAACCAGAGCACATCATGTGGTGATTTAGACTATTCATTTTTCTTGGCACCAACTATCTTGACCCACTTTTCAGCATATCCTTCTGCCATTAACCTATCAGAAGCAAAAAAGCTTTAATTCCTTATATTCCTCCTATTGTCCCTACACACTTAATATTGCAAGCATAAGCATTAAACTTTGAAATGTGTTGACATCAGTGGGAATGAATCTCTTCTCAGTATCCATACCACTGAAAAATAACAGATTTTAGGTAATTCTTACTTGCAGTGGAAATACATAACCATAACTTGCAAGACAACTGTCTACATGTGGGAAACAGTAGAACAAAGACCATGTATTTTTCAGATCAAATCTTCACTGTTTGACAGTTTTGGACAGTTACGGTGCTTGGTTCGTTTAGTGTGCACTGTCTTTTTCCTTGATAACAGAGTTAATTTTTATTTTTGTATCAGATTTTGTGCTGAATTTGTAAGCAGTGGTGTAAAGGTTGGTCTAACCTAGGTTTAAGCCAAGCTATGGAGCAAGCATTTAAGAAGATCCATCACCATCTACCTCAATGTACAGCAGTGATTTTGGCTGTCCAAAGAGGTATTTGGGAAATCAGGTGCAGTGAGGGAATACAACGACATAGTTGTTATGATACAGACAGCTGGAACTAGATGATCTTTGATGTCCCTTCCAACCCAAGCCATTCTATATTTCTATGAACCCAGGATCAGATGCTGTCCTGGGATGTCCAGGCAGGACCATGGGCACAGGAGCGTGCTGAGGCTGGGACGGTGTGGGTGCCTGGTTTGAGGCCATGGCTGGGCAAAGGCAGGACAGCAGGGCCAGAGCATATCCCCACCACAAAGAGCTCCGTGAGGCCACCAGGAGTCCTCTGACCAGAGTCCTGCAGCCATGCTGATACCAAGCTGGCCCCAAGCTCCACTGACAAGTGTCCCAGTGGGGAGACATGGTCAAGGCCCAGACAGAAAAAGCAGTGCTTATCACTGCTCAGTAATGTCAAATGCCTCAAAGTGGAGTAGTGAGGAGATCCCAGAGGACACTGTAATGGTATTTCACAGAACAAAGCTCTTTCCCCATCTCTTCAACATTTTTTTTCTCTGCAGAGGATAAGGCTCTGATTTTCAGTCCACCTGACAGAAAACCCAGCTGGAGCATGTGGCTGCACTGGCAGGAGACAGTGCCACAGAGAGTCACTTTGGTAGGGAGCAGCTCTGAACAAACAGAAGGAGTCTTACTTATATCTCACTTTCTTATATTTAGTGCACTTAGAATAGTTTTGTTGTAGAGTAATTAATGGTGGAATCAATGGTGGAATCTTCCCTTGTAATATGAGTTCAAGTAATGGGGGTTTTACCCCAGAATTCTGAACTACAAAGACAAATTTAATCTTTCCGTATACCATATAGTATTTTCAGCTATTTTTCAGACTGTCACTATTCCTAGCAAAAAAAGATATTGAGTCCTTTCTTGAATAGTCATATATTAAATCAAGAGTGACAAATGTAATCCCCAAGTTCTATCAGATTCTTCTCTCATTCCCACCCCTGTGATTTTTATTACATTTTTCTTTACTGAGCATGAAAATATGAAACTAATTACATAATGCTGAAAAATATGCTAAATTAAATTAAAAGCACAATTATCAATGATTTTTTTGTGATTTTTTTCTAATTAGAAAGAGCATAAATCTATTGTCCTGGGATCTACTGTGCACATTTACATTTTGCCAGCTGTTATCGTTGGAGACTTAAACAGACCACACAATTTCTGAGCCTTGTACTGGTGAAAATACTCCCAGAAACTGGAGGGCTGTGCGAGTGACAGCTGTGTTGCCCAGCAGGCAGGCAGGCAGGCAGGACTACCTCCCAGCCGAGCTGTGCTGTGCTGGGCCATGTGCCTCCTCCCAGCCTCTGGGTGTGCAGAGCTCGCGGCATGTCTGCATGTCTCACACATGTTATCCACTCATTGAACATAGTTAGCTGGAAGTCCTAAGTGGTTGTTACTTAGTATGGGCAAGACCAGCAAAACCTGGCTCTGAATGAGCACACGAAGGACCTTTCTCTGTCTCCTGGGAATAAGTCCCATCTTATGGGACGCCATCTGCTTAAACCAGTCCCACACTCCCTCACGCCAGCATAAACTTGGCCAGTGGTCAGGTTAGGGTTTTGTCATAATGAAGCACAGATTTCTACATCTGCAACTGAGCACAGACTCTGTCCCATGTGCTGGTGAAATCATCACATTCCAGACAAGTTTTTAGATCATTTCTCTTCGAGCGTTTAACATACTTGGCATCTCAGCAGCTAGAAATATTTTGTTTGTTTGTTGTTGGTTTTTTTTGCTTTGTTTTGTTGGGGGGGGAGGGTTTTTTGTTCTGTTTTTGAATGCTGAATTTAGAGATTAATCACTGCCAGCATTTGGCCAGCATGATATCGTTTAGACTAGAATCTCATCTATTGCACCATCGTGTCTCCAGAGTAAATCTAAATGGGCTCAAAGAGGCTTACAACCGAGCAAAAGCATGTGTATGTAAGAATGTTTATATATATTCTGATGAACAGGTGTTTAAATCATATTGGAATTCAATTCTCCTGTTTGCATTCTTAATGTGGCTGGTAGATACAGTATGTAATTAGAATCTTATTTCATGTTTTGCTTTGATCTATACATTTCTTTTCCTGCAAATTAGATCAAAGCCTGAAGGATCAGAAAAAAATAAAATGAAACAATATAGAAAAGGCGGGCTGATTTTGTGAAGATTTTTCCATTATTATTTCTACAGTCGGTTTATTTGAAGAGATGGGGAGATGTGGTACGCATACACAAACAATGTATAGGCCCAATTTATAACTAATTATGGGTAGAATCTGGCTCACGAGGCTCAGGAAAACAGCAAAACGTAAGACCTTTCCTTTTATTTTGTGAGTAACATGTTGTACTTTCTGTTAACTCCAAAAGAAAACAAATACTGTTTTCCTGCAGAAATCTTGATGGACTGGAAAAACAATGGAGGGATGATCAGAAAAGCAAACAAATTCCACCAAGTGGATGTTGATTTTACCTCTCTCTGAACTGTGTCCAGGAACTGAATAACTGAACCATGATGTTATAGCAAGTAGCTGGAACTCCTTAGAGCTAGATATAATCATCTTTGTTTCCATGCATTTTCTAACCTGCAGTTACAAATTGAAATGAATGAGTAAATGCAGTTGTTCACAGAAATAGGTTTGTGGTTTTTTTTCTAGCAATGCTTGCAATTCATGGTCCATGGACCCTGGGGACCTGCCGGCTATTTCTAGGGTTTCTGAGGTTAGGAGTTTAGGTTGGTCACTCTTCAGTCAATAGGTTTATTTTCTATTGATATCCCTGGGGAAATTCTTAGCAATCCTGAAGCTGCACCCAGTAGAACCCTAATTTTCTATATCCCAGAATGAATATATCTCAGAAAAGACACCACAAATAAATGTAAAAATTGGCCATGGTTAGAGTTTTGGAGTCCTGGGAGTGTTTCCATATTTCCTTTTCCTAAGGAACAGCACTCAGATCAACATGCTCAGCCCTAGGGCAGGTTTGTACAGCGGTACAAAATACCCAAGTCCCCATGCAACCCTTGCACGCTGCCTTCTTTCTTGCCAGCAGTGCGCTGCATACTCCTGCTGCACGTGTCGTAGCTCCTCTGCAAAGCCAGGGTGTAGCCCAGGGACTTTCAGGGTCCCTGGTTCCCGTCTCAGGTCCTCAAATTCCTGCTGCAGCTAATGTCACTGGGGCTTCCTCCTAAGTCCAGCATTCCCTACCTCTGGTGTCCTTCCCCTTACAGCACACTGGAGAGCAGAAGGTTTCAGCCTGCGGGATGTTGAGATGGGAGTTTGTCACGTTAAGGGGTGTAGCAAATTAACCACTATGGGTCCGGTCAGACTTGGGGTACTGAAATATCACAATCATATATTCACCAATAACGCATTAATCGATATGGGTCTGGTCGGATTCAGTGAAGTGTCTCCACTCCACTCCATGCTATTCCTTAGAGTCAGCACACCAGGTTCCTCACTGCGATAGCATCTAAGGTTGAAAGCCTAAGGAACACTCAGGTAATGCAGCTACACCCTACCCTGAAAGCCTCTTCAATGCTGTACATTTTCTTTAAAATGTGAATATTAGTTTTATTTTCCTAGTTACTTTAAGCAATTACACTGCATAATCCACCTCGTGACTGTGCACTTAGTTACATGGTCTGAATTTTTGGGTAGACCTGTGTGGTGCCAGGAGCTGGACTCGATGATCCTTATGGGTCCCTTCCAACTCAGGATATTCTGTGATTCTATAGTCACACAAGCTTCACGGCATTTGGAATATGTCAGAGATACCACATACATTCTCAGGATGAGGTTTATCGAGTGTATGTACATTGTGTAGGGATGCTAAATGTTTCATCATAATCCAAAGTTTAACATACAAACTAATTGTAAGCATCATGTTGAGGATTCTTGTGGCAGCTGGCGACCATCCAAACAAAGTGTCCCACCAATGGTGTTTTTCATCTCTTTACTCTTTCCATCACTTGATGTATTTCTTCTATATCGTGGTGGACAGTAATCAGTCTTTCATCCATTTTCTCGAACGTGTTTCATCAGCTGCTTCAGGTCTTCATGTAACAGTAATTTCTTCACCAAGGTAAGGTTCATTCCAATAGAGGTAGGCAGCAGATCATGAAGCAGAATATAACTGGACACAATAACTTGATAAGAGGTGACAGGAGCTGAGTAACTAAAATCACATCCTAGAATTTTGGTAAAATTACAAACACAAACATTAGAGTGATTACTGCTATCTACAATAGTATTATCTATGACTATAGAATCTCAATGGGTTCTCATGCAAACACAGTCTTTCCCAATATATACAAGTACAGTTTCAGGGGTTTCATTAGGATGTGTCTCAAAGTGGCAAATATTTTGTCCAGTGTAAAGTCTTGGGCTTCAAGCGTGCTACTCTCACAGATGAAGCCTTTTTGTTCACACACAATACATGCATATACATCAATTGTTTGCCACTTTCCTCCCTTTTGATGGGCCCATACTTCATGCTCCTTAGGATAAAGTATAGTTCCATTATGACTGAGTCCAAATGCAATGATTGTATATACATTGTATATGGTGTCATTACTTATGGTAAGTATATAGGCAATAATTTTATCACTTTCTGCATAATAGGTAAAGTTGACTAATTGCCACCATGCTTGAAACTCCTTTTCAAATTCTGAAGCATTATCCCAAATCAATTTTCAAATGTCAGTGGGTAAAGTTCCTCCTTCTCCCCCTCTAATAATAGCTGCTGCTACAGATTGTATCCATAACTGTGCTCTGATGCAGCTCAAGGCAAGGGAGGTATTGCTTTGAGTTTTTCCAAGAGCATTTACAATTAATTGATGATCATTTTCTTCAATTTGTTCCCGATGGGGTAAAATGTCTGATAGAAGCCATTGACTTGCTCCTAAGGCCAGTAAGAATGATTTCATTGGTTGTTCCAATTTCCTTAGGTCATCTGTAGTAGCAGTTATTCTACTCATTAGGACTTTGGAATCAATGCTACTTAGTATACCTAATCCTGTTCCCAATAACCCAGTTGTATCCTGTGGCATGTGTTGAGATTGTTTCATAGAACGGTCCATGTAACCATGCTAACCAGCCGGTGTGACAATGCATGGTTATATGTCACGGTGAAACACCTCAGCTCCATGCACAAACACAGCAGCTAAGTTTAATTTTTCCTTTAAGGCCTGTGTTTCCAAAATTCCAGTGTATTTGACATAGCCTTTGGACCACAGCCATCCTGGGTCTCCTTGGCTATAAACCAGAAGGGATTGCATCAAGGTCAGGGTAAAGAATAGTATTATTAATCCAAACTGTTGATTCATCATCCTCCAGCTGTCCATACGCAGTTCACTCAGGATTCCTGTGAACACAAAAGAAAATAAAATATGCTCGGTTGTATTCAACCAGAAGGGTTAGAAAGAGGGTGAAATAGCAATCTTTGACTTCCCATGTGTAGAGATATCTGGGAGTAGTTAGCACTATTGCTACTGTTAGATGCACAGAAGGCTTTCACTATCTCTGCCATGTTTGGAGCTGCAGCAGTCAAAGGTGTGGTGTTAGCATTTAACTGTCTGTAATCCACTGTAAAATGCCATTGCCTGGTTGGTTTCTTTACTGGCCACACCGGTGATTTGTAAGGTGAATGAGTCCTTTTAATAATGCCTCTTTCTTCCAATTCTGTTACCACCCTGTCAATCCCCATAGGTACTGCTGCTGGCAACAGATATTGCTGAACATTAGTGATTTTAGCAGGGGGTAAGGGTATGGATGTTTGTAACAGACCTAGTTTCACTGTGTCCAAATCCCTTTTATGTGTTGCGAAACTCCACACAGTTCCATCTGGGAGTTTCCACACATGCCTGGACAGCATGTCAAATCCTAAAATATTAGTATATGCAGCACCAACTAATACTTCTGCTCTGGTTAATTTTTGTTCCCCTAGCAGCCAGAGTGAAATTTTTGCAGTGGGGCATTGTTTTTCCACACCATTGATTTCCATGAATTTAACCCTGCATCGACCAGGTGTTATGCCCAGGGTTTGTGCTGTCTCATCTGTAATTACTAATATTTGGGCCCTGGTGTCAATAAGAAAATTTACCTATATTTTTTGGGGTCCAACGGGAATGGCAATGATAGGGTCAGAGTGTTCATTAGAGAGCCATTGAATTGCTAATACCTGCCGAGCAGGGTGGCTCACCGGGTACAGGAATTCTTTTGGTGAGATTCTGCTTTGTCAGTTAGGCTTGGTGCAGAAGGTGTACTTTCATTATGGATTGGGGGTTTTTCAGTTAGGCAATTCTCCCCATCTGGAATATTTTTCTTACCCAGAGATCGGACTAATGCATGGAGGTCCTCCATAGAGGCACCATGCAAGATTGGCTGGGGTGCACCCAAAGCTAGGGCCTTATGCCACAACTCCCCCCATTCTTTAATAAATTTGAACCTCTTTTTGAAATTGTGGTATCTGGGATTTTGAGTGTGAATTTGGCGGACTTGCTGAGGGTGGTCTTGGGACTTTATACTGGATGAACTAATACGGCCCAATCAGCATCTGTACTTATCTATGTCTTGTACAAATTCACTCCAGGTTGGAATGGGGGAGCTCGGCTTTCGCCACGACCAAGATCACCATCCCTATGAGCAGTTTGTATGCGATCCTGGGTATTTGCTACAAACATCTTAAGACAATCAGGGTGTCCACGGATGAGAGGGGTTAATCAAGCTGGGTCGATAGGAGCCAACATTGGGGATTTCCTGAATACATCTCTTTCATATATTGCCTGAATGTAGGCTGCTTTCTGTACTGCTACAGCCAGGTCAGAATAGCTTGTGGCTCTAATTTCCAGGGGTTCCCCTCTCTCCTGGGGATCTATACCACCTGCCCAGTATGCCACCCGTGCAGTTATAGAGCAATTATGGTATCCTGGTGTGGTAGTTAAAAATACTCCAGGTCCCCAAAAGCCTCCTGCCTCTTCCTCACTCAACATAATTCGATCTCCTCCTTCAAGAGAAACTCGCCACACATACTCAACTTCTGATTCTCCTGACCACCTTGAGAACTTCTCCAGTATTTTAACCAACTCTGCCGGTGACCATGGAATCGTTTGCACAATAGTGCGGATTTCATCGTCATCATCAACAGTAGTCTCAGTTTTAACCAAAGGTCTCAAGGAAATAGATTGAGGTTCAGAATGAGCAATCTCTTTGACATCATCATTACTGTCAAACCAAAAATCACCATCCCAGGTTTCAGGTTCTGCACTATGCATCAATCTACAAACCTGCTTAACCAGAGCAGAAGGCTGTACTTTATTTAACAGGTGACTAAACCTCTCCAGTAGTTGTTTAAGATGACTATTGTCATTCACAAGTTTGTTATTCTTATTCAAAAGTTTATCACTTTCATTCAGAAGTTTATCCACTCCGATTCCTAATGTTTTCCTGTCTTCCTTTCAAAGGCCAATGATGACTTCAACACCTTGATCTCTGATTTCAAAGCTGTATATTCTACATCAGAAATTAGTTCAGGAGCAGGATTTTCCTTAGCTTCTCGCTGAGCACAAGACAAACAGGCTGCTAACACAGCACAAATCGCACCTTTATCCTTTTGTTGTCTGATCTTTCGTGAAGCCTGACACTGCTCAATGCGTTCTACCACTTTCTCTTGATTTTTCCAAAATTTTTGGGTCAACTCCTTCCCCACCTGGGAAGGGACACATTTGCGTTTTTGCAGCAGTTTATCCATAGCAATCCTGCTGACTACGCCAACTTCTCTGTCGTGTTAAGGGGTGTAGCTGATTAACGGTTACGGGTCCGGTCGGATTCGGGGTACTGAAGTATCACAATCACAAATTCACCAATAACACATTAACCAATATGGGTCTGGTCGGATTCAGAGCACTGAACTACCACGGTCACGGATTCACCAATAACGTATTACACCCTTACTCTAGTCGCGTTCAATGAGAACTATCACAGCTAGGAACAATGCAGTTAAGTCCAATTTATTACAGCAATAGGTACACAGGTTCTTTGGATTGCCGGCGATAATTTACTGTCTGCAAAAGCAAGTTAGCATGCATGAAATACACAGGTGCATAGCCTGGAAATGAATGTGTTAAAAGGCACAAAGACTCTATAGAGATTTCTAAGTTTCCACGGCGACACCCAGTATAACCAAATGTTCAAATCTCACCCAAAGGCATCCCAATGGCGGGGGGGGGGGGGGAGGGGAGCGGAAGAAGCTCAGCCCATAGACTGATTCCAGAAGTCAGGAGGTCCTCGTGATGCTATATTCCCTCGTGATGGTATCCTCCCTAACATCCTGACGATGGTATCTTCCCTAACATCCTTTCTCTCTTAGGCCAATTTATAGTATTTTCCATCTTTTAGGTGGAGCTTGAGTGACTCTAGTCAAGCATATCTTAGTTATGACTGGTGAAAAGTTTTCCCATCTCTGTTTAAAGGGATAGGCTCTGAGAAATTCAGTGCGTGCTCAGTGAGGGGTAGTCGCACCTTGGAGGCAGGTAGCTTTTGGGATGGAGGTGTGTTTTGGTATTTTAATGATATTATAATGAGCTAAAGTACACTAGAGTACAGCATTTTGTCAAAAACATGACAGGGTGTTGGCTCAGGGTAGCAAAAGTGCAGCTTACCGGTCTCGGTGTGCACAAGAACAATCGAGTCCCCACCTGGTCACAGAGCCTAGCCGCGGTGTCTCCACTCTGCTCTACTCTCCATACTTTTCCTTAGAGTCAGCACACCAGGTTCCCCCAGTGCAATAGCATCTAAGGTTGGAAGCCTAGGTAACGCACTGGTAATGCAGCTACGCCCTACCCTAAAAACCTCTTCAATGCTGTACATTTTCTTTAAAATGTGAATATTAGTTTTATTTTCCTAGTTACTTTAGGCAATTACACCACATAATTCATGTGATAAGAAGGCGGCAGGTCAATCAGAATGGGGTTCCCGCCCTGGTGATTTACGTGGCACAGGGTTGCCAGCTGTGGAAGAGAAACCCTCTTGTACTGCATGTGTCTGCACCATATGATTTCTGTATTTCCCTGCAGCCTGGGGCTGTGTGGCCCAGCCAAATATCAGAGCAGGGAGAGTGTGTAAATAAATGCAGAGAAAATTCTTTTTTCTTTTGTAAGGAAGAGCTGCAACAGCTGTGTTTGTATTTGCTCTGTACACGTATGACTGGGTTGCAGTGGCTAGATATGTGGGGAGGTTTGGGGGGTTGTTTCTTCTGCTGTTCTTCCTTTCTTTTTTTCTTTTTTTTTTTCCTTTTTTTTTTTTTAATAAATAGCAAAGAATGGTTTTAACTTCCCTTTTACACTCCTGTTGACCATATTTTATCATTAGGTTTTTTTAAGCCTCTTTAAGCACATCATCAGATATCTAAGAAAAGAACATTATTAGATCTTGCACACTTTCCCAAAACATGGGGAATTTTTACAGTGTCAAGGGCTGGGCTGTCTTGAAAACATGATGCCTTCAGAGTCATCATTTCTAATATGGAAAGAGAACATACTGTTGTGCACAGCAGGATCCCTGCAATGCTTGTACACTGGAACTGTGACTTCATGGATACCATATTTTTTAATTACCTGCTTGTTATATGCTATTATCATTCCTTAATGTTGAAAGAAAAACCCATGCTACTCACATTCTGACCCAGAGAAATATTAAGCTGTTCCCAAAAGTCTTGTTTTCTATGTTGCTCATTTTTAGTGTGTTGGTATTAATACACTAAATAGAGACTGAGAAAACCTACATTGGCTGAGAAAAGTAATGGAACTCCCAACTAAATTAGCCTTTTCATGATAAACCTCGGTTTACACAGAGGACAGTGCTGCAGAATACACCACCAGCTCAGACCCTGAGCTGTGTGGAATGTCTGTCCCATTCAGCAGGGTAAAACTGAGTTCATTAAAGGGTGCATCACCTCCCTTCCTATCACATCTTCATCTTCTCTTGAGAAAAACAAGGCTTTCATGTGCTGAGCTGTTTCATGGGAACCATGCAGCTGGCACTAACCTCCTCTCTGGGTAGTTTTTTTACACACTGCCCATACCAAAAAGATTGCTGAGTGCACACTCCACAATTTATTTTTAAAATTATGACCTAAGCTGAACTCCAGCTGTCTTATGTTACTGAAGCATTCTCATTAATAATGGGATTTTTTCAGCCTATGTTTACTTAGTTGGCTATAACTTTTTAATTTAAGTGAGTGTTCAGATCAGATGTTTGAACCCAGCTAAGAATTAAGTTCAGGAAGAGTTAGACAGGCAAGAATAATTAATATCTGTTCCTAGAGTACTTCTTTGAAACAGAAGTCCTGTTGTTCTGGTAATTTTCTTTTTCTTTTCCTTTTTTTTTTTTTTTCTTTTCTGAATTATGGTCAATCTGAATTTCCAATTATGTGTTTGGAACATTTGTCCACAGTATTTTTATTCATAACAGTCCCAGAAATAATTTAATTATGGAATATTTGAAAGTAGTAGCATTTACAATAACATCATGTTATGTATATAATTAGATGCATGATAAGTGAATGACATAGAAACAGTAGCATCAGTTCCTTGTATTCATTCCAGTGCCTGGAAGCACTGATTAGTTTTGTCCTAGCATTTTACCTAGCATGACTACATCTGAAGAATGTTCGTAATCTAATCCAATCTAATGGAAGACAATTTAATAGTATAGATCCTTTAAGAAGTATTTAACCCACACAAATATATGTGAGATTGATAACTATATCATAGCACATGGCCATGCTATCTTGCACATAAGAATGTTCCTGAAATTATGTAAGATCCATTAGATCTCATCATAGAGATTACTGAACTCCAGTTATTAAAAAGAGAGAATTTATAATCTGTGGAAAAAATAATTTTTTCACTGAACACTTTGTTTGAAAAATAAAGTATTTTGACTAGTACAGAGAAAACTCCGTTCACTGTTTATATGTGCAGTGAAAAAATGCAATGTTTTGAAGGAAGTTGATCATCTCATGAAAAATTATGCTTGCAAAATCAAAATGTTTGATTAGAAGCCGGTGATGAGTTTCTTTAAGGGACAGTTACACTAGCTGAGATTAGAAAGCGGTTTACAAGGTGAATGTCATTGCTAATGTGATATTCCAGAAAATCTGGCTAGTGGAATTGTTCTTAAGAGACTATTGCACAGCACGATCTAAAGCAGTTTTGAATTCTAGCATCTATATTTCTGATTTATTTTCTTTCTTTTTTTTAGAGTTTAGACTTACATATCCATTATCAAGGAGCTTATATCAAATTTTTGTGGGATTGATTTACATTGTCTGTACAACTCTACTTAAAAGCACAAATCATTGTGCACAAATTATTTGTGAATTTTCTTTTAGATTATAAAGGCTGTTAATAAAACCCACAGTCTGGCTGACTGATTAACTACTAACCTGCAGAGGAAATGCTTGCTCCTGCTACAAAATGGTATTTTTTACCTGGTAAAATTAGTGGGTTCCCCACTCCCCATGGCATCCACACTCCCCATCTTCTAAGCTCCGTACAGAGAGTTTGCCCATAAGACTTACTAGTCTTGAGCAGTCATTGAAGCTTTTCCACAGTATGAATGCTTCTCATACTCCTCTTTGGCACAGTCTTTGGCATAGTACGAGTCCTTCTCATAGTTGTCCTTGGCAGAATAAATTAAACCACACAATGACACCGTTGATGTAACATAAATGTGACCACAAGAGGAGCCAGAGCACAAAAACTGTTGCATTACACCCACTCCGGACTATTTACTTTAGCAATGTGCCAGACTGAGACATACAGTGCTGTAAGACAATGCAGGAGCTACAATGCATTTTTGCACAGTGAGGGTGACCAAAAAGAGATGAGCAGAGTTCTGTAAATTTTTTTTACTATTATTTATTTATTTTTGCTGAGCCAAAAGCATTCCCAGCTGATGAGACGGGAGTCATGAACTACTATGGGCGGCAAGGGACTTACAATCCTGGCCACCTATGAACACATTTGAAAGAGCTGTGGCTCACATTCCAGCCTGCTTATTTTTGTGATGCTATGATATTGTGTGATTCCTGTTAGGATCTGTTGTCTAACATGTTGTACTGGTAAGGCCCCAAGATACAAGTGGCTGGACTATAGGCTGTGCATCTGCTTTTGGGCCAAACTCGTGTAACCCTACAGCCCAACCTGAACTTGACATAATTGCAATTGTGGCATTTTTGAAAAGCAAGGCAAAAATTCTCACTGGCCTTCACATTTCATTCAGTGTACTTATACTGTTAAAAATATTGCAATCAAGGAAACTTTATGGAGATGGACTCGGTGGAAGAATGGTGGGTCTGGAGGTCCCAGGATTACTGGGAATATGAAGATGAATCAGTACCATCTTTGTTGGGGTTGCTTTGGTGATTCATATCACTGCTTCTGCTCTTCAGCTGGGGAGGAGCTTCCACGATTAAAGCACTTCATTTTGCCTGGCTAGCACAGCCAGCCTAGCAGAGATTCTTTCGTAACACTCAAATGATTTACAGCAGCAGCGGCAGCTATGACTACAACTGGACTAAATCCAGTAACCAGCTCTTAAACTACCCAGTGTAAACCACAGCCAAATTCCACATACCACTTAGAAAATTCACACAACATAGTGATCATCCAAGTGCTTAACTTGAGTGTTCTGATACCGACAAATATATTCAGTTATTCCATTTTAATTTGTTGCAAAGTCTTGGCAGAGCTTGAAATATATTCACTTCCAGACGCAGAACCACTACAGCCTGGGGTAGGCAGCAGATAAGGCTCTGTTCACACGATACCTTTCAACACCATCTATATTTTTCCTTGGGTTGTGAATATCTAATTTGCCTATAGTCTGAGAATAGCCTGTTGTTTTTAAGTTTTAAAGTGCTGTTTATTATGTTTGGAATAAGACAGATTCTCTGCCCTTGTTTCACTGTTTTTTTAACTTATATATATATATATATGTTATTGCTGCTGATACAAAAATATTTTCATCAGATCTTCACTATAGATAAAACCTGAACTTTTAATTAATTGATTTCCTGGCAATTTTCTTAGGTTAAAAACACAAGATGTGTATTGTGCAATGCTCATCTCTCACAATTACAGAGAGGTCTGAGGCTGTGATATGCACCACTTGCTTGGCAGGAGTACTCACAGTAGCTGCTCAAGACCTGTTCTTCACTTCTCATTACTGAGAAGGGCTTTTTTATTATTTTTGTGTAGTGCAGTCTCTGATTCAGTGTACAAAGCACTGTAAGTTTCAAACTGGCTCTATGCATTAGACTATTTTAAAATAGAAAAGACATAATATTAGTCAAATCATTATAAACTAAGAGCTTTTGTATCCCAGCTGATTTAAGGGCTTCATGACATCTTCATATTTGTGAAGACAGGAGGAGATGACTCTGCTGTGGACTAATGTGGTTGTGAACTAAAGTATTTAAATATTAACTCAGATATAACCATTTAACTAAACAGTCAACAAAAATACAACATGAGCATCTCATCATTCCCTTTTCTGCACAGCTGATGGAGATTGTCCACTTAGAGAGATTTACAAGTCTCAGTTAAGAAGAACCCTGTGTAGTATATTGGAGTCACATATTGAGAGCTATGCAGATGTGACACAGTGGTAGATTGTGATAGAGGGGCCTATTACATTATAACAAACTTCAGCAACATTACTTATAGTTACATGTATATTTACATATATATGTGTGTGTGTGTGTGTGTGTATTTATAGTTTCAAGCAAGAAATGTCACCTTTTTCATTTCTTGGTAAGAAACCATTAAAGCTTGATAAGGGTTAACCATTAAAGTTAAGAGAGGCTATTAAAATGGAAGGGATTTGCTAAAATATCAAGCAGTTTCCTGTTCTGGTTCCCTAAATGGCAACAATCGCATGCTGGGCTATTTCAAAAATTGGGCTCCATTATGTAAGATCTACGCTTGTAGGCTGTAAGAGTCTTTGCAGGTTTACTCTGTGCAGTGTGTGAGCAGAGGGATGCTGACATTTATTTCCAAAGCCACGTGATTCACTTCAGAGACGTGGTAGGCAGGGCGCCTCTGCTGAGTCACAAAATGGTAGAAGCTGGACGGCGCTTCTGGAAATAATCTGGTCCAACCTCCTGCTCAGGAGAGGGTCACCTAAAGCAGACTGCTTAGGGCCATGCACAGTCACTTCTCCAAAACGGAGACCCCAGATCTCCTCTGAGCGACCTGTTCACTGATCTATGTGACCCTATAGGCTTTTTTCAGAGTAGAGGCTTCACTGATGTCAATATTACATTTTCTTGTAGCCCCCACGGACATAAGACAGAAAAAGTCATCTGAGATAACGAACAGCCAGCTAGGAAAAATTGAACAGTCCCCAGCCATACATATTAATACCAAAACATGGGAACCAATTTGCAATATTAATACTTAAAATTTAAAAGGTATTTTTAGATGCTGGCTGGGAAAATTCTTTTATAATATAGAAGTGCAAACTACACTTTTACTATCACTGAATTCTGCTGAGAGTTACATTATATTTCATTTATATCACAAGCTTTAACCCTTTAATTTCTGATCTTCTTTATCTTTTCAAAACTGTTTCATCCCCAGCCCAGTTGGTTCTTGATTAGAGATATACAAGGCAAAACCACAAACATGTTTTCTACTAAGAAGTATATAGTACGCAATCTCAACATTTAGTCTGATTCTAAATCTTCAGCTACTTCAGCTTTTATGGTTATCAGGACAATTTTCTGGACAGGATGAGCAGAAATGTTGTAAAACGCCCTGTCTTTAAAGCTTTTTAAAACCATTTTTCTCTGTTATCATGGTCCTGGAATTTGACAGTGTTTTGCAACAACAGCAATGAAACTCTACCCATATATCTCAGCTCTATACATGAAAGCTTCATAGCCTGTCACTAGACTCGTGATAACAGCAGCTTAGCAGAAAATACCTGCTTTCCTTCTAGATATGTAGGGCTTATTGATTTAAAATGTAGTGATTATGAGAAGTCATTAAGATCGAGATTCTGTCTTTTGCTTCAGCTTTTAATGCCAATTTCTTATGTCATCACTTGTTACAGTCAGCTCCAGGTACAGCCAGCAACTTTTAATAAAGCTCTTTTAAAATTAAATTAAAACAAGACATTACACACTACAAATGACCAAAAAATGATCTATTTTGAATGAAATTGACTTTTTTTTTTTTTTTGTGAATCAGAAAAAGGGGATAACTCATTGCCTTTTTTCATGAAAAATTGTGTGTGAGATATGACATTTCCCAATGGAAAAAAAATAAGAAGAAGAAGGAAAAAAAAGAAAAGATATAAAATTTTAAGATGGATAAGCTGACTAAAAACTCTTGCTAATATTTTCTAAATCTGAAAAGAAAATTACAGCATAAGAGAGAGTGACTTTCCTTTTTAGTGACAAGACATGAAAATGGTATCTAAATCCATTCCAGCTGGAGATATACCTGAATATTTATACCCATATCCAGACTGCTGTTCACAGTACAAATGACTCTACAATAAGAAAACAACTTCCATATGAAACATTTTCAATTTTACTAAAAACAGGATCAACACTTTGTCTTCTGCTCAGTTATTGTAGCCCACTGTAAAATGGCTGCTGATGTCTGCAGAGCAGAGCTCTCAGGAGCAGAGAGCAGCAACATACCAAAAGCAGAAGCAATCAGAGCGGCATAAGTCACGCTCACTAAATCCTGATAGCAGGAGTTTCAGTAAAATCGTATTTCAATACAAATTTTCAGCCCTCAAGGGGGA
This sequence comes from Cygnus atratus, assembly GCF_013377495.2. Classification (NCBI taxonomy): domain Eukaryota; kingdom Metazoa; phylum Chordata; class Aves; order Anseriformes; family Anatidae; genus Cygnus; species Cygnus atratus. The sequence continues at coordinate 27,373,092 of NC_066396.1, read as the reverse complement.
AACCCAAAGTTTTGGAGCATGTCTTTATGGTGGCATAGTCATTGAACTCAGCTTCTACACCTGAAGTTTCAGTGCTCATGTCCAATGTAATCATTTATGGCCAATTGCTATTGCTTTAAGCAGCCTTGCGGGTCTTTTTTTTTTTTTTTTTTGTCAGCTTCAGAATATGTCGAGGTGTCAAACCTAATTTTTCTCACCGCTCCTGCATGCCAGTAGTTTGCAGTTAAAAATGCTATCGGACTGAATCATGATGCTATTTCCAACATCAAAACGTACAAAGTGCTGTAGGGGATAGTCTCTTCTGCAAACAGGTGGCAAATGTTTCTGAGAAATGCAAAATGTAGTGCTTCAGCAGGACAGAGTACTACAGAGTTTCACGGTCATTGCTGTGTTTTATGCTGGTAGTTGTGTTTTACGACAATTGCTTACAAAACTTATCAAAAGTTAAAGTCCCATCAGAATGAAAGAAGAACTTGAGTTGCACATGACCTCATGTTGCCAATTACAAGTAAACTTCTATAAACGATCTTGGCAGGTGTTGGCAACTCTATTGTGTAGGCATTTTTAGGGCTTTCATCCGAATTTTGGCACTTCGGAGCTGCATCTGGCAGAGGGCCACAGCAGTACCAGGAGTTCGTGATGCTCTCTGTGTGTCTGTGCATGTACATGTGCATGAGAGGAACTGGAGGTCCTGATAGCACAAGTCTGCTCCCCTAGGTTTCAGCAGAGACTTGGGCATGTTGCTCCAGCACGGTGTCAATGTCGACTGTAGGGACACATGAACTGACCTCTGACCAGCTGTATCCTCTCTTTTGCCCAGAGCTTACCACCTCCATGTGGAGGAGGGTGCAGGCATGGGGGGTTACAAGTGATGGTGAACCTCCCAAACACACAACCACACTGTCTGCATGGGGGTGGCAAGCCTCTGGCATGGAGACCAGCTTGAGCAGCTGGAACAGAAAGAGTGTTTTCTGAGTGTTTTCTGGAGCTCATTCATGTGGACAACCTCTGCCAGAATCCCACATGTCAATGTCCATCTAGAAAGGAACAAATGTAGTCTAAATCTTACAGAGCAGAATAACGCCTGTCTCTAAAAATACAAGTCCTTGTATCCATCTCAGGGATTGCTACTGAAAGATTCTCTGTGTTATAGTGGCTACGTTAACCATTAGGAGTTAAATAAATACTTAAGAAAATGAGATAAAATGCACATCCTAAGAGAACCTGTGCACCAGTAACAACTTCCAGTTCATTGTTATCTATGTGGGCCCTTCAAAACGGGTACGTGCACATTCACCTTTGCTCAAGCTCAAGGAGGGGTGAAGGGGAGAGGGAAAGGTTGGGATGAGAGCAGGTCATGGAGGAAGTAGAAATGTTGTTACTCCTTTTGTAGGCACATTTTGGATGCCTTTAGTATATCAACTGACAATTTTAATTTGTCTCTGTGCTTAAAAAGAAAAAAAGTTGAAACTAGTTTCTTTGTCATCACATATCAAACAGATCTCAGGTGATGGGTTGAGCAGCTAGAGTTGAGGATTTCAGAATTTTTTTGTATGAGGATTGTCCAAACATGCATATAGATACCTAATTTCTTTATCACTTTCAAAAGTACTAAGATGGCAGTTTCTGTACATGCCTTTGCACGTGCAGTGATACAAACTGTGCATGTAAATAATTGTAAGTATAGGGATTTAAGCCTATACAGCATTGTTGAAAAAAGAATGCAAATACCATGTTTCTATGGGGTGGCACCAAGAAAAAAATCTTGCTCTTAAAGTGCTACTGTTTTGAGTGGTTTTGTTTGTTTGTTTGTTTTTCTTTATTATTTTGCAGACAACAGAAAGAGAAGTGAATTTAGTGGAGCAGAAAATAAACAAGAGATAGAAAAACTAAAAAAGCTGTACAGTTTATTTTGAAAGGAGATAGTAAATATATTCTTGTCTCATGTGAAAATCAATGTTCAAGGACAAACAATCTGACCAATCCAAGAAAACTTTAAAAGTTTGTAGGGAAGTAAGTAGGTAGGTATCTACACAGGCACACAGGCACACATGCATATAATTTACACGTAGAAACATTTTCATGTGACAAGATGCAATTTAATCTGTTTATCTTGATGAGATAATGTGGTGAGGTAGACAGGATTGTAAAAGAGGTTTTCGCTTTTCATTCCTGGCCCTGCTACAACAAATTTCAACATTATTGTGTTTTCTTCTTACTCTTTGTTTTCTGTTTAAGTAATGTAAATTTTAAGCTCTTGAAAGAACTTGCTGCATATTTGCAGAATGTTTTACTCTGTGGGTTCCCAAATTAGTTGAAATCTCTTGGCTTTGATGTAATAACAATAGCAGATAAACCCAACCTATAATTTTCATAAATGCAAGTATATTTTCAAGAACTAAATGTCACGGTTTCCTGGGTGCTTTGCAGATGAGCTGTGGTATACTACCCAAATTTACCCTTATGTTAAATTACAGATCTTTGCAAGACTTCTCTGATGCTTATCAAAGAAAATTCTGCACAATATGCAGTAGGTGACAGGAAAGATTGAACCAGCTAGCCAAGCTCAAGTGACAGATTTCAGCTGTATTGTAGGACAAATAATTTGATCCATTGCCTTTTGACCTAACTTTTGCTATTTCATTTTACAAAATTTTCATTAGAACCAACAAGACCAACAAGTCAATCAACAGAGTGATGTATCCCTTGGAGCAACAATGGGAAGCAGAACAGAGGCCTTCGTATCAGGTGAAATATTTAACAAAACATAATTTACATATCAATGGTGTTTCTACCACTGAGGTTAATAAATGTAGTGATAAAAGTAAAACTGGTAGCCTGAACAGGCTTCTGTGACTTGGGTATTTCATTCTCTGAACTAATAATGAAGAATAATTGTCTTTTGAAGTGTTTATTATCCCTTAAAAAGATGCTTGGAGGTCTAAACAAGACAATTAAATTAAAATGAACATTCAGTAAAATTGAGCCAAATAAAATTAATCAATGAAATGCGAGGAACATAATAAGAAAAATTATTCTGCATCTGGATCTTCCATATTCTAAGCCTAAGTTGAGACAAAGGTGGTAAATCCTTAATTGATAATGGGTAGCATCCTTGGAACTACTGAGTAGTTGGTGAAAAGTTCTGCAAAAGAGACATTCGATACTTTCAGATACAGACTGTATAAAACACATAATCCACATGTGTAACTTACTGTCTCTACAAACTAATTGTCTTGTTTCTCAGATGCACTGAAATTTACCACAACCTTTCAAAAGATTTAGCAGTCACTGAACTGTTTAATTATGAATGTTTGAAAAACATTTTTAGGCATCAGTGAAGGTATCTTCACCACTGATGTCACGACATAAATCAGATTTAACATGTTATGTCCAAGTCAGACAGGATATAAACAGTTTGCATTTGCATCATCTCTTTGTACGGACTTTCTCCGTGAACAAAGAACGTACTTCACAAAATGTTTAAGACAGATTCAGTTTGTGCTTTTATGATTTGGGTGAGTGCTTGGAAACCTAAAAACTCCAGAATTCCTCAGAAAGAAATGCATTTTCACAGGCAATGCCATTGATTACATTTTCAGAAGAAAGAAGAAGAGATACTGGAGGAAATTGTCCCATATACTATCTCTAATGTGAGCCTCTCTCACATCATTTCTTTAAAATTATTGGTCAAAAACAAAGATTATCTTCACTGCGCCTTACAGCTTGACACCCTATTCCTTCTCCATCTTTATGCCTAGTGCCCTACCTGACTGCAGACATTGGGAGAGAAAAATCTAACTTGCCACAGTCCATTGTCTATTACCACCTCTAATGTGCTTAGTAAGATACATTTGTTTAATTTGCACTTTGAACTAATGCTGTACACTGGTGTGCCTTCACATGAAGACCACCACAGGGTTGAGAGCAGACTGTCTGCAGAGCCCCAAGGTTGCTTTGTTGCCCTATCAGCATAAACTGGGAACTAGCCAGCACAACCAACACTCTAGCTTCCAACCAGGACACTCTGCATGTGCCGCTGCCTGAATGGGGGGTGAGGGGGGGTGTCTATATTTTTACACTTTTGCACAATTCCATGGAGCACGGCTTCCCACTAGGATGCTGCTCTGTTTGTTTTAATTCTTCAAGGGTTATTCCCAAGGAGTGCTGTGCTGCAAGCTGTGCCTTCCCCAGGGGACTAGGTTGAAAAGGAGCTCAAGCACATGAAAGGTACCCTTCACATATAGCTTGTTTCCACCTTTCTTTCTCCGAGTGGCTATCACAGATATCCACTGAATTATATGCAGTGGAATTGCTCTAAGCAGATGTTACCTCCTGAGTAACAAAGTAAAGCTCAGGCCAAGAATTAGGCTAACTGATTTATACATCTTCAGTGCAGAGAATTGCTCTGCTGGCCTCAGAAGCTCAGAGGTCTTAAGAAAGTATACAGGTAGGCAGTGGGCATTAAATTTAATTAATCCATTGGCATTTAATTTAGGCTAGTGGAGCAAGGAATTAAGGCAAATTTAGACCTGGGGAGCATGGCCAAAGTTTCTTTATCAACTTGGCTGCTGTCTGTACTAGTGATAGAACTAAACAGAAGTGAAGTGTTTTTCCAAGTAATTTGTCACTAGTTGTAATGATGATAGCAACAGTGACACTGCAATACCTGATAACTGATTCATCATTTAGGCTAGGGGTAACTGGCTTTTTGATCCATTCATTCATATTGGCAGAAAGTCAGCTGCTTTGATAGGCATGCTACAGTCTCTGACTCCAAGATCAGCACGCCACTCTTTGAGCTTATATCTGGAATATGATGAGCACACTCTACTTTAAATGAGCCCTAATTACAGATTACTTTTCATTAAATTTTAATGTGCAACCAGAGGAAGTTGCTCGTTTATGACACCTTGTTTGGTATAAGGCTCTTTCAGTAGGCACAAACTACATATTGAGACAAAGAGAAAAAAATAAGAACTGGGTACAGCTGCACATTTTGTCTCTGGGCTGATGAAATGTGGGATATTTCCAGCCTCAGAGCTCTCCTGGGTTGTCTGTTTTCTTGATTTGTTACTGTTGACACTAGGACAGGCTTGGTCTTCACAACAGCATAGTCCATTGCAAAATGTCAGTCTGCAAGCTGACTATGGTGTTGGAATGGCTGCCAGAGAAACTGTGTCTCTGCAACTATTGTACACGTTATAAGGCTTGGGATTGACTAGACAAACTGTTCATTCCATTCACTCACATGCTACTCAAATTAAGCAGAAGTTTATTCTGCAAGTGCTTTTAATGTTTTCAAGAGGCTAGTCATGGCGTAAGTACTACTCAGGATGAGTAACACAAGTTTGGCTTTCTATACAGAGTGATATTTTGCAGCTTTAGTCTTAATAACGGAATTTCTTACATCAAAATTATGCAGACACTTTGTAGCCTGTTTTAGCACAACTTCACTGTGTGGGTATTAAAAAATTCAAAATTAAGGCAACAACATCCAAAATTCTGCAATAACACTTTGACTATCTGAGAACTCTGTTCATCTCACATTATAAAGCTAGAAAATTTTAAAAGACTATTCCCCAAGGATGTTTGAAAATTTCATCTTTAGAGAGTCTTACCACGTACGTTTTGTGAGTTATTTTTTTCAGCTGTTTCTTGCACAAGTTTTGAGAGACGTTATGATGAAATTTGTATTTCTGCCCAGAATGCAAAATAAGTCCCAGCTCTTAGATTGGCTTTCTGTGACTCCTTAAAGTATTTTCTCTTCATAACTGCCATTACAGTACTACACTATAACTTTCACACATATTTGTCATATATGTTAAAGGTCTCAAACAATTATAATTGCATTATTGTTCTGCTTCAAGACGTGTTTTACTGTTAGAGGGCATTTCATGTTTTTCTTTCTCAAAATTTGTGTCATTAACTCATGCTGTCATGTTGCTGGACAGTTCTCTGTAGCTCCATATAACATGTTACCACTGTAAATTCTGTGGTATTTAAGAGCTGCCAGTAAAAGAAAACATATGAGTTCTGGTAGGAAGGCATTTATTTTGTTGTTGAACTATAAGCAGAGTTGAAGAACTTCCTTACCCCTTCCAAATAGCACTTTAACAGATGATTAATTTCACAGAATTTTATGTCTTCAAGTAAAATGTCATACATTTTAAAAATAACTAATTATTTTGGCCTAAGGGATACTATAAACTGGCCTGCCATTGACATAACTACAGGAGATCAGGACTTATTGTGCTGATCATGGACTTGCTGGACGTGAGCAGAGACTGTTTGGTTGAGCCCCTAAGATGGCAGCAATACAAATAGACAAGACTAGCAGCTGGCACTGTCTGTTTCCTTGTGTTCTTCAGGAATAAATATGACATTCAGAATGCTTTTATGTGCTAGCCAGATACCTTACTGTGCCTAGAGTCGGGAAGAAAAACATATTTATCAGAAAGTCAGAGAAAATAATCAAATTGTGGCAACAGAGGGTCAATTTTACTTTCCTACCAGATGGAGTGAGAAACAATAAGGAAGAACTTGCCCTGGTGTATTCTCAACCTCTTTTGCTTCATTCTAACATGAGTTTCAAAACCATAAATCACTGTTGGAGTTTCTGGGGCATTTTTTTTTTGAAGAGTTTCATTTAAATTCTCTTAAAATTTCTGATAAATCTTCCATCTAGGCAGTGAGCCAAGAAATGATCACCAGGCGACACTGAAGTCCAGTCCATGACCTCAAACTTAATTTCAGTATGTCCCTGGACTGTACTGTAACAGGATGTGATAGGATGTTTGTGTATGTAGACACAGTATGGACTAGGGCACTAAGCATGTGGCTGGGAGCCAGGAGGAAGAAGAGACACGGTACCTTTGAGAATGTATATACAAAATTCGCAGGACATGACTGAACCACAGTCTAGGACACAGATTTCCTGGGTGCATTAATAACTTCTGGTGTTTTCTCTACAGGAATACTTCTCATTATACTCCTATGGAAAAAAATAAAAAATGAAAATGTTATAAAACATTATACTCCTATGGGGAAAAAATATATAAATAACTGAATGATTTCTGTTTTGTTTGTCATATATGTCACATGTGTTTCATAGTACTCCAGGGAGAAACCTTAGCTCTGAATTCACTTTCTAATGCATTGAGTTTTTTTAAAACTACATTTGAACTTTCAATCTTCTATGCAGCCCCCCTCAGATCTCATTTGGTCTTCCCTACTCTCACATGGTGCTGACAGAGACACCAGTATATCTGACTCTTACTCTCCAGTTTTCTGTCTCTCTTTGGCCATGCTGCCTTCTTGTCCTCACTCTGTTTAGATCTTTTCCAGGGACCCAGTTTATCTGTAATCTAACAGACACATTAATCAGCCGTCTTCACCACCCACATGTTTAAGATGAAGCAAGTGAAAAGAAGAATGGTGACATTTTCTATGGGAGTGTCAGAACATCCTACCTTTTCTGCATTTGTTCCCTAAGTAGTTCAGACAGAGAGACTTGGGTCTCTGCTTTTGCTATACAACAGTAAATTAACAAAGATAATCAGTAATAATTGAGTTGCTACCTAATTCAGAATAGTCTGAAGGTGTGTTGGTTGTTGTAAACAACATGCATGTTGCATTGATATATGTTGTACGCTGTGAAAATATAAAGGAATGTTTGTTATGAAACTCCCTGCCTCAGAGAGCTTATAGTGTGAGCCTTGTGGATATATTTATTTATTTATTTAAATTATTGATAGGAATAAAAATCCGTGGCTTTAACACCAACCTAACAAAGTGTTGTTGTTTTTTTTTCCTTTTTTTTTTTTTCTTTTTTTCTGGAAAATGGGATGTGTTGTACTGGCTGAGGCAGCAGGGACTTCATCATCTAATCCCTTGGAGAATCTGGGAACCTCTGAGCACTCAAAGCCTACAAATCAGAGTAACTCTCACTTCAGCAGAAGAGGGTAAAATTTGACTCTTTCCAGCAAACATTATCAGCATTTCTCAGCAACTGCTGGGAAGAATACTAACAGTAAGTATTCCTGTTTTCTTACTTGTTGGGGATTGTGTGTGCCCTTTGAAGCCAGGTGTTTCTGCTGACAGTAGAGAGGACCATTCATTTGTAGCATCTCCTGCTGCAGCAACTCCAGTAATGACTGCAAAGGCAAGGGACCCAAAACAGCTGCACATCAAAATCTTAAAACACAAAGTTGAAAATACTGTAACTTACTTGGAAGGTTCCTTCTACTACAGCAAGGATGCAATGTTCTATTCTGGGAGATGGCTGTTCCTCCAAAGTGTTATTGTTTGTCTAATGCACTTGCTGAAGGATAGGACATTATCTGCCTACGCATAAAATGCAGGAGCGGTGTTATTTCTCCAATTTGCATTATTCATCCAGAACAAGAAAGCTTTTCTTGTCAAGAGGAAGCTGGTTGGGCTGGCTTGCTCTGCCTATCCTTAATAAATAACTGAAACATCTTTTTAGTCATCTAAACATAGAACAATGTGTTTTGTTTGTTTAAAAGCCAGGGCTAATTTAGTAACCAAAAGTTAACTTTGGTTAAAAAATAAAAATAATAATAATAAAAAAAACAGTAAGGTATACAGATAAGCAAGTTGGTTACAAAACATTTTTACCTGCGGAAAGGAAAGGGAAAAAAAAAAAGGAAAAAAAAAAAGAAGAAATTAAGAAGGACAACAGAGTTTTAACTCTGTGGAGGGCACTGAATCAATACCTTCAGAAAATAGCCTTTGTTAAAACAGCAGGGCTTGAAAGGCAGACTGGAGAAGAACAGGATCAAGCCTGGCCAGGAACGGGGCCATGTGATCAAGTGCAGAGTGGGCTCTCAGTCATTCATTGCTACATTCCCTAATGCTAGAATCCAGCAGCAGCAGTTCAATACACCTTATAGGACTGTGACATTTGGGACTGGTGGGTTTAACATACGAAGTGTTATTTCCACATTGTACAGAAACAGGTATCAGCGATATTCCCCAGCCTGCTATGGGAACTAATTGCACAGAATTTAAATGCTTTCCTTTCTAGTGTGCTGTATTTTAACACCATTTTACTATTCTGCTTTACCTAATTAATTCAGAGTTAGATTTTGAAGGTGTGGGAAGAAACCTACAAAAATACTAAAAGCAGCTCTTCTCCAAGATTATTTAACTGTGGCTTTGCCAACAGTCAAAAGAGATTAGTAGGGCTTTTCTCCCTTCTACCCGTTCACATGGTGTGTAACCTCCCCAGCACAGCTGCAGCTGTCACAGCTGTAACACAAACTTCCTGAAGTGTAGGAAGAACAAGACTATTTTTATTGGTGGTGACACTGTCTTTAGAGTTCATCACATGCTAGCCTAAATCTCTCTGCCAGTCTCCCTTCTGTAGTGTTACATTTATTTATTTTATATTATTTGTGCAAGTGTTTGATATTTAAAGATGTAAGAGAGTTATATTAAGGAAAGTATTTATAATTATTATTTGATACTTAAACATGCAAGTTTAGGATAAACTGTGTTGGCCAAGAATTTTGTTCCTAACATGTCTGTCTTCTGTATTTCCGACAATCTGGTATACATATGTGCTTTTGTAGTTATGGTTGCAGTGATATGTTGCAGTGACATTATGCCTGTTAACAAGTTGTTGTGCCAGTTTTGCGTGACACACATGGCAGCAAATGATTGGATAGATGAACCGTCTGCCTGAGCCTACTTGCACCAGCTTTCCAGTGGGAAGTCCCTTCTGTTTGATGTTAATGTCATAGTGATGTACTGCGGCTTCGACGGTAGCTGTGAATATTCATGTGATATTATGTATTTGTACTTTGGAAGGTGCTGAATTCATGGTCTATAAGGATTACAGATGACTACAATTTATTTCTTTATTTCTGACAAATCTAATAAGAGAAATGAAAAATCATGTGGTGCACTGATAGAAATTCTGCAAAGTAAGTATGACCAATTTAAGCAATGGCTTAAAAAATAAAAATAAAAAAATGGCTCAAATGCATAAATCCAGGAATTATGCACTTGCCCCCAACTCCCTACAAAAAACTATAGATAAATACAGATATTTTCCTCAAGCTGGCATTTGATATTCAATATTCTTCTATAAGATGATAAAAATGGTACTTTTTTATTATTATTATTCATAGAATCATATAATATCCCGAGTTGGAAAGGAACCAAAAGGATCCTTGATTCCAACTCCTGGCTCCACACAGGACCACCCAAAAATCAGACCACCCAGAAATTAGACCATGTGTCTAAGAGCTTTGTCCAAACGCTTCTCAAGCTCCAGCGGGCTCGGTGCCATGACCACTGCCCTGGAGAGCCTGTCCCAGTGCCTGACCACCCCCTGGGTGCAGAACCTTTCCCTAACACCCAGCCTGACCCTCCCCTGTTCCCAGCTCCATGCCGTTCCCTCGGGTCCTGTCGCTGTCCCCAGAGAGCAGAGCTCAGCGCCTGCCCCTCCGCTCCCCTTGTGAGGGAGCTGCAGGCCGCCATGAGGCCTTCCCTCAGCCTGCTCTGCTCTGGGCTGAGCAAACCGAGGAGCCAGAGCCGCTACTTATACATCTTTCCTTCTAGACGCTTCACCATCTTTGTAGCCCTCCTTTGGATGCAAATAGTTTTTTGTCCTTCATATACTGTGGGGCCCCAAACTGCACACAGTGCTCACAGTGAGGCGGCACAGCACAGAGCAGAGCAGGACAATCCCTTCCCCCGACCAGCTGGCAGTGCTGGGCCTGATGCACCCCAGGGTAGGGTTGCCCCTCCTGGCTGCCAGGGCACACTGCTGGCTCATGTTCAGTTTGCTGTCAACCAGAACCCCCAAATCTCTTTCTGTTGGGCTTCTCTCCAGCCTCTCGTCCCTCATCTGTACATATAACCAGGGTTGCCCCATCCCAGGTACAGAATCTGTCACTTGCTCTTGTTGAACTTTATGCAGTTGGTGATTGCCCAGCCCTCTAACTAGTCAAGATTTCTCTGCAAGGCCTCTACCCTCAAGGGAGTCAACAGTGTCCTCCCAGTTTAGTGTCACCTATAAATTTACTTAGTACACCTTCAAGTCCTATATCCAAGTCATTAATTAAAATATTAAAGAGATCTGGCCCTAAAATGGAGCTCTGGGGAACCCCATTAGTGACTGCACACCAGCCTGATGCAACCCCATTTACAATAACCGTTTGAGCCCAACACATCAACCAGTTGCTCACCCATTGTATTAAATGCTTGTCTAGCTGTATGGTGGACATTTTGTCCAGGAGGATACTGTAAAAAACAGTATCAAAAGCATTGCTGAGATCCAAAAAGACCATACTTGCTGGCTTCAGGCATCACATCTATTTTTCAATGCATTGAGTGGAAATAATTTATATTTCAAGAAAATGGAACATGATACAGTGAAAACATGTTGCCCTCTTTGTGTTCCAACATACATAGTGGTTGATGGCTGTAGTGGCAGGTCTAACTCTAAGGTAAACATAAGACATTAATTCTTTGAGGAAAACTAGTAAAATAAACATGGTTATGGCAGAAGCCACTCTCACAATTATGTACAGGTAAGTGTTTCTGTCTCTGCAGAGAAAAACACCTGTGTGGGGGCAGTTGCTGTGGCATCCTCTTGGCAGTGCCCGCATTCCACCTAGCAATCCCAGGGGAACAGATCACAGTTACTCCAGGGAAGCATCTCTGCTCAACACAGCCAATCCACTGCAAAGGGACTGAAAAACTCTTCTGACACTGTTTTATGGATATGACAGGAAGTTTCTTCACTGTCTCCATCCCCAACATTCAGCAATACCATTCATGTTTTAGACAGAGATTCACATCTGTGTATGAATCTTGAGCGAGTTTCCTCACTGCCACCATCCTCATGACTACATTTGGCATGTCCATGGAAAAACTTTAATTACCCCCAAAAAAAAAAGAATTTGTGTTTTTCAGACTCTACCTACCATATCAAAGTTGTATCAGGATGTATCAATTCTGCACATGGATTTTCTTAATTAAAGATCAGCTTTGTAGTTGCTTGACCTTCAGCCTTGCCTCTGAACACAGCTTGTGCACAAGTTCTTGGAAAGGAGTAAGTTTCTTTGTTTCCTTACCAGGACTCATCTTGACTTATCTTTTGGCTTCAGGAGATCTGTCTTTTCCTAGCATGGCCCTATTAATTGGCCATCATTGTCCATAGCTAGAATCATAGAATTACAGAATATCTTGAGTTAGAAATGACCCACAAGTATCATCAAGTCCTACTCTATAACTACTTCCCTGATGAGTTTGTTCCAGTACTATTTAAATAAATATTGTCTTGCAACAGGAAGCACATTATGGTGTTACTTGTGCCATGCCGAAAATGCTATAGTTAATGCTTTCACTTGTTCTCTTTTCTTATGTAAACTTCCATCCAGCTCAAGGTAGCTAAAGGAGTCAGTTGCTAGAGCACCTGATATGATGTGGAATGAAACGCAAGTGTTGACAGGCCAGGAAATTGTCTGAACAGTTTTTTAACACACCTCCATACTCTTCAAGTCAGAGTGGGAGTTGAGATGCCTTTCATCATGGTGAAAGTCCTAAAATGACAGTCAGAACAGACCTTTTTCTTTGCAGCAGCTTTATTACCCTTCATTGGCTTTTCTGCTCTTTCAGATATTTTTGGTGGGAAAGAGACTAACAGAGAAAAGAATCGAACAGGGTATGGTAATTCTGACACAAACAGAACAAATAGGTTGTTATGGTGCTATGAGCAAAAACATCATTCCCCAATCTGTAGAACAGAAGTGGCTTCTGAGAAATTTCTGAAGTCAACCTTGTATACCAAGTGATCAGTCTTCTCATTTTTCTGCCTTCCAGCTCTCCCATACTCAGTTGCACATATGCTTGTCCATCAAGCAGTGGGTTTTTAAAGCACAGGGCTAGCTGGTGTGAGAAGGTACAATGAAGATACCTTTTGCAGCATTTCATCACGGTTGGAGTAATTGTCTGGAGACTTACGCATTTGGACTTCACTGAGTGCTCAAAAGAGCACAGCAAGTCCATGCCAGGACAATTTCTGGGCGCAAAATCACGTTTCCCCTCAGTGAACCTGGTACCTGACTAATGAGAACAGCTAGAGCAAAGGTTAGACCAAATTTTTCTTTCTTCTTTGGAACAGATAAGGAGTCCTATAAACCCTCAAGGAGCCCTGACAGAGGAGAAGGCTCATAAACTCAAAGAGATCCTATGATTTATTAACAGTCTTACCAAGGCAATTTAGTGATGGGGATGGAGTGAAGATTTTAAAGCAAAAGTTTTCCGTTTCTGCTCTTCCAGTGTAATACACACATATGTTCATGAAAAGGAAGAAAAAAATCCACACTGTCTGGCAATCCACCAAATCACCAATGTGTGTTTGCTGATATGCCCATAAAAAGAATTGTGCAATCCTAGGTGTGTCAGTGGTGAGGAAATAAAATTGAATTTAGTACTCTGGTTATTACATAGAAAGGTCTATGCTATCAGAAGACAGCCTGCCAAATAGCCAGTACCTGAACTGGTACTGCCTTTTCTTTCACAGACCAGACCTTTTCACATTCTTCAGCGTTCTTGTTTATGAATCCTTTGAACATCACAGGGATCAAAACTTTGGCAAGTCTTCAGGAAGATGTTTTCCTCGGATATTTGCTGCATGCAGGATGGTTCAAAATTGGCATCATGAAGTTTCAAAAGATAGAAAGAAGATAGGGATAAAGGTAGAAAGTGAGTAGATGAGTGTGAGACAAAAAAAAAAAAAGTGAAATAATATTTTAGGTAATTAACTATACCTGTCACATTAGTCAGCCTCTGGTACCTCATTCTCCCAGTAAAGCAAATATACATATTTTTGTTCTATTAAGTCTATGCAATTATGTACTCCTGTTTTACGGTCTATCTAATTTATTCCCAACAATTTCCTTTCAGATGGAACTTTCCATAGTTGAATGGTTTATAACTTTAAAATTTTCATTCATTGGTTCCATTCAAAACCTCACAAACTCGTCTTTCATTGCCCCAAAGACTCATATTAATCATTCAGTACAGGGCCAGTGCAAATTTTTGAATGAATTAACTGAAAATAAAGTCAAGGCAATTTGTCTAAAACTGTTTTTTCATTCTTATGCTCAAGAGAAACTTTCACAGATGATGGTACATTACCATTTTAATAATTAACCAGTCACTCTAGTGTACAGACTTGCTTTGGTTGCCATATTAATTGCCAGAGAGCTATAAACTAGGGAAAAAATGCTAGCATTTGGAATTACAGCAAGCACTTTATGAAACACTGCAATTTTCTACACCCAGATTAGCAATAGGAATTCTTTATCATCTTAGGTCACAAAAGTATCATAGAATTCAGGTAAATTGAATTCTGCTTTTTAAAGTTTTATTTTATTTTATTTTATTTTATTTTATTTTATTTTATTTTATCATAATACTAGTTTTCATAATATATCTAGGCATTTACAGGCTATATGAACATTGTTTTAAATGTCTCAAATGCCTGTTTAAAGAAAGTTTTTGAAAAAGTAAATGAACTGTTTATCCAGGAAACAAAACACAGAAGTGATCAGTAAGATTAATGATATAACTTAAATATTATTGCAACTAGCAGGAAAATAACAAATTCCTTAAAAAATAATACAATAAATAAATTGAAATGTCTATATATTTTAGCAAATAAAATAATGCAAATCTCCTCTATTAACAAAATGGTGTTTCTTATCTTCCTTTATGTTTTGTTGTTGTTGTTGAGTATATTATGTTTCAAAACATTTTATTAAAAGTTAGTTTTAATAAATGACAGCTATTCTATTTTTAGAAGATAGATAGTATCAAAGCAATTAGGCCAATGTGTTTGTGTGTGTTGGTCTGAAATGATTTTTAAAATAAATAAATAAATAAATAAAAGATATTTCTTATACTACGAACATTCTTTTCACAAAGTCAAAAAGTAAAAGAACCAGTAAGTAGGATAAAATATGTGGTAGAAGCAAATAGGCATTCTTCTACTGAAGTTAAAAAAAAAGGCATTCAGTTATGCTATTGTCATCTGGTCTTCATGACAGGCTACTTTTATTATTTATTTCATTAATTTATTGTCACTATAAATCTATTTTTTCTGATTGGAGAAGGAAAGGAAGCTTTGCCTTTTTATTTATAGTAAAGACTGTTTTCTTAATCACGTTGTTAAAAATAGCTTCATGAATGGACAAGGAGTACAGAATATAACACAGTGCAGTCTGGGTGAGGGTCATCAACAGATTACCGCCAGATTATCCAGATTATGTGATTATCACTGTGAAATGTAGGTGTGTTACAAATTAAATATTAATCAGATTTTACAAAAACTATTATTAAGTCAAGATAGCAACAGTTGGCCTACTGTATTTAAGTTGTGGTGCTTTTTAGTGTGGATTTCATAATTAATATAGCGAAGTGGAAAAAGGCTGGTAAAACTCCAATTCTTAAATTCATTTGAAAAGACCTTACACTGACTGTAGCAAGTATTCTTGATGAAGGAGTTTTGTTGTTACCCAGTTCAACTCCAAA
This sequence comes from Cygnus atratus, assembly GCF_013377495.2. Classification (NCBI taxonomy): domain Eukaryota; kingdom Metazoa; phylum Chordata; class Aves; order Anseriformes; family Anatidae; genus Cygnus; species Cygnus atratus. The sequence goes on along the minus strand of NC_066396.1, from coordinate 27,357,519 downwards.
TGAATTTCAAATATGTCTTTATCTTGACCACTTTCCCCTCCTCCAACATTCCTCCAACAGCTTTAACAAAGCCAACTTCATTTGCGTTTGGCAGCTAAAAGTCTAGTTCTTCCTGGAAGGTAGTGCATACACACATGCATTTTCCCAGCTTTATGAAATGCAGCACAATGGGTCAAAACTGCAGCAAAGAGAAGTGTCTTCTCTGGATATCCTTTTGTGAACACAGATGCCCCTTCTGCAAGACCTCATGCTCCAGCTGGAAGAAGTAAACCTAATCCACAGGATTCTCAAGAAAGTCTGATGCATAAAATAGCTCTACTCACCAGCAGGCAACTGCAAAACCCACCGGATTTCTCGGGAAGAAATAACATCGGGAAATTATAGGGAAGACACAGTTTTGCACTGTGCAGATATCTCAGCATCCATACTCTCAGACATTGAAGTCTTTCCTGCATCTGTCACATGACAAAAGTGACTCTTTGACTGGGGGACTTGAAAATAAAACGAAACACTCATTCAAAATTAAGGTTGAAATTTGTTTGCATTCTTCACCAGGAACACACTCCATATTATGATGGTAGCCCTAGTATCACTAATTTAACAAGGATACGTACAGGGATATGTAAGCACATAAGTGGCCACTGTTGCTCTGAATCCACATTGTGGAACCCACGCCCACTAGAGGAACTAAATTTAAATGCTGACTGAGAAAGAAAATATCAAATTCGCATTAAAACAAGTGTGAAACCAATGGAACCAGTCAAAAAAGCAAAGAGTGGAATGACACATAAAGTAGACGGAAATTATATCTTCCTGTTTTTAATCATTAAATAGTCGACGTGAAAGGAATTGTATTTCTCCTGCCCAAATAACGACCTCCCATAATACGTAGGTTAGCAAGGTTAATACAGAAGCACATTAATGGATAATGATGGAGATGATTTGAAAGCTCCTCCATGCACAGCTAATAACTATTTGCTATTTGTTACTTACCTATGGATGATTCAGTATTTCATTACTTCTAATGCACTCTGATTAATGTTTATATATTCACTCCAAATATTTTCTCTGTTATTTGTTTTAATCTGCACAATACCTATGACTATGGAAAATAATATTCACATTCCCAGATGTGATCATTAGGAAGTACTCTGTCAAAGGTGATGGCAGTAAGAGCAACCTCAAAAAATCCTGGGAGAGACTGAGAGCGTCACAGGTGCTTCAGGATGGATTTGTTCCTATAATAGCCTGGTCATGATAGTAGCACAGTGACAAAATTCTGTTTTGTTTGTTATTTTCCCTGGTCCTGGAAAGAACATCCTCAACTCTTTTTGACTCATAGCCTTGCAAAAAGTACAGAACTTCCTAGTTATTTAAGCTTGGAAGTCTTCTGTAAATTGTAATGAATTAGGAGCCTTTAATCTGCAGTGTGGTAAGCTGCCTTGAGACGTTCAGTGTGTACAGCCAGCTCTCAGATATACCCAAGGAGTTTAGGAATGCTTGTATATTACTGGATGTACACAGAATCTTTCAGGAGTGCCTCTTTGTCCGTAAAAACTCCAAGGGCCTGGCCTTTATTGCCCTAATAGTATTTTTTGTTTTAGGTTTTATGGGAAGAAAGGCAGTTGTATATTTCACCATTATGAAATATTAATAACTGGAAATAAAACATCATTGTTAAATAAAAATTTCTATCATCTGTTACTTTGTTGCTTTCTTGATTTTTATTATCATTATTATTAAAAGGAAAAAATATTGGTAGACTTCCTCTGTGATACTTTAATTGTGACTGTGGATAGGATTACTGATACCATTTCATGGCACCAGCACATACGTCTCCAGGATTTATAACAGTTCATGGCTTCTCTCTCATGGATTTCATCCAAGAGATGCTTGAACACAGAGCTCTTGAAATGTCTCCCTTGTGGTGGTTCAACTGCACTGAGCTGCATCAGCAAATAGCATTGACACTCACCACGGCAGCAACTGTTACATTCCAGCATAGTTTGATTTAGTGCAGAATCTTTATAGATGTATTCTGCTGTAACCCTTTCTTATCCATTACTTAATTTATGCTAGGCCTAAAAATCAGTTTCATGGAGTTCAAAAGCCTCTGGCATTCCTCTGGAATTTTATCTTGCAAATATTTTAAGTATCAGCACAGGTATGGACTGTCCTGTGAAGAAAAATAGAAACATATTATTTTTTAAGTCATGCTTAACCATTTACAGGAAAATGGTAAACAAGTTAATCCTAACTGTCAAAATATTTTTAAAGATACTTTGAAACAGGTAAAGTCAAAAATCATTTCTAGAAGGTGAGACAGGGGACCTGTACACAGCTTTGCATCTATGTCTGCATATTCAGTTTCAGTTTCAGTGATGAAACATGGAAATTGAATAGCATTTAGTAAGCTTGCTGCTTGCATGAAAGTATGAGGATTTCATTCATTTTGTGAGTGAAAAGTTGGGTGTGGAATTACAAAAATGTCATCAAATATTTGGATGTAAGTTTTAAATGGGTATCTCAACATGCAGTGAAAAGAGGGTCAGTGCATAGGATAGGGCCAGTGTACTGCTAGTTCACTAATAGGACTCTTACCAAAAACAGCTCTCAAATCTCATTAAACTGCTCCTTATCTATGTGGGGGAAGAGTGCACATCAAGCTGCCTTTGTTGAAGGACAAATGGTATAGAGATGTCACGGTTCTCAGCAATGAAAGGGAAGAACAAAAACGTAAACACAAATAGCATCTGCCATGTCTAATATTTTGATTATTAAAATGGGCAACACTGGAAGAAGAAAAGACAATGGATGAAATCTGGTGACTATTAAGAATGAAGAATTCTGTGTTTTTAAAACACAGGTCTCAGAACAGATAGATTTAAGTGATGTTGGTGGCTCATCCAAAGGCTAGATGATGTTACCAAGTCACCTAGGCATCTATTTTCAAAATTCCTTATTTAGATAAATTTGAAAGAAGTAGAAGATAGAAGTGATTGGCAGCTCAGAATATCTTGTTCTAATTCTCTCAGATAAAGCCTCACAAACAGGTAGTCTGTAATGCATTAAAAGTTAATGAACACTCAGTAGAATATCTGTTACCTGAGGTTTCCCACCTGCAAATTGGATGCAGCTTCAGGTTGCCAAAATGAGTCAACAAACATTTCTGGGACCATCTTCACCTTCTAATACTGTAGCATCATTCTTTTTGATCCATACAATTTCACCTTGTATTACGTGCCTTCCTTAGAAATATTTATTGAAACTCTAAACAGACAGGCTTTGGTGGCCGTTCTTACCTTGTAAACACCTCTCTGTCTGCAACATCACCGTAGAGGCTGATGTCTAATATGCACAGGGAGGTAATGCTCAGCTTGTTCCACTATGATCGTTTAACCTCTTGAGGGTGGTGAGGCACTGGAACAGGCTGGCCAGAGAAGCTGTGGATGCCCCATCCCTGAAAGTGTTCAAGGCCAGGCTGGATGGAGTTTTGAGCAACCTGGCCTTGTGGAAGGTGTCCCTGCCCATGGCAGGGGGTTGGACTAGATGGTCCTTAAGGTCCCTTCCAAACCAAACCATTCTGTGATTCTGTGATACTACGATTCACTTTCTGTGCCAACTTGCAGTCTGACTGTGACCTCCTGACTGACACAGGCAGTCCTAATTGAAAGAAATATAAGTAAAAGAACAACTTGTATCTGTAAAACTCATGCACCGAAGTGAAAATATGAAAAAAATCCACTACCTGTTTGAACACCCAAGAGCATGCTGTTCTGTGAGTTCCATTTCTGTTTTCTTCCACCCCGTTCCATAGGTGATGTAACACTATGTACTGTGGCAAAACTTTCCCAATTACAATTTCAAAACAACATATGAACTTAAAGACAATGTTAGAAAGTATATGTACTGTGGCACTAGAGGTGGGAAATTACCTCAAGTTATATACTTCAGGTTATATACTTCAGGTTAAACAATTAAGTAAATCTTGTTATGGATGATTTTAGAAAGGTAATTAATAATAATAATAATAATAATAATAATTCCCAGCACAATGTTGTTTTATTTTATTTTGTTTTCTTTTCTTTTGTATTTATTACAAAAATGCTCATAATAAAAATAATGCAAGAAAACAGTTTGTTATACAGAGCCAGCAATGTGATCTTGCCACAAAGAAGGCTAGTGTTATCCTTGACTGTATTAGCCAAAGTATTGCCAGCAGGTCAGTGGAGGTGAGTTTTTTTCCTCTATTCATCACTGTGTCCAGCTCTGGACTCCTCAGGTACAAGAGAAACATGGACATACTGGAGAGAGTCCAGCAAAGGGCCACAAAGATAGTGGAGGGGCTGGAGCACCTCTCCTTTGAGGAAAGGCTGAGAGAGCTGGCACTGTTCAGCCTGGAGAAGAGAAGGCTCCGTGGAAATACCAGCAATGTCTATAAATACCTGAAGGGAAGGTGCAAAGAAGACAGAGCCAGGCTCTTTCCAGTGGTGCCCAGTGACAGGACAAGAAGCAATGGGCACAGACTGGAACACAGGAGTTTCCCTCTGAATATCAAGAAACACTTTTTACTGCATGGGCAACTGAGCACTGGTACACGTGCCAGACTGTAGTGTCTCCCTCCTTGGAGATCTTCAAAAGACGTGTACACATGGTCCTGAGCAACCTGCTCTCGGTGTCCCTGCTTGAGCAGAGGCTTGGACCAGATGGCCTCCAGGGGGCTCTTCCAATACCAGCCGTTCCGTGTACACGAGTTGAAAAAGATCTGCAAAAGAAAATAAGTAATTTTTGAAGCTAAAATGGAATTACATTCTACCACCTATTCAGAAAAGAGATTTTTCTCACCTAGAACTGACTGTCATGTTTCTTTCCTTCACAGTAATTGATCTGTCCATCAGCTTTAAAACTCAGCGTAATAAATGAATGAATTAAATAAATATAACATGATTTATTTTACTTACACACATTTTCTCTAATATATATATATTTTATATTGTAAGTCAGTCTTGAAGAATTATATCTAGAAAGGAATCATTAGTATAGTTCTTAAAGAAACAGAGAGAAGTACTTCTGTAGCTGGTTAGTAATATAAAACATAATATAAACATAATTTTCTTTGTGGAAAGAGACCGGTAATTATTTTTTTTTCACTGCTAGAGGAATGAAGATGCTTGATGAATATAAATGTTATTTAAAGATGACAGGCAGAAAGTACTCTAACCTCCCCATGCAGCATTAAGAAAAAATATATTCACTTGTAAGCAAGCATTTTTTTATGAAATTGAGGTGCTGCCCATCAAGCTCTGTTACCAGCTGCTGTTAGGGAAACAATTTCCAAACTGAAAGCACTGATGATCCATGTGGGCATGATAATTGGGTATAGACATATAGGGAGCAATATAAAACAGGGGAAAATGATTTTAAAAAGTAATATTAAACTGTGCAAAACAAGTTACAAGAAAATTTGAAGGCTGGCAGAAACCTGCCAATTCAAAAGGCTGTGGTAAAAAGAGCTTGCAGTAATGCCAGGAACTGAAACAGAGCCTAAGGTCTGCAAAATTAGTAATAAGCTCCACAGTAATTTGATATCCATTTATGACAAGAGAAGATCAATATAAACTAAATGTATGATCTGAAGATGACAACATGGGAAATTCTCCATGTAGAATGCCCTAGAACTCTTAAAAACTTAGAGAAGAGAAATTGGGTTTCACAACCTTGAAAGAATTTGAACTAGAAACGTTGGTATTTACATTTTTCTTGCTTATATTGACTGGCTTTAACAAAAAATAATCCTGAATTATAAAATTCTGCTAACTGTGGCTGTTTGTTTTTCCTTTCAACAATCAACACTACAAAATACCACTGTATAAAGATCATGGGAGCCTTTTATTGTAGGCCAGTGAAAGAGAGCCACAGGCCTTGTATAAAAATAGATTAAGAGTATAGACTTTCTCTTTGTAAATGAAAACATTAGCTAATAAGACAGTGCTGCTAAGATTGAAAGATACAAACAGCTGACTTTCATCCCTTATGGGGCACATTCCTTTTCTCAACTCCCACATCTCTGAGGGAAGTATGCCTTGTGCAGTACAAAATACCTCTTTCAGAACTCCTGTGAGCCTTTCTGGAAGTATCCTTTCTTATGTCCAGGCTTGCAGAGATAGCAGGGAGCTATGGTCGCCATGTCCTTCCTCCCCACTCTTCCACCTTCCAGATGGAGGAGTGACCTAGCAAACCTCCATGGCCAAAGATAAGCAAAAGGACTAAGAGGGCACCACGTAGCATCCACCCCTCCTTTTGGGTCTACAGTAAGATCAGGCACAATTTGGTCCTGAACAGAGAAATTTTGCTGCTTGCAAGCTGCAGCAGAAAGCATAGGAAAGGTTGTGCAATAAATGCCTTTAGTAATCTCTGGGATGATTCTGGCCAGCAGTCAGAATGCCTCTGGGGATCATGAAGAAATACATGCCAAAGAAAGAGATCTTTTTGCCATTCAACCAAACTAAATACCTCAAATACTGTAAATTAGCTTTAGTTCGTTTTAACAACAGCTTAGAACTGTGAGTATTTTTCTGGACCATCTCTACTTACACTTTTTAGAGAAATTTAGGGGGATATTTTGTCCAGGAAAGGTCAGTTAATGCCTTTCCAAACATGTTTCCTTAGCAAGAATGTTTACAGCCTGTACTGGAACACTTTCCAGTGTTTCCAGTCCTTTGATAATTTTCCAGTATCTAAGGAAACACAAGTCCAATTACTCATTCTTTCTTTTTCTTTTTCTTTTTTTTTGAGAGAGAGTAATTTTTTCTCTCATGCCTAAAATGTTCATCGTTCTATCTTCTGTTTTGAAATCAGCTTTGAATTCCCTGTGTTCAACAGCTGTTTTTATTAGGGATTAAATAGAGTGATGCTTTTTAAATTGTACTGATAATTCCCTCTTCAAAAAAGCTATTATATTTTTCAAAAGTGGCTGTTATAGCTGTATTTTAATCACACGGAATTCCTTTGCAATATTTTTTCTAGGTTAGACATAAGTATTTTACTAAATATTTGACCTCATTGTTATATCTAAGTGGATACATGTTAAATATCTTTGTGCCTTTGAGAAACCTAACTCTTTGGCCTTTTAGTCTCCACAGGGCAATGAGTGAAATCCTAACACCATGTAAAATGTGGGAATGTTACCTATGCTTTCAATTAAGTCAGAGTTAAGTTAGGGGTGATGTCATGATTTTATTTTTACCATACATCTTCCCTGCCTCTCCACACCTGGATATGACTTGGATATTGTAATACTTTTGAAGCTGTAATTGTAAAACACATACAACAACTTATTTGAATCTGTAAGTATAACATAAATATTCAAAACAAAAGAAGAAAGGAACCTCACCTCCTGTTCATAATACTGAAATGTTTAACAATATATTTTTTATACTTCATGTAATTTACACTTGTCATCTTATCATTTTGGCTTTTGGTATTAAGTTACTTAAAAATATAACTTGCTCAAATGCAAGTAATCGATTGTTCTATTTTTATACCATGGCTGAATGCTTTTGGACTGTGTATTCTAATGGATCAGTAATTGTATTTCTTCTTAAGCAGACAGTATTAGAGGACACACAGAAATTACAGATTTGTAAAAACTAGCACAATCTAGCCAACTTAATTATAGGTGGAATTTGGTGTTTTTTCATTCCCTAGATGGAGATTTGTTGACTTGTCTTTGAGAAGAGTTCTGAGAAAGAAAAATAATTCTTTATCTTGGGCAAAATACTGCAATATGTATTTTTATCAGAACATTTTGGGGCACATACAGCTAAGCCCTTGGGTCTCCCTTGTGTGCACACCCTTGAAACTACCCTTTATCCCTTTCTGAAGGATTCAGTAATCACACTAGACCCAACAGATGGTGCATTCTTTGTTTGGGGGACCTACAGCTATCAACCAATCCAATAAATAACCTCCTCAAATACTAGTCCAGCCTACAGCAAACACTTTTTAGGCAAAGACACTCTGAAAAATTAGTAGTCTTCCATAGATTGTTGTGTTCAGCCTCCCAGACCCATCAACACCTCTCATTTGCAGCTGTGCTGCAGTTCCTGGCAGAACTCTCACCCAGCCAGGCTCACTGGGGGCAGCACTGCTCCAAACCCTGCCCTGGCTCCCCAGCACCCAGGAGCACAAGGAGGGACACACAGGCTGACTCGCCAGGGCCAAGACAGCTTCGCCAGGTAGGCTACACACCTCACCTGGGTTTACATCTCACTGTTTGAAAGTTGGTGCTTTATGACATAACAATTTATAATTGTAGAAATCAGGGAGCAATAAAGAAAGTTATATAATACCTTATTGTAAGAAATAGTTAGATAAATTAACAGGAGGAAGAGAAAACTGGCCATCGTCCTGCTCTTGCCTTTCTCTGGGTCCTTTTTAATCCCAGTTCCACTGCCCCTATAACCTGAATCTACCTGGCATCCCCACCATCTTCTTCTCTCTTTTATCAACCTTCTTTTAGTTCTTTCCTAGTACCTTTTATCACTTTTTCACCAAGACTTTTCATCATTCTCAAGTCAACCAATCTCTGATTTCTCAGTACTTCTGTTCTTTCAATCTCTTCCAGCCGTGCTATCTGGGAGATAAACCTTTCAATCACAGTAAAGACAGAAGTAAGGGGTCTCAACCTGTGTCTCTACTGAAGTCATAGAATCATTCAGGTTGGAAAAAAACATCTAAGATCATCTCGTCCAACATATAACCTAGTACTGACAAATCTACCACTAAAACATGTCACTAAGTTCTACGTCTACACTCTTCTGGAAGACCTCCAGGGATGGTGACTCAGCCACTTCCCTGGGCCAATACTGCACAACCCTTTCAGTAAACAAATTTCTCCTAATACCCAACCTAAACCTTCCCTAGTACAACTTGAGGCCACTTCCCCTCAACTTAACACTTGGTGCTTGGGAGAAGGGCCCAATCTCTACCTCGCTACAACCTCCTTTAAGGTAGTTGTAAAGTACAATAAAGTTTCCCTTGAGCCTTCTTGTCTCCAGACTAAACTGCCCCAGTTCCCTCAGCCGCTGCTCGTAAGACTTGTTTCCTAGACCCTTCACTAGCTTTGTTGCCCTTCTTTGGACATGCTCTAGCAACTCGATGTCTTTTTTGTCATGAGGGGCCCAAAACTGAACACTATATTCAAGATGCAGCCTCACCAGAGCCAAACAGAGGGATAATCACTTCCCTGCTCCTGCTGGCCACACTACTTCTGACACAAGCCGGGATGCTGTTGGCCTTCTTGGCCACCAAAGGACATTGCTGGCTCATATTCAGCTGGCTATTGACCAATACCCTCCAAAGTCTTCCTAATTTTGTCATTCCCGTATATTAACAAGAACAAAAAAGACAAATATTTTCTTTGTCATCATTTACATCTTTTCTGCTGTTTCTACTACTGTCACTTCTGCACTCAAAACAAAGGAGGTGAAAACTCTTATAAAATGCAGTGCTAGTGGCAACCTTCTCACTGTAACTCATTCAACTCCTTCAGATGATCTCCAAAGATTTCTTCTCTCTTTGAATCCCTACTGTTTCCAGATGGGCAGCCATAGGCTTTATGAAAGAGGAATTCAACAGGATATAGCATTCTATTCAAAAAATTTGTCTGGCCAACAAGGAAAAATATGAACGTGATATAAAGTGTTCATGAGAATTTTCTGTTAAAAATGATACCTGGGCAGATGAAAGGGAGTTGAGGGTTGGTACTAGATAATCTTTAAGGTCCCTTCCAACCCAAGCCGTTCTATGACTGATTTGTTTATGGTACTTTTAACTCCTACCAGTCTTGGTTTACATGTTGATGGCCTGCTTTACACCTTTTCTCTATTTTTTTAATGTACCAGCTTCTAGCCTTTCCATTGTTTAACCTGTCCAGCGAAAATATATCCTTAACGGTGAATAGTTTGTTTTAAACACACTAATGTCAATACACTTTTACCTTTACTACAGAACATTTATATTTTAAATTCCACTTAAAATGTACTTGGCATGTTATGACTAATCTTGGAGAGATGGCTGGTGCAGATTGCTTGAGGCAATAACAACTTTAGTTGCTACTGTTAAATTTATCTTCAATTGTAAATCAAAACCTTTAGGAAGGCAGCTTATTCTTTGTAGTGATACAAAACAGAAAGTAACTCGAGACAGATCTCAACAGCTAACACTAAACACCATCTTGCCTATATGTAGTTGAAAAAACATTTTTAGTTAAGGAAGGATGAAATTCTCGCAAGCAGCTACCTAAATGTTAAAAGTTCATGTGTCATTTCTGTTAACAGTGAGTTCATTAAAACCCTAACCTAACAGAGATAGTCTATGAATTAACTAAAATGAAATACCCTTTAGATAGGAAAAATAGCAGTGACATTTTCATATTCTTGTAGACAAGGAACTAATTAAGTCAGTCATTTTACACATACTGAAGGTCAATGGAAAATTTTGTCTATGAAATTAATTAAACTATGATACTTTCTGTCTGAGCAGCACCCCCAGTTAATCATATGTTTCTCATAATTAGTGACCAGGTCTTTGCCAGGTTACTTCTCATGTATCATGTTCTTGTGCATAGTGCTTCCAAAAGGTGTAAACTGCATATTGTTGAACAAACCTTGCTGTATTTTATTAGCATCCTAAAATCCTTCCCTTCCCTTCCCTTCCCTTCCCTTCCCTTCCCTTCCCTTCCCTTCCCTTCCCTTCCCTTCCCTTCCCTTCCCTTCCCTTCCCTTCCCTTCCCTTCCCTTCCCTTCCCTTCCCTTCCCTTCCCTTCCCTTCCCTTCCCTTCCCTTCCCTTCCCTTCCCTTCCCTTCCCTTCCCTTCCCTTCCCTTCCCTTCCCTTCCCCTCCCTTCCCTTCCCTTCCCTTCCCTTCCCTTCCCTTCCCTTCCCTTCCCTTCCCTTCCCTTCCCTTCCCTTCCCTTCCCTTCCCTTCCCTTCCCTTCCCTTCCCTTCCCTTCCCTTCCCTTCCCTTCCCTTCCCTTCCCTTCCCTTCCCTTCCCTTCCCTTCCCTTCCCTTCCCTTCCCTTCCCTTCCCTTCCCTCTGTCCTCATTTTTGTTAGATTTCTTTATCTCAGTTATTTCTTCCCTAGGGGACACAGTAACTGCTAGTACTCTGACAGATCCACCAACACTAAGCAAGAAAAAGCATCCCAGATAATAGATGCTGGAAAATTACACAATACAATTTTGTTTTGCCCCCTTATTCGATGGTCAACAAAGCAATGATATTAACATTTAAATGTGGCCCATATACATTTGAGTTGATACCTCACTCTGTCAGTTTGAGAGTAACACATCTTCAACCTGTTGATTTGGAATTTGCAAACTCAGGCAAACTTTACAACATCTTTACATTTAATTTTAAGGTTTTCTTCAATCCTAACTTTAAATGTAATTATAAATAGAAAACTTGGAACAATCTTAGGACACTTTATCACCATTTATAGAACACCTCAGCTTGATACCTATTTCTCTGTTGAACAAGGCAGAAATTCAGTTAAGTGAGCCAGAGAACAAATTTGCATGGGAACTGCATAGCTTCCCTTATGACTAAGAAAACTGCTGTTGCATCCAGATGACTTATCTACACTGCCTGATCCTGCCAAGGGAAAACAGATGTTCAAAAGGCAATTGACTAGGATAACAAATGACAGTGAAAATAACCAAAGCTGCTTCTAAAAAGAGAGATCTGCAGTCATATAGAGGTTCAGCCTCTGATTAAAGAAAAATTAAGTCCTAGAAACACAGAGTCATTTGGGTTGGAAAAGACCTTCAAGATCAAGTCCAACCATCCACCTAACCCTACCAAGGCCACCACTAAGCCATGTCCCTAAGCGCTGCATCCACACATCTCTTAAATACCTCTAGGGAGGTGGACTCCACCACTGGGCAGCCTATTCCAATGCTTGACCACCCTCTCTGTAAAGAAATTGTTCCTAATGTCCAATCTGAACCTCCCCTGGTGCAATCTGAAGCTGTTTCCTCATCTCCTGTGACTTCTCATCTGAGAGAAGAGACCAGCACACATCTTCCTAGAACCTCCTTTAAGGTAGTTGTGGAGAGTGATGTATGTCTGTATAATGTACACTCTAGAGCAATGTAGAGATGGATAAGCTGGTTTCAAATAAATTTGGAAATTGTCTAACATGAAACATTGAGACTTATTTTCTCAGGCTACCTTTTCCTGCTGGCAGGTAAATCAAATGTTTTGCATCATGATGTCATGCCTCGGCTGGCTTTGATACCCAGGTAACTCCCCACCATGATACACTACAGTGCCTGTATATTGCAAATGAACATAGAGACAAAGATCATTTTTCAGTAAGCCACTTCCATCATGCATTCTTGACAGGACATCAGAAGTCAGCAACATCTTAAATGGACGATAAGGGCAGAATTTTCCTGTGTATGAAAGACATATTCATTGGACCTCTTCAGATAATGTCAAGTGTGCATGGAAGGCAGAAACCATTTAAATATATTTTGGTGCTGTTTACCATTAGAGCAAAAAGGAATATAAAATACAGTTCTGCTGGCCTTGTTTAGGTAGCAGCTGCCTGAAGTCTGAAAGCGTATTTCAGTGAAGCCTAGCTAGCTGCTTTAGAAAATGTACTGCTTGCTTAAAAATATTGTATTGTATTATAACAGAAAAATCTTAGGAAAGCTGACAGAAAGGTAGTACTCTGTATTTACCTCAAGTCTGACTAAAATCTGGCAAAGGTTACCCTCATCTTTCATTCCTCCCTCCTTTAGTCTCTAACCAGTGAAAGGCCCCTAAATGCAACAGCCTTCAAAAAGGCTGTTCTGACAATTGGGAATTTGAAGTACAAGGGCAGTGTGGCCACACTGGCTTCCCAGTCACTTTTAGCAGAAATACCTGAGTAGTAGATTATGCCAGTTTTGTAGCTTTCTTATACTATGGACTGGTTTAAAATACCTGTAGTAGGAACCAGAACATAACACTGTAACAAGAGGATTTCTAGTTCCCTCTCATATCCACTAAACCCTCTGTGTTATCACAAGCTTCTTCCCACATCTTTGCAGTGACAGCAGGGCAAGAAAGAGTATTATGAGTTTGATTTTAAATTACATGTGTAGGATGGACTATCCACTGTGTTGGTACCGATGAACTGGCAGCATATCAGACAGACGGAAAATATCCCTTCCTCCCACACCTTCCAACATCATCTTGTTAGTACAGCCCCTCTCCTCTACCTGGCTCCTTGCTGTCTGTCACAAGACTTGAACTCAGTTATCTTTTCAAGACCTTCACCTGTGAGTCAGATTTGATTGCAGCTGACCAGCAGACTGAAAAATTTTCAGAAAAAAATGATAAGAGAACTGGACTTCCAGGCAGATAATGGAATCACATAGCATTGTGTCATGAGGAAAACAGGCCTTCATTTGACTGATGCCATGTGAAATTCAGATCTTTCGTGAATGAACTACTGAAGTGTGAAAGCTGTGGTTCTCTGGGCTTGAATCAGCTGCTATATTTGCAGTGTCAATTTACACTTTATTTCTTGGGTTTTGTGTGTTAAATGTAAAAAGTAAAAAAGCTAATGGGCCCATTTCACTTGCATATATATACATCGTGTAAATGTGCATCACATATCAACATATAAAGCATACAGTTTATACTGTGCAAATATATGGTAGATGCATTTTTATTACAGTTTAACCTCCTTTTGACTGGAATATTTGCTTTGTTTCTTTTATATAATAAAGAATTATTAAACAATTTTAACAATTTCTATCAGCAGCTTTTACTCTGAGCTATCAAGTCTCATGACCTGTCAAGTCTCAATATGAGGCTGAAGAATTTAGCTCTTATTTCCTTTCTTTCATGGCATCTGCAACTAAGACATCTGCATCCTAGCACTACTATCCCAGCACTTGCCTGCTGTAGCTGTGGCTGGCATGTAGCTGGCTTGCGGCTCTGCATTTGGAAAGGCTGAACTGGAAGACACTGACCAATGTACCCACCTTCATGTTAGCTGAGAGGTTGGGTTTCATTGTGAGATCATGGATCTATACTGAGGTCATTGAGGGTATAAGTATTGAGCTATAATTCAGTGTAGAGCAACTAAGTAGTCTATAAGGACAACACAATCGGATCTGATTATTATGCATTAAAATAATACCTGTGAAAAATATTAGGTATTTAATTGGACTGTGTGGGCAGGGCTTTTTATAAGGGAAAGAAGACTTTTAAATGTACACAAACAGATCTTTCAGTACAAGGAGATCTAGACACAGTGCTGAAATGTTAATACTCACACGATTACTAGACACGTCCCATGAAAGTAATGGAGCTGGTGTAAGTGTTGGAATAACAGATGATGAACTTGTTTATGTGTATAAACTTCTCGTGTTCAGCCCAGTCATGTTTTCACGTTTTTCTCTGCAATAATGAGTATTAGAAAATGACCTTTAAAAGTAATTAAGTTTTAAAATATTGGAAGTAGCTAGGGTTGATGTAATGAAGCCATATTGGGGTGCTGCCTTACACAGCTGTCTGGAAAAGCAGCTGTCTTTATGGATGACACCGGTGAGTGATTTTGGTAGCTGTGAAATGACGACAGTGTGCAAGACAGGTATGTGCACGCAGGGAGTGTCATCTTGATGAGGAGAGTGTCAACAAGAGGACTGCACCCCACAGACTGTTGGGGTAGGAGATACACAAGAGGACCATAAGCAAAGTGGCCAGGTCTGAGTTTGTGTCAAGGCTCACAATATTATTCACTTTTCTAAAAGCTCTCCAAACCTTTGGAATTGTGTGGGAACATTTAATACAAAACAGTTTAATGGTGCCTACAGCCAAAGAGACAGGATTGCTGTGTGAGATGGACACTGTCCCTGGGCTACCCACACAGCCACGAACACAGTCAGGGTGGCTGCCTCGCCCTGTGAGCGAGCCCAGAAGACCCCAGCTCCGTGTTGCTGACTCGAGATGAAATCCATCGCGCTGCATCTTTGCAGCAGGGCCCGTGCCCTCGTTCCTCAACTCTGTTGAGAGGAGCCCATTCATGGCGATGCAGGCACGAGGGACAGGCAGGTGGCCATCCACACTTGCGCCTCATCGAAGGAGGCAACAGCTCGGGAGCACCGACACCGCATGTCGGCCTGTGACGGGGGCACACGTCCGCCTGGCCTAGCGTGCGGGCAAGAACGAGTCAGCACGGGGCCGCCGGTGGCCGGGCGCAGCCGGGCGGCCATCTTGCAGCCGCCCCCAGCCGCGGGCGAGGCCGCCGTTGCCACGGTTACCGGCGAGCAGCGCCCCCGCCCGCCCCCTCTCGCCTCGGCTCGCCCCGCCCCGCGGCCAATCGGAGGGGCGGCGGCGGCGGAGCCGGGCCGTCTTTGTTCGGCCATTTCGGGGCCGCGGCACCTTCCGGCGCCCAGCCGCCGAGGGAGAGGACGGGCCGGGACGCGCCGGGACGGGCCGCTCCCTCGCCACTCCCCGCCCCTGCCGCCGGGCTCTGGGATGGTGTGGGTAGGTGTCCGGGCTGCGAGGGGCGGGCTGAAGCGGCCCGGCGGCGGCGGCGGCAGACGGCGCCTGCCAGCGCGGGGGGTGGCGGCCGGCTGCGGGCTCCGCCGCTGGGTGTGTGGGTGGCCGGGGTCTGAGGGTCGGCCTCTTCCTTCCCTCCCTCCCTCTCCTCCCCGCCATCTCCTGGCCGAGGAAGTGAAAGCAGCCCCGGGCGTAGCGACGTGGCCGTGTTTCTTGGCGCCGTCTGCGGGATCGTGCCGTGCGGGCTGGGCTAGGTGGGGTCCCCGTGTGCGCATTTAGCGGGGTGCTAGAGAGGGGAGAGGCCCCGTGTCCTTCTCGTACGTCGCAGGGGGAGGCTGTTAATTCAGGCTCTCAGAGGAAACAGCCGCTGTAACTTGCAGAGCCATTGTGGGGTGAGCGCGCAGTGGGCCCGAATATTTTTGGGGTTGGCATGAATGGCTTGCTCAGTCTGCAAGCTACGTTCTCCCTGTAAAGACAGTAATTCCTTTCACGAGATTTTATGCCCAGGATCCAAGAGATCCTCCTGCTGTGAGGGTTGTTGTGCTGCGAATGCTGGCCGCTGCAGGTTCATAACTTGTTTGTTTGCTGTCCTGCGTGATCCAGTAGTCCTTAAAGTGGTATTTCAATATCTCACAGATACAGTTCAATACTTACAGCACTCACCGAACAAAAGGTTGACTTGTGTCCCCTCAGAGCACGAGTAAATGAACAGAAAAAAATAATCACATGCCCATGACCATACAAGGATCCTTTTGGTAGAACTGGAGAATGAGCCCGTATTACTAATCTAGAGTCTCAGCTATGCTTAAAAATGACAGTGGATGATCTGTTTCTAAAAGTCCTCATTTTGCATCTGCTGTGTGAATTTTAGTTATTTTCGGATTATATGTGGGAGGATGGAGGAAAGGTGCCCGCAATTGGAAAGAGTTTCTGTTTGATCAGAATTATTTTAAAGTGGATTTCTTCAAAATAGCTAGCCTATACTCAAAGTAGCATAGTGCAAAGCAAAAATTATAATTCTGGGGAAAAAAAAAAAGGTTAAAAAAAGCAGTTTACTCTGCCTTGAAGTAGGAAGGATCTCATTAGAATTAATATTGATTAAGGACCGTGTTTACTATTGCATGCAGGCTGTGACACCCATTTCAGTGACTTTAGAAATTGATATAGATGTAAGAACATCTGCTAAACTGAGCTAAGCATGCCTTGTGACAAGAAAGTGAAAATAACAATGGTGTGTTTACAAATGTAGGCTTAGATCATCTAACATGCATTTTTCTGGTATATTTGTATAAGTTCCAGTTCAGGGGCTCTTGTAGGTGGATATTCAAGAGAACATGGATACATGTGGTTAATTTCAGGTTCATGGGGTAAATCAGCAAACTCAGGGACTGAACTACTGTATAATTAGGTGACGGGTACATATAGAGCTGTCCAGCAGAGTGGCACAGCTAGAGTACAGTGTAATTCAATCAGTTTTCCTTCCAGCTCCTGCTCTGAGCACACCAAGATGCCATGGCTATAAAGGAAAGTGGCAGAAGGGCAAGGGTAATCCTCCTTCATTGCAGCTGATAATCACTTCTGACATTTCATTTTTAAAATATCTCGTTGGTAAAAAGAGATCCTTTTGTAGAACCTGCATTTTCATTGTCATATAAAAATTTAGACCACGCATCTGTGAAACATGTTCAAATTAAATCAGTATGTTATCAGTGGAGTTTCTGCCAGTGTGCAACAGGGCAGGACTTTTCCTTTGTTTTTGAAAGGGCTAAAACTGCCTTTCCTTTATTTTTATGTCTTAACTACGTTGTGCCTTTGATTTATTGGTTTTAAACACAGAAATAAATTGTCAGTTAACTTAGTTCCAGATTCTACGAACATTGAAATACACGTAACAATATGTTCTGTTCACCTATTCCACTTCTTACCACAGTCTCACAGTATTGAGTTAGATAGTTTGGATTGGTTTTCTATATCTGTTGATATATTTCACATGTGACAGAAAAAATATATATATATAAAAATATATAAATATTATATTATTATTATATTATTATATAAATATATATAATATATAAAAATAACAAAAAAATATAAAAATAATCATGTATATATAATATGCAAATGCTATAGGGGCCCGAGGTCAAGGCTGCAGTTCATACTAAGATTTTATCTTTTAAATCTTTCATTGGTAAATATACTTGTGTAGACCCAATGTTGTTGGATTTATGATCTACCGTATACGTGACAAGTTATACGTGTGTATGTTATGTATGTTTTGTTCACCTATTCCACTTCTTTCCACTATTTCATAGTATTGATTTAGATAGCTTGGATTGGCTTTCTATACCTATTAATAGACTTCACATACATATGCATATGTATAACTTGTACGTAAACATTTGTTTGTGCATGTCTACATGGATACAATGGAAGATAGCTTCTTATAGTGATAAAGAAATAAACTTCTAAATGTCACTTTTAGCCTCCAGAGTTTGATTTAAACAATCAAAAAGTTGACTTCCTATGTATTTTTCCTATGTATTGAATGTTTTTAAAATAAGATGGTTTTGTATTTTTTTAAACAAATCAAATCTGACATGTTACTATTGAATTATTCGTCTATTAAATAATTTAAGTAATTTCATTTTATTTTGTAAAGCATTTTCTACAAGCTTTTGTGAAATATCCTTAAGCATTCAAAATATGATGCTTATGAAGAGCCTGCCATGAAATGCTTTAAATTAAATAATTGACTAATGCTAAACATAAAAGCGGAGGGAAAGGCAAGACAATGTATTTGGCAGAGAATGGAAAATAGCAGCTGAGTAGGTACAAAAATTCAAGAAAACTGCTAGCATATTAAAACCTAGAAAGGAAATCTTTGCAGAAATGATGGCGTAGCACAGACCAGGGCATTCCAAACCTAGTTCACAGGTATATGGTCATCATAAGTAACTTCTGGCATCCAGGATCATGTTTTCCCTAACCACACAAAACCAGAGCTTTTCTGCTGCATATTCCTGTGTTCCAAACTAAGACTGCAGTCCAGTGCTTATACTTACCTTTCCCATCCATACATGCACCTGCAGATGTTTATGTTAATTTTAAACTTAAGCCATATACTTTCTCCACCACACACCCAAATTGCAAATCTTCACTTCCAGCAAACACAAAGTGGAACTTCAGCTTCCCCTGTGTGCTTATTATCTCACTTATCCCATTCATCCTACTTCACCATGTCTTCCTCTTTTTCCTGTGTCCTGAACCAGAAGTGTGGACCTGCCTGGGGACAGTGGGGCTGTTCATTGCTGTTGGTTGCAGTTGGTAACAAGAGGCAAGTCTATTGTCAGAGGCTAAAAACACAAGTCTGCTTTTTTAACTAAAGAAACTTAAGTGCAAAAGTCCAAATAGATACCTGTATTTCAGTCTGTTTTTTGACTCGGGTTCACAAAAAGGGGGGAAGGGGTTGGAAGAGAAGAAAAGAAAAAGCTTAAGCCAGCATTGAATTAAAATGAAGTGTTTTGCACAGGGGTTTGCAAGCTGATGCATAGACAAGTTCAAGCTGAATTGGTGCAATTTTCTCGTATAGACAAATCCTGAGCTACATGGTTCTAAGTCAGGATTGACTTCAGTGCTCTCCGTTACGTGTATGGTAAGTAGGGAGTTGGCATCAGAGGTGAAAGCTTTAGTTGTTGAATCAGTCTTATAACAAGTAGTTAAAAACAAACAAGGTGAGGTTTGAATGGAGCTTTTGAACAAATGGGAACCAGTTGCATTGACAAGAACGTTAGAGTCATGTAATTACGTTCTTAACTTACGTGTGAGAAGCCAGAGAGCAGAAGGCTGAAAGCACTGGAATCTGGAGCAGATATGCTCTTGGAGCCCCTGGGAGGACAGGTCAAAGTAGGCAAACTAATGAGAGGAAATGATTGGTTTAAAAATAAATAAATGAGTGATTGCTTCACATTTCTCTCTAACACAGAAGTATATACACTGGTGCAAATATGTGTTTCTATATCACATCTTCAGATAGCTGCTTAGATTAAAACTCTTCACCTTTAATATGCAAAAATCCAGTTGGCCATTTAGTTACATTACCAAACAACTTTAGACAGCTTCCTTTCTGAAATCTTCTTCCACCTCATCTCTGTAGAAGAGTGTAGAAACTATTTCTTGACTAAAAACTGGGTAACACGCTGTAATTTCATGCAATATTTTGCTTCTGGTTACTATCCTATTACAGTTGTTTTCTGAGCCAATGGGTATTTGTAATGCATTTTATAACTTATGACTGTGATATATCTTTAATTTAACAAGAAAGCATATTTTAGCCTAGACACTGTCTGTTCTAGTGATTATCTTACTTTTGATTCTGTGCAGTCACTGACAAATTGTGCTATATTTATTTTTTGTTTGATAATTGGCAGTATTTTCACAGCTTCCCTCACTTGTAGTGTAGATTTCAAGTTATGTTTTGTTTTGTTTATTACTTCCATTAGCAGTCTTTCAAGCTGTGGGTTGGAAAAGTCAATACTGATTAAGGAATTTCATGAGACAGTGGCAGTTATATGCAAGACTCACTTCTGAGTTCTGTCTCTTTCTCATTAATAGTTGTACAATGTGTTTGAAAGACAGGTTTCTTTTAGGTAAGAAAAAAAAGAGAATATATGAAACTATATGCTTTAACGTCTTCCTTATTTAGATTTTTTTTTATATTGGCACATGACGTAGAGAATGAGCAAATACTGAGATTGTTGCTCTTGCTTTGTGTTTTTTTTACGCTAGATGACAGGGCTAATAGAGCACAATGAGTCTTTGATAATCTCATCTCTGCTAGAGTAAGACACTCCTTGTTTTAAATAAAATAAAGAAAAAATAGTAAGATATTAGAGGCTGCCTTTTGAGGATCTTCTGGATTGTCCAATAAACATATTTCAGAATGTTTCTGAATTCAGAATAATACAGATTTAATTGGGCGTAAGGATGATTTAAAGTTTCTTTAACACACACACACACACATCTTGAAGGTTTGGAGAAAAAGCATGCCTGTGAAAACAAATAAAATAACTGAGGCCAAAGACATTGGGCTTATGTTATAACAGAGATCTTAAAAACTGGCCCATGTTATTGATATAATCGGAGTTGCTATTTTCACAACTTTCAGATGGTAGTTAGAAATATTTAGTTCTAATATAAAATATTTTCCCTGCATGTATGATTTTATATTTTTCATACAGATTGCTTAATCCTCTTGCTTTATCAACAGCAATAGCAGAAGCCATAAGTAAATAATGAAGAGATTTTGTGATAAAGTGATAAGAAGATAAGATGTTCCTTTCAGGAGTTACCCAGTATAGAAGAATTTGGTATCTATGAATAAAATATTATGTGTCAGTAGAAATTCTAGAAAAGATGCTATAGTGTATGCTTTTGAACTCTATAACATCCATTAGAGCATCTTCTGTGTAGATTGTAAGACATATCCCAAATTCAGAGGAAATTCATGACAGTGGTCATCTCTAGTGTAATGTCCTCATCACAATTTAAATCTTGGGTCTTCCAGAAGATGTTTAAATAATGAAACAACATTGTTGTGAAAGTATTATATAGATAGAACTACTTCAGCCTTGCATCTAGTTAGACCTAAATGAAGGCAGACATATCCTTTTACTTGAGAGAAGTTTAGCTATCCTGTCTACGCTTTAGGGAAAATGTATATTAGGAAAAGACAGTTGTTATGCAGATATCCTTAAGATTATGCTAATTTAGTGGTAAGTATGCGGGCGATTGAGCTCTGTGTTACTTAGTTGGGCTTTTAAGCTCAAATTTGAAATTCTGAGGAAATATTTAAAGTCAGTGTTGGTCCTGTCCGTGCTGAGCCATTTTGATATTGTTGATGATGGTATGCTATGACAGTAACACCAAGTTTTACAAAGGAATTATTAATATATATATATATATTAATATATATTAAAATGAGTATGTTGTTAAATACACATTTTTGTTGTGGAACATAATCTGAAAGAAAAATAAATAGAAGTAGGAATTTGTCAGACGTGTCATGCCATGTAGAAAATATTCAATTGCAAAAAGATTAGGCTACAGTATTTTATATTTTATATTTAAATTACAGTAGGAGGTCCACATATGAATTAAGGCTCTAACAAGTTAGGCAGAAGTAACAAAATAAGTATTTTCTCCTTATGGTTTACAACTGAATTACAATACAAAAGACAAATGTTCTATAATGGGAAGATACAAGGAGAATGAGAACTGTGCGACAGACTCAAAGCATCTGTACACATTGCACCAAAGGAGTGCAATTTCTTTTTTGAAACCCAAATTTCTATGTAGAATCTGAGAAAGGATGGAAAATAGCTTGTAATGCCTTTTGTATATTTTGTTAAGGGCAGAAAAGATGCTGCCTGTTAGTGAATTTTTCCTTGAGGTGGAGAGTATTATTATCACTAGCAGGAGAAAAGAAGCCCAGATTCTGCATCATGATAGTATATAAGAACTGTTACATAGGATGGAGATGTTAACTTGTTCTGTTGTGTGTAAACAATTTAAACTGACTTTGGTTTCAGCTCTTCATAGTTTTATATTTCATGCGGTGGTTACACTGTTACTGTAAGACAAAGATGGGATGCCTGCAAATTTATTTTTGGGAGGGTGGTGAAACTATTTGCAGTGTTGTGTTTTTATGTGTAATATGCTTAATGCTGGTTCAGTATTGCTTCAAAGATTTGTGGTCTTACAGATACAGTTGTGAGAATGATTTTTTTTTTTCAAAAATACGAGTAGAAATGAGGGAATAAAGTAAAAATTAAGAATAAGAATTACACTGTTATATGCAACCTTTTCATTGCTTCCCACATTTGTGCCTTTTCTTGAATCAGACGCTGTTCACCTGGAGTTATTCAGTGATCTCTTAACAGCTGTTGCTGAAAAGGGCCATGAAGATCTGCGTAGAAGTATATAGGCATTCCTCTGGGGTGTCTGTTTGCTTCAAGACGTAACTTGAATATGTTATTTAATTGAAACTCTAAGGCTTCTCTTAAATCTTACCTTCATGTTTCACAGCCAAGAGCATTTAAAATATGACTGGATAAACTTGAATGGAAAAAGGTGAAGCATTCTTCTATTGAAATATCAATCTGTATTACATACACAGTGTGCCTCTCTTAATTGAAATAGGCTTCACTATGTAGATTATATTCTTTTCCTTACCAGATTATCTGGTGAGTTTTATTGTTCTGGTCAGATGAAACTTCAAAATTTTCTAAAGGAGTTTTTAATAATGTTTTAATTTCTAAATATATTTTATATTTGGTTTACATAATTCCTGTAGAGTTAATGTTGAAGTGCTTGGATAGTACTGTTTGTTTTTTTTTATATTAAACAGTAATAATTTCAATTCTGTCTTATTTACCATCTTAAAATACTGATACTTGGAGGAGGAAAAAATAATGTATTTGCAAATTTCACTGTGTATGTATATGCAGGAACAATTTGGGTGGGCTATGTGTTTGTGCCTGTACTTCCACATTTACCCTGCGTTTTTACCCTCTCCTTCATTTGAGCCTTAAAATACAAGGAATGTCTGCAGTCATTTCTTATGTCTCTCGGTGAGATAAAGGTTTATTTGCTTACTTGTCTTTAGAGTTTCACTTCTTTGATTAAGCTGGTTAGGGCATCATTTCTTTTGTTTATATGTATGATTGTATTAGCTTTTTCTCATCACTCATGATCACATGCATGACTTTGTCTCTTTTGGAAGGAGCTCCATTCCAAATCAGTAATTATTTGCTCATTCATCCAGGAGGATGGAATTTCAGAATATTTACCTGACTTTACAGATTAGGGAAGACCAGACAACTGTACTCGAGCTCACAGGGCAAAAGATTGAATTCTTGTTTTGAGCTGATGCCTTGTAAGTCTTTAAGTTCTGTTTTTGTCCTGCACATTTGAATATGACTCCAGTTAGTCACTGTGCAGGACAGATACAAGCTTGTTAGAGTAATATAGAGACTAATATAAACCCAAAGCATGTCATTTCCTTGAGTCAACAGCATCTTAAAGACCTTAGATAAATCACTTACTGCAGTAAGGAAATTCATCAGCCACACGGGGAACGAAATACTAGTCTACTAGTAAAATGGT
Source organism: Cygnus atratus (assembly GCF_013377495.2). NCBI lineage: Eukaryota > Metazoa > Chordata > Aves > Anseriformes > Anatidae > Cygnus > Cygnus atratus. The sequence continues at coordinate 27,333,793 of NC_066396.1, read as the reverse complement.
TGGTGATGCTGGTTTAGTGTATGGCATTGCTGTCAGCATTGCAAATGCCACCAAAGCACCTACGTTGCCATCACTGACAGACCTCACAGTGGTGGTAGTATTGCTGACAGTAGTATTGCTGACACGTCTTGATGCACAATCTGTGTGTGAATGTTTTAATAAACATTAAATAATTAAACAGCTGGATTCTCTGCATCCCTGGCTGCAAGATACTTTGACAAGAAGGAAAAATAAAAATAAATAGTGACAAACCACATCTTTGTGCCCTAATAACATGTTTCTTTGGCCCCTTTACTGATTTCCTAATAATGCCTGGGTTTTGACTGGAGGAGACTCCTCACTTCTTGGAGACATCCTTTGTACTTATGCCTTTGTAGCTGGTGCCAGTGGTTACTGCAAGAAGACAGCGGTCTGACTTATAAAATTTTTTATTTTAAAATATATAACTTAAATCAGAATGATAAAAAGCTTGTTTATGTACTTGGTTTTAATCTTGCATTACATTTGTAGTTTTTCTTTTCCTCAATAAATCATTCTCATCTCATTTATGCATCAAAACATACTTACAAATAAATACACCATTTGTCTCGTCTTTGTTACCTCTTTCAACTAGCAAAAGGGCCTTTGTACCTTTACATGTTTGTTAGTACTTGATGAGATTCCTAATCATTGTGTTTGTATGTAAGAAATATTAAAGATATTTCTACTGAATGACTTACGATGTAGTTGTACAAAAAGTCTTAAACAATTCTGGTTAAACTGATTTATGACAGTTATTTATACATATTTTGCATTAATATTGGCTTTTTTTTAATTTATGTATTAACTGTGGTTAGAAAACAGGTCTGTTTCCATTCATCATAATACAAAGTTTAAAAACAGAGAGCCACTTATTTGGAACATCAAGTTTGTTTGTAAGTTTTATTTATTCACAATTATTTTGAATGAGGTAGTTTTAAAGAAGCAATGCATTTCAGGTCTAAAATCTTCCCCAAACCTGGCATTACACCACAGCGACGTCTGCTGTCTTTAGCATTTGCTGTGGAGTGCTTTTTCTGTACTGTCCAGGCAGGAGAGGACTTCCTTTTTAAAAGTTTTTGAAAGAGCGTAGAGACCTTTACCACATACCTAGGCCATGCGACCTCACACAAAGGCCCTGTCTGTCTTGGCTGAACCAGTCCTAGAGGACCAATCCAGAAGTCTCTCTGACTTTACTTCTTAGGCTTTCAGGGGTTAGGACCACTTTGTCAAACAGGCATCAGGAGGAGATATGTATCTCACGTTTAACTAATCCCCTTTATTTGATGAGGATGAGCACAAAATTGAATAAAAGTAAATGCTAAAATTTCAGGGACCACATCTCTTCTGTCATTCTCTTCTACCATTCTCATCCATGGATGTGGATTTTTTTCAGCTGTAACTTCATTTTTTAATTATTTCTGCTGCTTTTCTCCTATGTTTTCAAAGGTCTCAGTTCTGATCTATTAATGAAAAACAACTTCAAAAGCTATGTATAACTTTATTTTTCTGCCTTGGGACAGTCTGAATTATCAGTTACAGATGATTAGTTTTATGTTCAACCAAAATCTTGCAACAGACACCAGCTGCTTTGTTTCCTACAGCTATGAGAAGTAAACCTTACTTAAATAGGGGGTTGAATAGGGTTCATATGTACCTGACACTAATCTCGGTATGCCTGAAAGATTTTAATCTGGTAAAAAGCACACCCTGAACTACAGATGTGCAGTTTGGCAGTAGAGACTCAAATAAGACCCTGGAACTTCAAGAATTACTCTAGACTTTGAATAGCCCCCCCTTGAAGTAGATTTTGCCTATTACAATAATGAGTGGGGCTTGTTACTCAGGACAGAGCGTTCCACTTTGACTTCCTTATTCTTAGTTACCATTTACTTTCCCTACCTTCAAAAATCCCTTTCATGTTAGGCAATTAAAGAGGCTTGTATGGTTCATATAGGAAATCTAAGTACTCTCAAATTTAGAGAAAGAAGCTTGTGTCCTTGGGGGGGTGGGGAGAAGACGGGGGGAGGAGGTTGTACTATATCATACTTCAGCTGTTAGATCTGGCATCATCCCTCACAAATTCAGGAGGTGATGATTTTGTCAAACAGTCATTGATTCAATTTCAGTTTTTTATGACTGTCAGCATTAAGAACATTTGCTACCATTTTAATCTGTAGTATGTGTGATTACAATGGGGGCAAATCAACAGTAACAGGGGATCTTTCCATTGGGAACCTTTATCTGCAGACATGTAATAGTAGCATATTTGAAAAGATAATGCCTCTAAAGGTATCCTTGTCCAGAAGATTATTTGATCAAAGGCATTTCAAGTCAAGAGATCTTTGCAGTTTTGCCTACCACTTGTTCAGTCAGTTGGAATTTTTACTGAATTATAAGAGCAATGTTTTACCCTGTCAAAGTAGAATTCAAAACTTTCCTGATGATTTCCAAACTGGTGAAAGCTTAACAGGTTTCTGTCTCTGCAGTTGATGATGTCATGCATGTAATCAAACCCAACAACTGCAATAGGCTTTGTTTTTAGCTTTCACTTGTATGTCAGCCTGTGCTGTGTGTTGATGTTTGTAAGCTTAATTTGGATTAAGTCTTGGTTAACTATTCTACAAGATTTCAAATGTTCATGCATGCTGTGGCCTATCATCTGTCTTGGCTGCAGTGATGTGGTGGTTTGGCCCCTTCAGATATACAGAAGCTGCATTGCTCTGCACTTTATTCTATGCTTGTTGAATACATGAGGAGCAGTCAGAGGTATCCATTAAATAAAGAACACACTTCTGTCCAAAGAGTGTAATTACATGACAGCAGGTTACTATACATACTATTTTATCTGATCAGTGGGATTCTACAGTGCAGGCTTTTTTGTGGACACTATCTGCAAAAACAAATACTGCTTGTCACCTTTGGGAAAAGAAAACACAGTCATGGACAGCGATGCCACAACATAAGCCAGAACTCTCCGTTTGCCAAAAGCAACAGTCAAGCAGATTGCCTGAGCAGGTGCATTATCACAACTGTAGGTACTGTCAAAAGAAGTTCATCATCAAGTTGGTATTCCATGGAGAGCAAATAACGTTACAGACTTAGTTGCCACCAATACTGAAATGTCCAGTCTTCCAGAAAATTAAGAGTTTGGCTTCATTACAAGGTGTTTTATTATGGGATCAATAGCACACACACACAATTTCTAATATGTCACGCAGCATAAGACAAAATTGATTATAGCTGTAATTGTCTCAATAGGATGGGAAGCTAACATAATTTCCCTTAGCTTCTTCAGCTTCTTATTCTAATCCTAGACCTACCAGCTCCAAGGAATGAATGACAATAGGAAATGAAAGTCAAATAACTGTACCCAAGTCTGAAACTATATTATCTGAAAGCCTGTGTATTTGCTGGTTTGAATATTGCTGGCAGTGTACCTTTAAGGGTCTTAAACCAACGAAGGAAGCAGATTCTTAGTTCAGTACATTCCACAAAATTTTTTACTTGAGCCCAAGGCATACCGTTGTACTTTGGATCATGTTGGACTTTTCTTACATTCCACTGGGTGGATTTCCTGTAGGTGCTATCTTAGCTTTTTGTCATCCTCTGGCACCAAAGAACACACAAAAATGTTTCCCGTGCCCTTAGTTACCAGAAAAAGTACCACTTCTGTATCATGTGTCTGAATTCAGTAAGACCACACTAAATGTTTTATAATGTATTCTCCTTTGATACATTTGATGGGAGGACTACCAGCATTTTTTTTAACTGAAAGCTGAGGAAATGTCTCCAGGAAGAAGGTATTGCAAAATGGTGTAGTGATAGCTATTCTGCATGAGCTCCTTTGCAAAGACACGCTTATTGTGTTTTGAGAGCTTTTTTTCCGCTTAGCTTAATCCACTTCACTCTTAGCCTGAAATAAGAGGGTTTACGTAAAGATCTATTATGGAATATCAGTTATCTACTCTTTCCTCTGTGCATACAAACCTATACATAGGGATACAGAGAGACGCTATAAGCAGTCTGTGTGGAAACTCGGAAGCCTGGATTGTAGCAATGGATTGGATGATTGATTCTCGTTATTAAACACCAATTTTACAGTTAGCAGTGCCTGTACTTTGTACGAAGAAGGAAGGTAGCTATTAGAATTTGCTGTCTAAAAGAAAAAAAAAATCCAATGTTTCCAGTGTGGTAAAACTAAAGAGAGGGAATGATTTTATAAATGTTAAAGTGGCTGAAACCACAAAAATATTCTGAAATTAGGGCAAATTTTATAATTAATTTTGATTAGAGAATAGTTATTTGAAACTAGTTTCAAAACTGCTAGCAGCGAGAAGTACTTCCCAATGGTACGGCTTGGAGGCTAAGACATTTGAGGGATGGGATATCTGCCTACTAGTTCAAATCTATTTTGGCAGGGCGTCAGCACCAGTCTCTCCTGTTTCTCTTCTCAGTGCACTGAGACTGCTGGAAGGGTGGGGAGGGTATTCTGTTAAAAATCTCCTAACTATTTTTGCTGCCTATATTTGTATTTGGAGTATTATTTCTCAATTATTATAGGGTGCAGATTAGGAAGTAATTTTTAATCCAAGTTCCTCTTATATCTGTTTATAACATAACAGAAAACAAACGAGTTTAAAAGACCTAGCACTAAGTACACTGTAATATGATAGTAAGGACACTTTCAGAAAAATTTGGCTTCATTGCCCTAGGAAGAAGCAAGAGTTGAAACCTGCCTCATGCATTTGGAGCTAATACTCTTAAGTACTGGATTTTGAATAAGGTATGTTATGTTACAGAAGTGACTTGGGACATTCCGTGACAAGGAGGAAATGGACAGGTTTGCAAAGTTGTTACTAAAGTTTATCCAAAGTTTGCTCAAACGGGACTTTAGGTGTCTCATCACACAGTGGGTTTGCTCCTCCGGCATCCACCAACGTGCTCAGGCCGGTGCTTGCGGCGCTGGCAGAGACAAAGCAAGCGGTACCAACCTTCCAGGTGAAACAGGCAGCTCTTCCCTGCAGAGCAATTCACACAGAGCAGGGCAGAGCAGAGCAGTTCGCCTCCTCCCTGCAGCCCCCACTTCTCTTGTGGCCATCCAGGCCTGTATCTTCTTCAATATCACTGCATGAGCACTTCTTTGAAAATGGGTGCTGCGTTTTCATGTGCGAGCAAGCAGCACACAGAAACAGCAGGGTCATTAAAATCAGCAGAATTACAACAAAATGAAGAGAGTTACAATAGGATGTGTTGATAAATGTAACATTACAATGGCTTTGGGTGAATATTTCTTAAAGATATCATAGTGGTGCTTTGTAAAATTGGCTTGATTAATGAGCAATTTGGAATTGAATATCCCATCTTCAAACAGCATTTTTCACAGTGCTTTGTCAGCTCTTGATTATGGAATAATAGGATTTTTTTGTTTTTTTGCCTAAACCAATGCAATTATTATTCTGTATTTGTTCTGACAGTCTGTCTCAGCTCACCCCAAACTGGAAAGTTGCTTTTGTTTTGTCTGTTTCCATAAATCAGTAGCATTCATCTTTCCCCTTGCCTTTATTCTCAATGATGACTAAGAATTAACAATAGCACTGCTAGCAGTAAATATGGTCTTAACAATATTGCGATGAATATCAAGTATATTTTACTTATCTTGAACCACACATTTGTTTTTGTTTTTTTCAGTCTAATTTTTAACAGATCCTTGATTTCTTCTGTCCTGGCAAGTTTCACGTGAGAATGATGTATCCAAGTGTTTTTCCCTGTTACAAGTACTGCAGAAAAGGAAGTTAACAACACCAAAAAGAGTCTTTCCCACCTTGGCATAACTGGCTTTTCCTTTCATGTACTTTAACCTGCACATAATCTGCTGGTTCACAGAGGTGCATTTTCCCTTCTGACGGCACTGGTTGCTGTAGCTGAGCTTGGTGTTGGGAGGGTTTTATCTACTTCTGGAGCTCCACCACACTGAGTTAACCTTTCATCCCCTTCCAACAAGTTGGTCTTTGTCGTGATGTAAGTATTCAGAATCTGCAAATTTCTCCCAAATGATACCTCAGCTGGAGTTAATGCTCTCTGGTTTGGCCTCTGTCTTCTGTGCATTAAAATGACTGGTAAGGCCTCTGGCCACGTCAGACTGGTTTCTGCACAAATTTTAGACACAGCACGGTTCAGGCTCTGATTCATTCTTTCAATTTTCCCTGACGATTATGTGTGGTAGGGTTATGCAGTTGTTGGGTGATACCTGATGTTTTGTATAAGCGTTTTAAACCTGGGCTGTAAAATGGCTGCCCTGCTCTGAGTCGATGTTTTCTGGAGCTCCAGACCTGGTCACCACATCTTTTAATGGGAACTTGACTGCTTGCCATCTGCGTTGCCAGCTGGACGAGTCTTCTCTTCAGTGTGTGCTGCTGGATGCATCACACTTTTTTGGGAGGTCTTTTCTGGGAGGCTGATAGCTTCTAACAAATCCTTGATCTGCTCAGCATTTGCTCTCCAGCCACTGCTGGAGGTCTGGAGGTCACAAAACGCCTTTGTTTCCACAACTGTCCTGTCCTGTAGCGTGGCAGATAGGTACAAAAGCATACTTCAGGTCCATGTAGCTGTTCACTTCGTTCCCTTGTGCTTCCCTGTGGGCTTCTGCCAGGGCTACCAACTCGGCTGCAAGAGCATCGTGTTTCAGAGAAATAGGCTCTGCGATTAGCACCTTGTGCTGAGTCAGGAGGGCAGCATACCCTGTTAGTCACCTTCCTTCTGATCCTAAGGTGATCGGTCTACAGAAGTCTGGAGTTGGCAGGGCATGTCTGTAAGGTCTGCTCTTACCTTTCCTCAATTTTGGGTGACCTCTGTGCCATCATGGTGTGGTTCCCCATCATCCAGGCTCAAGGCGTTGCTTCTCTGCTGTCAGCAACAGCAATTTGTACTTCTGGAGTTTCTGAAAACTCAACACCTGCGATGATTTAGTGAACCTCAGTTCGACATCATGTGGGGCGTTTACAGTCAGTGGGTGTCCTAAGACAATCTTCCCCTATTTTTCTGCTATCAGTGCTTCTGAAGCTATTGTTTTAATACATCCCTTTGTCACTTTAATAACTGGGAGTAACTGGGCTGAACGGTAAGCCACTGGGGGGCACATCTGCCTGTCCAGAGTCTGAGCCAAGGCCCCAGAGGACACTCCTTTCCTTCCACACACAAGTAAATGGAACAGCTTACTATAATTTGGCATCCTAAGTGCACGTGCTGTCATCAAATGCTTTCTTCAGATCTGAAGTCCATTTCAGTGGTTCTTCAGCATCTGCTTTTGTGGATGCCACCAGTGGTGTGGCTGTTTCTTCAAAGACTGGCATCTGGGATCTGCAAAAATCCTACTGCTCCTAAAAATGTTCTAACCTGTTTCTTTGTTAAAGGCCTAAGCATATACTGATTTTTTTTTTTTTATTCATTAATTGGATATTTTTCCACCTTTTCCAGACAATGCATATCCTATATATTCTACGTCTTCCCTATGAGATTTAGCTGGGGAAAACCTGGTGGCCTTTTTTAACTGAAGAAACCAGTAAAGCCTTTCTAATGTTACACAGTTTTCCTGATTTGAACTACCAATTAGCAAATGATCAACATACTTAGTCAGTGCAGAATTATTTGGTAATTCAATGCTCAGGAAGTCTGTAACTAAAATCTTTGAAAATATTGGAGGTGATCCTGCAACCCCCTGTGGTAATCTCATCTATGTCATTTGTTGCCCCTCCCATGTTAAAGGCAAATATATATTGGTAATCCATGTGTATTGAAATGCTAAAGAAAGTGCACACATTAGTTATAGAAAAATATTTAGCATCTGCCATTAAGAAGGTTAGTATAATCAATGGGTCATGGACTACTGGGTGGGGTATTCTACCCATTGTTAGTTGCTTGTAGGTCTTGCACAAATCTGAAAACTGTCTTTCCCTCTGGGCCAGGATTGGGCTTCTTTACTGGTGATGATGGTGTGTTACAGGGAGGTTCACGAGGGAGTTAAAATTTCCTTCTTCAAAAACTCCTCAGTCATTGGCTTTACTCCCTCTCTAGCCTCATGTGACAACAGGTATTCCTTTAAGGAGGGAGGTTTCCCTCCCTTAGTTTCCAAGTGGGGTTGATGACTTCAGCAGACCCACATCCATTGAACTTCATGCAAAGATGTCAGTATGCCTTTCAGCTCCTGAGGGATGTTGTTTATTTTCTCCTGGCCTGTAACCATCATTATTTTTGGAACATTTTCTATTGGAAGTTTGAAAGTTATACCTTCAGGAACGCATACCAATCTTGCTTGTAATTTATGCACTACGTCCAATAAGTCCCACCCTAACAAATCTGGAGATGCTATATTCCAATAACAACAGCAACAACAACAAAAGGTTTAATGATAGATGTAATGGTACAAATGGGCCTATCTTTGAAACACTTACCTGTTTTCCTTCTATAACTACTACATTTACTTTTCCTGTCACCTTTGAGCTCTCTGGGAGATTGGTTAGGGTGGAGTAAGTTGTCCCAGTATCAACTAAACATGCATAAACCTTATTTCCAATTTTGATATCTAATATTGGTTCCTGGGATCTGCCTGGGAGGTGTATTCCTGTTTCAGTTTCCATTGCTGGGGCTTGGGAGTCTGGAAACTTATCTTCCTCTCTTCATCCCCTGCCCTGCAGGGCTTCCCTAAACTATGGTCTTAGGTACCCTGCCCATGGTAACGGGGCATTCTCATCTCCAGTGTCCTGGTTGCTTGCAGTAACAGCAGCAATTCTCTGGTGTTAATCGACCTCTGCCCTGATCTTTGCTTCTCTGATTTCTGTTACGTGCCTCCCCTTAGTATCCCTCCCAAGTAAGGCTGCTGCCAGAGGGCTTGCTTTTTCATTCTGTTTCCTCTGCCGAGTTGCTTTTTCCTCCTTTCTTTAATTATATGCAAACGTGGCTGTGCTCGTTACTTCTTCCATTGATATACCTTGCCATCCTGGGAAATGTTCAGCAGAATAATTCTTGATACCTGGGGCTGCTTGATTTACAAATAATGAGACAACCTGGGGCTGATTTTGTTCTGCTTTAGGATCTATTCCCCCAGACATTGGTGGCTGTTTCCCCAGCCTAGTTAGAAGAGCAGAGGGGTGTTCCCATTTCTTGCCGACAGCCTGTTGCCCACGTCCAATGTGCTGTTCTTTGTCCTGCTGCCCCCGTTGCAGTTACTAGCCCACTCGCTGCAGTTACTAGCCCACTTGTGCCAGCCCTGCCACGCCTGGGGCCTGCAGCCTGGCTCCCAGCCCAAACACGTGGCTGCGCCGTGCAGGGCTGCGGCCGCTCGCTTGTCGTGGGCAAAACTCTATCGTTTCATCCGTCCCCCGTCAACAAAGCCTCTGGCGGCTGAGAAACGTCTGTCCACGTCAGATCATACGCTCTAAATATACTTCTAATCATCTGTAATGCTTTTCCAGGGCCCTCCTGTAACCGCGGCGTTTGCTGCTGTCACGCTGCCGAGCCTGCTGCGCTAAAAGGCACACGCACCCCAGCGGGGCCGGCGGAGGGAGGACCAACTCCTTTAACGGAGCTCGCGGAGCACGATCAGCAGCCGGGGGTGCAGAAGGGGAGAGAGAGAAACAACCCAGAGGCGTTGGCAGCAGCACAGCCGGAGCACTGTCGGCGCTAGCAGCAATTGCTTGAGCTTGCATAGACAAAAGAGCGTAAGGCGACACCTTTTTCCTATCACCATTTGACTTGAATTGATCATTTTGGTTCGTCTGCTCTGTTCTGTGAACTGCCCAGGTGTTCCAGTAGTCCAGTTAGGCAGGGAATTGGTCCCCCAATAACAATCACAAAAAACCTTAGGAGATCAACGCTAAAACTGCCAACTTCTGGCCACCTTTGGTCTGCAGTACCAAATGCAATCGTAGCAGACCAAGCTTTTCCATAAAATTCCACTGTCTGTTTCCTAGATAACTACAGGTACCACCACTTTTTTGAAACTTATGCTAGCAGAGCAACTCTCATGACACCTTGTCCCCTGTCCAATTTGCAGGATTTATGTGGATTTCCAGTTTTTGACACACCACCACCATGCAGCATTTATGTGGATTTACAGTTTTCACAGATCACCACCTCACCTCCTTACAGCTCGCTCCAGCACCCCTCGTGAGAGACAGAAAATGGGTAAATTCACCCAGTTTGTGGCCCAGTCTGTCCTAGGAAGCTCTGAAGCCAAGCAGTCAGGGTCTAACCTGGGTTACCAAATTGTGGCACAGAAGTAACTTGGGACATTTCATGAGAATGAGGAAACAGAGCCCAAGGGCAGGTTTGCACAGTTGTTACTAAAGTTTAGCTGTGATTGTGGGACCCCTGCTCCATTAGGGAGATGGGGGGGAGAGCCCCCCCAGCCCCAGTTAAATCCTGTGGTGCCTTACATCTGATCCCCATCCCGACACCCCACAGCCCCTGCAGTCCCATTGTTGCCCCAGCCCCTTTTACCTTGTATGAGATATGCCTGAAAAGTGTCATTTCAGCCTGATCTAATGGGACATTCTGAGAGAGAAAGGGAAGAGAGTTCCCAAACAAAAAATAATAAAAATTATCTCTGCGCTCTTTGTGGATGCTCAAATATAACATGGCAAGGTTTGTTGAGAGAGAAATAAAGATACAGACTAGTTCAGGGGTTTTTGTTTGTTTGTTTGTGTGTTTTTCTCTTTTTTTTTTTAACATTACACATTTCTGTGATACCAGTGGATTCTTGGGTGTGACATCTGAAGCTTGGATGATAGAGACATCAAAGATTGGCTTCACTATTTGTTCCAGTCTCCTGTCTTCAGTGAACTTTTGCCTTAAGATATGTAGATGCAGTGCTCCATATTTATTTCTGGTGCATTCTACTGATCGAGTGGGATGAACCAGGCCATCATATGTTTTGAGGGGTAGTTTCCAGGCTTCTAACCGCTACTTAGTTTAACATTGATTCTGAATTTCACTCTACACAAGAAGATGCTTGCTGGAGGGAAATGGTACTAGAAAACAAGGAGGCAAAGGATATGGAAAGAAGCAATTGTCTCATTTTTTCAATAATATTCTTTACAGAATCACAGAATCGTCTAGGTTGGAAGAGACCTTCAAGATCACCTTGTCCAACCTCTGACCTAACACTAACAAGTGCTCCACTAAACCATATTTACTTTCAATCGTACTTGTTTTTTTCACTCAAAGTATTTTCCCCTCTCAACAGAATTCAAAGGATAAGAGATGGGTAAAAATAACTTCAAAGTAATGGTCAAGAAAATAAGGTATCCAGCTAATTAGCTATCTGCTTTAATTTCTATGTATGCTGAGTAGTTTCCAGTGGTAAAGGATCCTATATAGAACCTCAGGAGGAACCTGCCCCGTAGGACAATCATATAAAGCTTTTACATGTTCCACTAACTATAGCAGTTCCCATTCATTCCTAGTCTGATTTGTATGCCTTTTTCTCTCTTTTCCACAGCAGAAAGACAGGGAATTAATTCTGGTCATGTTCATGGAAAGGAAACCTATGTCAATCTTTCTTAGTTCCAGATCCACGGCCTGTTTCTCCTCCTGCTTCTTCCTGTTCTGCCTCTCAACCTCCCTTTCTAGTCTCGTCCCTTGTTTCCCATGTCTAATCTTATTTTTGTCTAGGGCCCTTGGTTTCCTGATCAAATTAGGCAGATGCAATCCTTGTGTCATAAATTCTGGACAGTAACTTTTGAAGCTCTAAACAATTTCAACCAAATTTGACAGCGGGCCAGAAGTCTCAATGATGATGAAGTTTCTAAAACCTTCCTGGTGAGGCAGCAGTTGGAGAAGTGAGACCCAAATGAGCACTTCCTTGGTTTGTTGGACCTCACCTTTCATCTGCTCCAGCTGTGTAAGCATCATTATGGAAAGCTCTGCTGCACATATGTTGTGAACCACGAGCATAGTTTTTAATGGTCTGAATCTGGTTAGCTGTGATTCTTTGCCTGAGACTTTTCTGTGCCAGAGCGAAATGAGTGGCAATTCCCACTGCTCACAAAAATCTTGTATAAAACTTTGTGCCATTCCTTTCCTTGTAACTGGTGGCGAGTCTTTACTCTCCTGCCTTAGTGACTCCAATTTGTAGGCATTTCAGTGGGAAAAGCTCTGAAGAGGTGCACTGCTTTAGCAATCTCTCCCAAACAGCCCTGGGATAACCATGGCAATTGCTTAAACAGCAGATGCTTAAACAGCATCAAACATCCCGTTTCTTTGTTTGCTTGTTTATTGTAAAAGACAGTATTTTTCTGTCCATTGGTTTTGTTCTCTTGCGTGCTGTGCTGCATACTTCTCTGCTGTTTAGCTGTTTCCTGCTTCTTATTCCAGTGTGCATGCTTTCCTGACTGACTGTCCTCATTATCCGGAAGTGTGGATATTGTAGGTACACGGCCCGTCATACTTGTTGCCTATTCCAGTTTGCTTTGCTGTTTTGCTGTGGGTACTGGTTTTGGCTCCTTCTGCAAGGCTGGTGGCTCATCATAACTGAAGGAAAGTTGGCTGGGGATACTTCATAGCACTAGCTGACTGAAACTTAAATACTGATTTAATTGAGAGCTTTGGGGAGGTGAGACAAAGAGTTACACAGCAAATTACCTGGGAATTGCTATTGTTCCCTGTCCTTGATGCCTCAGTTCTTAAGGTTGCGATGTGCAACGCACGCGCGTGCGGCTCAAACCCAGTGCTGTGCTGCAGCAGAGGAGGCAGAAAGTGAAACTAGTTTTCTGCTTGGCAAGCAGGTTGCTTACAAACACAGTGACTAAAATCAGATTTTAAAAGCTACGGAATTACAGGTTTTCACGTTCGTATTTTAAACATCTTAACACATTGAAACATTTTAAACATTCCACTTGGCCGTTAGCATATGTATAATATATATAAACAGGAATATGTAAATATGCGTATATATTTAAATTGATAATTTTGACCTGGGCTCCGTGGTGATATATTTTGAGGGTGAGGGAAAGATGTACTAGGCATTCAGGGGAGTTTGTTTCGAGCTGCATGCCCCCCTTTTTGCCAAGCTGTTCCCTCTTCACCCGCCCGGCACGCAGGCCGCGGGGAGCGGACAGATAGCAGGCGGGTACCACGTCCCTAGCTGCCGGGGCTGCTTTCTCTCCCCAAAACCTCCCCCGTGGGCGGCAGCCCCGGCCGCTCTCCCCCACCCCCTCACCCCCCTCGGGGCCTGCCCTTCCCCCGTAGCGCAGGGGGAGGCGCTGAAGGGTCGCGGCGCTTTGTCGCCGGCAGGCTGCTGGCGGCGTGGGACGCACCGGGGGACGGCTGACGGCGGCCCGGGCGGGCGGAGGCGTGCCTGGCGCTAGGACCCGGCAGGAGGAGGAGGAGGAGGAGGAGGCGGCGCGGCGGCTCTCGGGGCCGGGTTACCAGACCGCCGTGACTCAGTGCGCTCGGCTTTGCGGAGGAGCCAGCAGGTCGGTGCCGTCCGTCCGTCCTTCCCTCCCTCCCTCCCTCCCTTTCACCCGGGGGCGGTTGGTCGGGGGGGGGGGGAGGGGCTGGGCATCGCGCTGCTCCCTCCCTCCTTTATTCCCTCCCTCTGTCCGTCCGTCCGCCCGCCCGCCCGCCTGTCTGTCCTTCCTTCCTTCCTTTCTCTTCTCCCCTCCTTCCCTCCCTCCCTCTCTCCCGCCTACCCCGCGGCCTGGGCCCTGCCGCGCCGCTGAGGGCGGCCGCCCGTTGTTGTGGTGTGTTCGCAGCGAGCCAAGATGGAGTACGAGTGGAAGCCCGACGAGCAGGGGCTGCAGCAGATCCTGCAGCTGCTGAAGGAGTCCCAGTCGCCGGACACCACCACGCAGAGAGCCGTGCAACAAGTATCCTTGGGCGAGGCCGCGCGGCGGCGGGGACGGGGGAGAGGGGCGGGGGAGCGCGGCCTGCGGGCCCCGGGGGCCGCCCGGCCCCGGCCCCGGCCCCGGCCGCGGGCCCGGGCACCTGTTGCGAGCCCGCCGCCAAGGGCCGCGGCTCCCCTTTCAGGCCCCTGGCTGGCTGCGGCGCGGCCGCTCCGGTGTCGGCCGCGTTACCGGGTTACCCCGCGCTGGGCCGCCGCCAGCGCACGGCCGCGGCGGGGCGGGAGCGGGGCCCTGGCGGTGCCGGGGCCCGCACGGAGGCCCCCGGGGCCCCCCGAGGCCCCCTCGTCCGGACGCGGGGCCCGGCGGGGGCCTCCCGAGCGAGGTGGCGCGGCGCCGGGACGCGAGGCGGGAGCCGGCGGTGTCGGGGGGAGTGCCCCCGGCGTGCTCACGCAGCCCGGGCCCGGCGCCTGCGATCACCGTTAGGCTCTGAGGGCGGCGGGGAGCGGGGGGACGTGCGCCACAGGGCTCCTCGGGGTGGCTCTGCCGGGCGGGTTTTTGTCAGTGGCGTGCGCTCGTCTTCCTCCCCTCTTCCCCTCCCCCCCCCCAGTCTCGAAACGATGAAATGGCGGAATAAAAATTAAAGGAAATTTTAGGTTAGGAGCGGTGGAAACATAGCTCCTGAAAAATAAAGCCCGCATCGGTTGTGCGCAGGCCTTTGAGCTAGCCACATAAGTGCTTTGAAATACCTAGAAGTCCTTCTGAAATCCTCTGAACGGTACGAGTTCATTATCTCTCTCCCTTTTAGTTTATTATCTCACTCCCTTTTTATTTAAGGCGTGTGCTTGAAGGTCTTAACAGATGGCATCAGAATTCATTCGCATAGGTAAGAACAAATGTATATAAGGTTATTAAAAGAGTTTAGTTTAAAGGCAAATCTACTCAACTTCTACGCTTTGCTAAGATAGCCAAGCATAGAACAGCTTCTGCTATTATCTGAAAAGCAAAGTGAGTTTTCATATTGATCATCTTGCTCTCAGAGCTGTATCTTAGACTTGTAAGATGCTGTTTCTTCCTTTGGAAAATACTATATGGAGTGGTAGCTAAAGTGTTCTGATAATGCTTCAAACTTGGGCAGGCTTTCCTTAGTACTTCAAATGCAAAATTGTTGAGAGCTACTGGTGTTACAATGTAAAAGGCATTTCACAGCTCAACTTCAAATAACCTGCTTTGTTTGTTGAAAAATAGCAGCGTAGGTGTTGGATGGGCAACATAGTAGATGTTGTCTGTCTTAAAGATGAGCAGAATCATTTTTAAACAAAAGTGCACTAAATTGATGTATGAAATTCTTAAATGTTAGTGGTAATTCCCTGCTGTGCTAATACACCTTACTTTCAGAGAGGTTCTTGTATGCAGGCCTGTAAAAAGCAGAGCAGTGGCACACTTTATTATTGTATTACATGATAGTTTGGAAAAAATGTTTTAATACAGCTTGAACAGGTCATGACCTGTAATTTTAAATAAATAAATATTCTTTCAGTCCATTTGTGATAGGTGTTGTATTGTAGGGTGCTACCTATTAACATGCCCAAGCAGGATGGTGATTAATGGTTTCAAATTTGAAGTACTTTCAGTCGATAATTTAATGTAAGATTATCAGTGTACTCTCTTGTGCTTTTTCATTATGACACAGTTCTGATATTTAGGTGCTCAGAACTCAAATATAATAAAGTGGGGAGCACGGGTCAGCCAAAAACCTTTGTTAATTTAAGTTACGAATCAGTAAGGCTTTCAAACATTTGTCAGATGAAGAAATTAACTTTCTTTTTTCTTCCAAGAAAAATTTAATATAGGTGAAGAAGTTGTTGGGGAAAATATGGCCTATTAGCTATTCTTTGATTCCTAGACTGGTGAGGTGTATTCTAATTTAATACTGCTATTTGAGTTCTTTCTGCTTGCTTCTGCTGCTGTTTCATGTTTGAGCCATTTTGATGTGCAGTCGTTAGTAATGTTCAACTGACTGCTTCGGTGGTCATGTTTCTGAATTGTGGAGAAAGTAAAAAATTTACAGGACACAGTACCCTACTTTTTGGCTCCTGAAAGAGCTGTTAGGCATGGCACCTAATCTTTGGATGTGTGTTTTATCATTTCTAGGCACCACGTGGAACAGTCAGTATTACTTTCACTTGGCATGGCCATCCTTCTGTTTACACTCATCTCTTTTGTTTCACAACAAAATAACTTGTGGCTGTGATAAGTGTGCTTTACTCTGTTACTGAGTGGTGAGAGGACAGACTTCTCTAGCAAAGTTAATACTTGGTGCAAACAACCTAAATATCTAAAAATGAAGTTTCTTAAGTTTGTGTTTGAGACTAGCTAAACTAGTTGTTGGTCATTAGAAGGAAATGGATCCTTTAGAACTGTAAGGGACCTAATGGGCCATGGAGACCTAACAGATGAATTTGGTTAAGGTTTTACCTAATTTGAATGCTTAGAGGTTCAGCTAAATTGCAAATGAAGTCAATGCAATGCATGTGAATCAAGCACTGTTCTTCAGAAACTAATTTTTTGCTGAACGTCTTGATTGTGTAAACCTACTAGGTATCGTCAGTATGTCAGTAACTTGAAGATGATGCTGCATATTTATGACTTACAATACTATTGTTGAGCAGCATATCAGTTAATACCAGGGTGCAAGAACAGGGTACAGGGAGAATGCCAGATCACTTTTCCAGACAAACAGCACAGAATACTTGGAAGTTTGAGCCAGAAGAAACGGTAAATTTTAGAAAAACAGCTACATACCTTCACAGCTCTTCAGAAACATAATAATTCTTATTGTAGTTTCCCCAAGGACATAGTGAAGAGGTTGGTATTGCTAGTAAGACACTCGTTCAGACAGCTGACACTAGAAAACAGGTACGTATATGGAAGAACAGTTCTCTGTTACTTGTTTGAGATGGTGGATAAGAATAAACTAGTTACAAATATCCAGGCATTTACAATTAAATTCTCACTACTGAGAGCTCAGGCTGCAGCTAGTTAGAGTTATTTTTTTAAAAAAAAAAGTTTGTCTAATATTAAGAAAGTGAATAGCATTAAAATAAAACAGCTATTTATGATTTTAATAGGCTAAAGTGATTTTATTTATGGTGGAGAAAAACAAGAAATGTATTGTGGGATTGTGTCTCAGTGGATTCCTTAGTTTGGCGGGCTTCTGATTGTAAATACTGAAATTCAAAACTATACAGAAACAAATTTTTAATGGTTTTAAAAATATTTCTTTAAGAATCTTTTAACTTCTGTTTATGTCCCTGGATTTTATTTTTTTTCAGATTTTACCACAACTAAAAGGTATTGCTTCATTATGAAGACTGCAGACTGTCTTCAGATTGTTCTTACTTGGAATATTTTAAGCTTTTATATACAACTGTTTAAAATGACACAGTAGCACACAACAGATTTAATAATAATTGTATCTGGAAAGCTATAAAAGCTGCATGTAGAAGATTTCGCTTTTCCTTAACAGTTTCTCTCTTCAGAAACTAGAACAACTCAATCAGTATCCAGATTTCAACAACTACCTGATTTTCGTTCTTACAAAGTTAAAGTCTGAAGGTGAGTTCTTGAGATATGGACTGTTTTATTCTGTTTCTATTTTTCACTTGTTTGGTTTTTGTTTTCTTTACCTTGAAAGAAATAAGAAGCTGATTCCTGCAGTCGGTTTGCTGGTTTGTGGATCTCAATAGTCTTTTGAGAACTTGTCCCCTCAGGAAACTTTGTGGTAAAATGTCTGGTAACTTACTGCTGCTTGTAGTTTCAAAGTTTTAGAATAGGTGCCACTCTGAATGTCCTATGAAATCTTATCAGAAGTGCTGGAGCATCATACTTCTCTGAGACTGTAGTAAAAATGGAATGAATTTGCTTCATGGTGATGAATTGTGACTGTAGACAACATAAAAACAAGCTGCTAGATCCAGTTAAAATCATCTAGTAATCAGCCTGCTAAACATTTTAAAGATCACATACTAGAGTTGTCTGAAGAGGCTGCCTGTCAGAACCTTCATCCTGAAGTCGTTCTTGTAAAATGGTGTTCTAGTTAATGCCTCCTTCCCCCCCAGACCCCCATCTCCCTGTCATTCTAGTAAAATGGAGTTAGAAATCTACTCCGTATTTACTGAGGGCTTATTCTTATGGACCTTAGTACATGCTCTGTATGGCATGCTACATAGCTTCTACCTGCTGGTAAATTCATGTGAAAGATTTTCTTTCCAGTGTACTACAGCTACTGATCTGTGAGGTCTTAACTAGTGAGAGATTTATTTCAGGACCTGTTTTAGCACGTGGCTTTTTTATGTTTGTCATTAATGACAAATCACAGTGCTTTTGGATCGTGTGCATAGGAAGTATTCCGATAATCTTTAAGGCCTTGTGGAAATCTCTGAAATTTGATAGAGTGCTTTCAAGACCTGAATCAGCCAAGATAATAAATTATTGAGCAAGTTGGTAGTGTAGTTGTAAAGTACCCAACACTTACATGTTAACGAATGTGGTACCATACTTCAATTGCTTGTGTGCTTTAAACCAGTAACAGAAAAATAAAAACACAAAGCAAGTCTGGTACTGGGATCTGGAATTTGTACAAAGGATATGGTGAGGAGGTTGCTTCACATCTTTCCTCTCAATATGTTTTCTAACACTGGTTAACCTGCTAATTTCCCCTTCTTTATTCTGCTCGCCGTTTGAGCTTGAGGTTCTAGGTACTGATGTATGTTTAATGATGTCAGGATCTCTCTAATGGATCTGCTTAGGTTATCCAATAATCTTTTTACCCCTTCTTAATGTTTACACACATTAATTTGTTTGGAATGGAATGAAAGGTAGGAGATGCTAATCATTACAAAACATTTGTTTTAAAGCCGTTACATTGCGGGGAGGAAACATTTATAATCTGGTGGGTTGAGGGAGGCAACCAAACTGAGAAGTAGCAAGTTAACTTCTAAGAAGAGCTGTCTAGGATCATCCTGCACAGATATCTCTCAGGTACATCATGTAGTCTTCCGTGAGACTACTGAGAAATATCTGTTGCTTCAGAGAAGATCTTGTCCTGCATCAGTCACGTTTTCAGTCATAATCTTTTGTCCAAGGCAGCTGATCTTCTTCAGCTTTGTATTTCAAGGCCAGGAAACTTTCAGATTATTGAAGGTGGGGCATGGTCCTTGGCAGCCTGCTTTAGGTGTCCCTGCTTGAGCAAGGGGGTAGGACCAGATGATCTTCAGAGGTGCCTTCCAACCTCAGCCATTCTGTGATTCTGTGTCATAATAGAGTCCAGTGGTGGTGTTTTTCACAGTGTGGTGGTGTTTTTCACAGCTAAGTTCCAAATATCTCATTACCTTGCTTAGATAAGACTAATGAGGGATAACAGAGGACTGTTGGCTGGTTTTGCTTTGAATCCAAGGGCCAGCAGCTCTCCATCCCTTAGTATTCCTGCGAAGTAAGGTAAAGAGACTTTTAGAACTGCTATTACTCTTGCATCCTCTTGGAACAGTAGGGGAAATGTGATGGACCCTGTCTTCATTACAACTGGGAAAGTATTCTTTCACTGTCTATCCTGAGGAGGTTTCTCCTGGCAATCTGTCCTACAAGTCTGTTGGCTAGAGAAGGGAAATAGTGTGCTTCATGACACAGCTGAGAGATCAGTGCTGTTGGAAGTCATGCTTTTCTTATGGCCATAACTTCCCAGCAAAAGGGCCCACAGAAGTAAGCTTCCAACATGACTGACAGTTTAGTCAGTGGAAATTAAAGTGGTCTGGTAGCTAGTGCATGGGGCAAAAAACAACTTGGTTTGATAGCAGGTGTGACTAACCTTTGATGGAATTTTTGCCACTGTTGAAACTGCTGTTTAGAAAACTGTACTTAAAGATGCATTTTAATCCACCATTACAGAATTCCTACGTTCAGGAGCTGTCATATAAGCGTATTTTAAGCACCTTTATTTTATTGCAACAAAGGTTGTACCAAGTTGTCGCCTTTTTTTAGTACCAGAAATATTACTTTCCAGTTGAAGGAAGTGTAACTTTATTTTCCCTTCCAGCCTTAGCTTTGTCCGAACAAAGTTCCTGTATCTGAATGCTTAAAACATGCAGGTTTTAGGTCTCTTGTGGTACTACTGCACATAATGTGGGTTTTGATTTGGTTTTGGTGTTAAACTTCTGTGAGCCTTTTTAAGCTGATAAAGGCTTGGATCTTCCTGAATACAGGTGTTGCCCTGCTGCAATTTATCAGTGGAAATATAAGGCCAGTCTTACAGCTAACAAATGCCCGAGCTTTTTTTTTCTTCTACTTGTTTGTCCAGACTTGCAATGCTATCTTCAGAAATGCAAATCCTGACATTATAAATATCATAGAATGTAAAAAAATGAATATCCAGGAAATAGCACGCTGTCCTGAAAGTCAGACAGTAGGCAAGCTGATGGAATAAAATATGATCCCAAATCATTGAAGGCTGAGGTATAGCTCTCTAGAAGATAACTCCCTAGAAATATGGTGCTCAGAGATCATCCTCAGTTCGGCAAGATGAAGTCTATATTAATTGAAAAGTGTTTGAAAGAAGCTTGTCTTTATTTGTAAATGAAAGTATCATTCAGATTTTCTGTTACTGTAGCTGTTTCTTCCTGGTTTGACAGGTATAAAGCCTGGCAGATAATGTAGTGGTGCTGTGCTCCCCTGGCATCTTTCTTCTTTTCTTTTTTTTAAGGTGTCCCCTGAACTGAGCTCAGAACCCTGTAAGCCTGTCTTCTGTAAATAAGTAACTTGCTGGAATGTGTGCGTATTACTACTGCTGCTTCCCAGATCCTTTTCTCTTTTTTTCCTTTTTTTTTTTTTGTGGTTGACTGAAATAGTCCAGAGTGTCATGTTGTTCTGTTGTTCTTTTCTTCTTTTCTTTCTGGAGCTTTCATTCTTTGTTCCAAGTCGTGTATCTAAATCCTCCTTTCCTTGCTTACATATTTCCTTCTGTAGTCACAACTCTGTTCCCTTGAAGGAAAGGACAAGAAAACATCTGAAAATTGAGCCTTCTTACTATCTCGCTGCAGATAGTCCTGGTCTCTAGTTATGGTGCTTTGAGGCACTTGTTCAAGACATCTGAAGCATGAGGCAGATCAGAGGAAGAATTTCTAGGTATCATAATACAGGTGGCTCAATCTGTAAGCAGAACTTCTGGGTTTTGTTTCAGACCTTACTGACGCAAATGATGAAATACCTCAAGTTTGTCTGTATCAAAACCTTAATTGGTTTATGCCTTCTGTAAGTGAATGTTTGATAGATACCTTGCCCCCCTCTTCCCATTGAAAACACACTGGCAAAAATAGCATCCTTCTTAATTGTCTGTGTTGGCTTTTGTAGAAAAATCCTTTCAATTCCCTGTGATTTTTTTAATTATTATTTTTAACCTATAATTACACCTTACTTTATCTTCTGCAGCCTTCTGAACTTTGTGAATGAGAGGATGATCAGGCTTACACTAAATTATCAGAAGGTGATGACCATTGTCATTCACCAATAATACTCAACTAATTTTCATGAATTCGACATGTCAGTTAGGGAGTGTTGACTGTCATAATTGTGGCATGATACTTGGTTGATGCAATGTTGTATCAGCATATTCTGAGATGACAGGGTGTGCTTACATCAGCAAAGACTACTCTGTTGCTTCCTGGCAACAGTTCTCTGTTCAACTATGAAGAGAAACTACATTGCAACTTTATAATCTCTGTGGAGGATGCCCACTATGTTTACACTTGTATCCATGCCAGAATAGGGTCTTCACAACTCAGAGACAGCAAAAAGCAAAGTTGTCTTTATAATGTGTCAGAACTACTGTGGTATTCTACGAGGCCTGATGTGGCCTTCAAGATGGTGGATGTTTTATATAAGAATTGGAAGAACCGAAGTTGTGTCAAAGCTTACCACTTCTTAGGTAAGATTTGACATACCTAATACCTCTTTATATTGTGAAAAAAGAACGTGACTACTAATAAAAGTTCTAGTTAAAAAAACAAATAAGTCCTTTCTCAGATCTGTCTTTTATCCTGCTTAGACAAGCAACAGAAGTCATTGTTAGTTTATGGATAGTGTCTCTAAAGCCTTGAGTTGGGTTCCTTCTACTTTGTCCTTTAGATTCACTGCTGTGCTTTTTGCCAGGATCTAGGCTAATGGCAGCATACCTTGAGACAAACACATAATGGCCCTGATATCATTCTGCTGGCCCATGTAGCCATAGTTATTTATCCTGTTGCGTCACACTAGGGTATAATCTGTCTACAGAGATAACACTAGTGAGACCAAAGATTGGAGTTCCCACTTCAGGATGGGCTGAAGAGTCAGTCACTAAAACGTGATCCAAGATCATAATCCAATGGACTTCGTATATGTGCAACAGGATAAATAGTTGAAAATAGAGCAGTGTCTCAACCACTGTATTTTCATGTGTCACTTCGTTATTCAGAGTACCTTACTTGCTCATGGAGCATTACCATGGGAAGGTTTGTTAGTATTTTTCCTGTCCATCCTCCCCAGCCAAAGTTTGTTTCAATAGAAGATGCCACACATGGTAGCTTATTTTCTATTAATAATGACACTAATGATTCATCTAGGTCTGCAGGCGGAATTTGGAATGGCTTTTCCTAAACTATTACCAGGATCCAGAGTGGTTCTGTAGGTTTAAAGTGAATATTTTCTGATAAGTGCTGGAATTCAAATATAGTCTGGCCAGTAGTTTTCATTCCATTATAGATTGACTTAGCATGTTGGTGTTGAAAGATCTTTGAAGCTGAGTAAGAAAAGGCCTGTGTGAGATCATGTGTTGATTAACCAGCTTTCAGTTTCAGGAAGGTATTTTTGATGAGCAGGATTAAACCAGAAAAAGGTGTTTTTTAAATTAAAACAACACCTCCACCCCCAAAAAATCACCCACAAAACCCATCATCCATCATGATGTCACTTAAATATACTAAAATAGCTATCAAGGAGTGAATCTGATATCTGATGGGATTAAAATTCAGAATTAAACTCAGATTAATGTATCCTTACTTAGAATTTAAAGTGCTACACAGAATGTATAGTGTCATAGTGAAACAACAGTGAAATATTTTCCCCTTAAATTCTGATATATTGAGAATTAAAATAAATAAATAAATCCCACCTCGGTATTAGAATCAATGCAAAAAGTAATTGAGGTGCATACGTTTCTTAAGGGAAACCAACTCATGAGATGATTAATTTTGTCAGATCAGAGCACTGAAAACTGCATGCTTTTTCACCTATATGGCAGCTAACTCCTCCTTTCTGTGCCCCCACAGGGGTATTGTAATACAGACTTCAGTAAAATGTTTCTCCTAAGCAGTTTCATGGCATACATACCATAGGTGAGAAATGACAGATCTATTTATTTTTTTTCTTTTAAGAGTCTTGAAAGAAACTTTGAAGTTACCAGTGGATTGTGTTATGTGATTCAATGGTTCAGGAATGCTTTCTTGGAAATCCTTATTGTGAGCATCCAGAATCAGAGTATGGGATCTCTATTATTATCTCTTTTCTTATTCCTGAAACCCATGTAAGGAAAATACTGAGAAAGAGCAGGTACAGTAACAAGTTCATTGACTGTAAGTACCTGTTTTCTAACCCAATACCCTGATATGCTTACGTTGGTGTAGGCTCTTCAAAGGTGCTGTTCATTGCAAGCAAAGTCATTTTGGGAGGAGAAATCTTAGAATTTCTGTTTTCTCTGAATAGTATTATGAAAAGAAAGGACAGAATTTCTCAGGCTTTCCCTTGATTATTAAGGCTATCAAACTTTTTTTCTTCTTCTGAAGTTCAGGTGGTCTTTAGTGTATGGTCTGTTTTGGCTCCAAAAAAAACGTGGCTTTATTTCTGGGGTAAGTGGGAAGTATTCAGCCATCTCTTTAAAGTCTTACCTTAGTATGTATCTCAAAAGCTGAATGTAGTCTGCTACAAGGGGCGTTTATTTGTATACTTCTGTTAAGTCATACTTTCTTACTCAGTGACATTTGCTTTGTTGCTTCTCACGTCAAAGCATACTTAAAAAGCCAGTACCCACCATCCCCATGTGGTGTTTCCCTAGAGAAGAGGGAAGATATTGCTGGTGTGATTTCTAAGTGTACTTCTGTCCACCAAGTTGTAGTGTTTGCTTCAGTGCAGTTCTCAGGTGCTTGAGACTAGCGTGTCTTCTGCTGTGGTTTTCATCCTCTCTTTGTTAGAATATACATGTGTGGATTGCTTTAAAAAAAAAACTAAGTGACTGAGATGAGAGTAGTGTTATTCACTTTGCAGATGGTGATACACTGACTATAAGCGTGGCTTATATTTTGCCCTCTTACTCCTGTAATATTGGCAACTTTAACTGTTAGGGTGTAACTTCTATTTAAAAGGAAAACTGCTCAGTGTGCTCATTTTGCTCTCAAAGCTGTTAAGGCTTTTTTAGAAATAAGCTCATGCTGTGTGTTTTAACTACTGGTGTGGATTTAATATGTGCAAATGCAAAATGTTCTAAAAATCATCACAAGTGTCACTCTTGTTTGTGAAGATTTCTGATCCATTTTTGAGAAATAGGCTGTGTTGTAACAGCTAAAACCAAGAAAATAAAGATCCTGACAGCGCAGTGTCATGAGACAAGATAAATGTTGTCTTTAGAGTGACAGGTACAGAAATACCTTTATGAGCTTTACAGCAGGAAAAAAAATTCTTTTTTTTTCCCCTGGGATTTTAAGTAACCTTAAGTATAATACTTTAAGCTTAAAGTGGTATGGTACACTATCCAGTCAGAAACAAGATTGGAGATGTTTCAAAACATTCAGTGTATCTAAGTATGTTAACAACCCTGAAATGTAGTGGCTGGTCTGAAATTAATCAGTGCTCAGTTGATTCCTGTGAGTCACAGAAAAAAAAAATGACACAATTGCCTAACTATAGGAACGTCTGTAAGATACCAAAACAAGGCTGGAAGTGTTCTGCTGGAAGTGTTGCATATTTATTGCTTAAGTGGCAACAGCCATGCTTCTGAAGATCGTGTTGTAAATAAAGCTGAGCTGTTAAGAACATGGGAAGAGTGTTGAACTGCTGACCAAAAATTAATTTATTGGTTAGTTATACAATTTTTTTTCATTCTAACCAATAATGGCCACGGGTCGAACAGTGCAAAAATTTGTACATCTCTATAGGCTTGCAAAACCACAAAAGTTTTAAAGAATTCTCTGGTTTCACTGTTCTTTTCAGCTTCTCTATTGTATCCCCACAAACTGGTTGTCTCAGCTCTTTAACGCCATTTTATGCATCGCCTCCTGATCCAGCAGTTGAATTGGTGCTAGAATTCTACCAAAGAACAGAAGAATCCTTAATACCAAATGGAAATTCAGTGTAAGGAGAGAATGATTTGCTACAATATCCCAAACTCTGTAACAAATACAGGATATTGTTGCAGTTGTAGAACATCTAAAGACTATCATCCTCTGTCTCTTCTGTTTGTCTGTACCTTAGCACTAATTCAAGTGCATTGGAAAAAGAAATGATGAGCTTTGTGATGGAAGCGACCTAGCCAGTCTTTGGCAATGAATGAATTAGGAATTAGAGTAATTAATCTCTCTGAAGAAATTGCTTGGTGAGATGAATGGAAGTTTATTCACTCTCTGACTATATTGAAGGCGAACATGACATCTATTATATGAATAGCTGTTGGAACACAAGGATTAATAGGATCAATGAAATAAGGCCTTGTTATCAATTCTGGTAATTCCGAATACTGTTCAGACTATGAAGTGAGTATTGGGAAGTACAAAATAAGATACCCAGCAACACTGGTGTTGTATACTAGGCCATGCCATGCATTGGAAGTTTTGGCCACTTCTGCTGTCTACATTCTGTAGGTATATCTTAACAAAAAATTGTGTTTGCAGGCACATACAGGTCTCTGTTATAGAGACAAACTACTTTGTTTTTCTGAGACTTCCTTGCCAGGAAGGCTTCTTCCCCTGTAATGAGTAACTAGTTCATTAAGGCAATCTTCTGTCATTTTTATTTCTTGAACGTGCACTTGGCATATTTTCTTCCTCTTCTGTCTGACCTTTCTGTACACTTGAACTCGTATTTTGTTTGATATTTTAGGTTGCATTCTGGCAAATGGCAGTGTAGGGTTTTGGCACTAGTGGGAGTGTTCTTCCTAAATAGATGTGCATCAGCCTGCAATAAGAAATTAGGGAGCAGATACATGCTTTTAATTCAATACTCCTTTATATAGTTTCTTTTGTTATTATTACTTGAGAAATTTAACTTTTTTGTTTTACTCTTTGCCTTCACAAGAGTTCTCACTATGAGCAAAGTGACTGATCTGCTATTTAGAATGCTAATTAAAATGAGACTGTATCTAAGAAGCTTTAATATGTGGCTGTGCTGATTCTCTTCTTCCAAGTCATTTGAAATCCATCTTCAGCCTCCTTATTCTCCAGTTTCTACTTCAGATTTCCACAGTCACCTTTCCTTGTGGAGGGAGGAAAATGAGAGAAAGCTTGGAGTGTCTATCATTTAGAATCATAGAATATCCCAAGTTAGAAGGGACCCACAAGGATCATCGAGTCATTTAGAGCAATTCAGTTGGAAGGGACCTACAAAAATCATCTAGCCCAACTGCCTGACCACTTTAGGGCTAACCAAAAGTTAAAGCGTGTTATTGAGGGCATTATCCAAATGCCTCTTGAACACTAACAGGCATGGAGCATCAGCCACCTCTCTAAGAAGCCTGTTCCAGAGTTTGACCACCCTCACAGTAAAAGAATTTTTCCTCATGTCCAGTCTGACCCTCCCCTGGGTTTGTGCTGTTCCCACATGTCCTGTCATTGGTGACCAGGGAGCAGAGGCTAACACCTCCCTCTGCACTTGCCCTCCTCAGGAAGCTGCAGAGAACAGTGAGGTGATCTCTCAGCCTCTTTTTCTCCACAATAGACAACCCACGTGTTGCAAGATATGACTTCCAGCCACTACTATCTTCCAGCTTTTACAATTTTTGTTGCCCTCCTCTGGACACATTCAGGTACCTTAACATCCTTTCCTTATTCTTGAGCCTAGAACTGCACGCAGCATTCAAGGTGAGACCACACCAATACTAAATATAGTGGGAGAATTTGCCTTTCTTGACTGGCTGGTTATGCTATGTTTAATGCACCTAAAATGGAGTTTGCCGTCTTGACTTCTATGGCACACTGCTGGCTCTTGACCATTGTGGAATGCTTAAAAATTCTCTGAGACTTAAAGCTTGCGAGTCAGAATTGCCCGTGCAGTAGTAGATCCTCTGGTTAAGAGAAGAACATCCTTCTGATCACTTGGAGTTAGGTGAATGCTTTTTCCTTGGAGATACTGAAATAAAAATACATTCTGTTGAATCTATACCTGCTTGAATGGTCGCTGTGTGCTGTTTCAGATGAAGCAACCAATTTCACTAAGAAGGAATAGCATTGCTCAGTCAGGTGCTGCAGGGCTAAGCTGTCATAAGCTGCCTATACTGAGCTGAATGCAGACTGCAGCCATTATTGGTACTTATGACTCTGTCATGACACTGTTGTACCTGAATAACTTGTGAAAGCAGAACGCACAGCTGAGTCAAACCTGAATGGGGTTCTGAAGTGTAAGAATTGCCATTTAAAAGGAGGAGAAAGGATTTCAAAATGCTTCGCAAAAGCAGGAGTAATTCTTGGCTGGTTTTGGAAGTCAGTTTTTATTAGCATCAGACATCTTGACTGTGGGATCAAGATGTACTTTTACATGGCTTTTCAGATTGCTTGTAGGAAAGATACTCAGCTCCGAGGGTAGGAAAAATACAGTGTGTACTATTATTACTGGTATTTTTTTCTGTGTTCCTCTCCAATTAGCGTTAAAGGGGTGGCATTGTTACTTGCACACGAACAGTGTGAGAATCGATAACTGGCATTCCTCTTATAGGGCTAGATTTGGCTTCACGGGAGTGGTGAGTTAATCAATTGCACCTGCCTCAGCACTGCAAGATAACCCACTGAAACTGTTCTGACGTCGTCATAACATATCACAGCAAGTCTGCTTTCTGACAATCTACAAAGAGGTGGTGGTGTTGCTTCTTAGGAGCCATCACAGCCTAGATCAGACACCAACACCTACCCTCAAGAGTAGGAGAAACCATTTTTGATCTGTAATTCTATGAAGAATAATAAACACTCTTTAATATGTATCTGCGTGACATCTTGTCCACTCAGGCAGAACACTACCCTGACATCATGGCACCCATGTCTACTTCTATGGATATTTTACTGGTCAGAGTAAGAGTCTATAAATCATTTTACACAGTCATATGTTTCATATGTTTTTTTGCATGGTAGTCTTTTTCTTAACTCGGTTGGACTTTCAGGTGAACTACAGAAGATGCACTGCTTTCACATATATACCCAGTATCATACACGTTCTGATTAGAGGAAATGTGTTTATTTAAGGGCACAATCTCATTCTTTAAGGCTAGTACAGCAGTGCTTTTAAGTACTGTTTTTTAAGTACTTTGTGAGCCATTAAAACCTTAAACTAGTACTACAGCCTTGCAAGGGAGTTGAAAACTTGCTCAAAACCACATAATATTTGAATAGCTATATTGTGAAGTGAGGTAAGGTGAATGGGGGATCTTCTGCTGATTAATTTGGCAGTGAAGATGACATCAAATGCTAGAGGTCTGCTTCACTTCCCTTTTTTCTTGTACTGTATGTTCTTGTCCACTCTATACTTCAGGGCTGACTGAGATAGGAGGCAAGACTGCAATCTCTTTTGATGGCTGAAGCATATGGCTGACAGAACTTAGCACAAAATCTATGAAGACTGAAGAGTGTCTTACTCAGCTCTTAGGCCATCTGCTTGTAATCTTGGTGTTACAGCAAAAACTCCTCAGACCTATATTATTGTTTTCTGACAGTGTAGTTGTTAAGTTGTTGAATGCCCTGAATTCCTTAGATATCTTCATGCAGTGAGGTATCAGAATGTTTTTTTCTCAAACTAAGATTCTGACTGTGGTGTGGTTTTTAAAATGCCTGAGCGTCAGATTCTGTGTTGCTTCTGTAGCTTAAATAGTCAGGGTCTGTTTAGTAGTCTCTTTGGCCCGTCTTTGTGATCTGTTTGCCACCTCTCAGCATGGTGATAATTGGCTTTGTTTTTTGTCTTGAATCTTTCTGCTTTTCTTGCTTCTTGTTCTTTGCCATTTGACAGAGATGTGACTTCTGGTATGAATCCCTTGCAATCTTTGCAAGTCTGCGATAAATGTTTACTGTGAAAAATAGTCTTTCTATCCTTATCTTATCTTGGCTAAAGGAATGGATTTGAGATACTTGATACTGCTGCACTCCACAGGATGCTCCATAAGGCAGTACTTCAGCAGCATTTTTCTTAAAGGCAGCCTTGATATTTATTTAAACCAGATGGCTAATCTGAGAAATTTCTTAGTAACTGTATCTTTGCTTGGTTAAATTGAAGCTGTTGTTTTGTCACTTTTGCAATCATGTTCAGGCATACTAAAGGACAACTGTTTTTCCTTAATGGAGTGTTTAGTATTTTCTGGCTAATATTAGTTTATACTAATAGCAGCTAACATATCGTGTCTAATCAGACCTTGGACGTAACTCTGACCTCCTGCACCCCTAAGAAGATACTGCTGGCAGATAAAAGAGTGAGCAATTATTGTATTGTGTCTAACTGGTCACTAAGATGATGCATAAATTGTGGCTTGCAAGGACTTTAAATCACATGGGAATTAAAGAAGGACTCCTCTGGCTTCTGTCCTGGCCAAACGCATAGGCACAATTTTAATTGCTTACGGAGCACTGGATTTCTTGAAGATCTGCTGTCAGTGGATTGCAGTTATGTAAAGCAGTCAGAGTTTGATACATAAAATTGGTTTAATAGTAGATGTAGAGATTTTACTTTTAATTCAGTAAGTATTTCAGTCAAAACTGAAGCTGATCATGCATTCAAATGGGAACTTCTTTCTGTAGGTCATTCTCTAACAGAATTTTGTTGATGATATCTTCAAATTGTTGAAAAAAATGATGGAATTATTTGGTTTGACTTGCCAAGTAGTAGTTATACTGTCTGGCACAAGTCATAACCAAGTTCTGTGGTTGTGAAAAGCTTCTCCACTCATCTAGTCTCCATTTAAAATAGCAAACACTCTTTGCCCCTCCTTTTTCATTCTCCCAGAAAATTTGTTGGCCCTTGAAATGCTGCTACACTATACAAATGAAACAATGTGGGTTTTTTGTTTGTTTGCTTGTTGTTGTTTTTTTTTTGTACTAGTTAAAGTTTGATGGTACTTAAAACCTATGGTGTAGGTAAAGTTGCATAATTGTTTCAAATACTTATTTAGTGTGTGGCTTCCTGGTTTATAATAATGAGTTCTATACCAAAGCTGTGTTTTTGAATCAATACATTTATAGTTACAAAGCATGAAAAATAATGCTTCTTCAGGAAAAATGAAATATGAACATAGAAAATAGATTAAAGAGTGCCTGATGGCTTTCTGGTTTTGGAGCTTAAATAAGATAAGTTGATTAAAATGAGCTTTAATTTCTAATCAACCAAGCAAAAAAACCCTGTCCTGAGAAGGGCTGCTTCTGTTTTAATTAGCCCTGATCATAACAAAAGTGTCTGACTGCCAGATGTTGAAGACATCGGGGTGTACTGAGAGTACTATGTTGTGATGCAGTAACTTTAATGTTAAAATACTTTATTTTTGAAAAGTGCATATCTTACTTTACTTATCTTTATTCTATCTGGATATTAATCATTTTGAAAACCTACAATAGATCTGTGTGAAAACTGTAATTCTGGTTGCAAATAAACCTTGAATATTCTTATTTCTTGCCCAGGTCAGGGCTATGAACAATAGCAAAAAAAAAATTCAAACATGTGACTAAAATACTAATTAAAATTACCTTTATGTGCTGTTTAGAGTTGCTGTAAATGTAAAGGTTCTTATAGTATAAACTTTCTTTATAGAACATTCAGATTTCACTTTCAGTGTGTTTTAGAAGTAAAACTAAGTTATTCATTCTCATGAAGAACCAAGCACAAGCCTACTCCAATATAACTGAAAGGTCTCAGCTGTTCTTTTTCCATTCTTCCTGTTATTGCAGTAATTTAGAGGAATACACAGGAAAAAATAACTCAGCGAACTCAAACTTGAACTGAAACTCAAGGTGGTCTTAATTTGAATTTTTACTCTGTTTAGGTCCGTTCTGGTAGCTTTTTTTCTTACAGTTTGCACTATGTAACACCTGTTAACAGTGTTTAAAGCCTTTTTTGTCTCCATCTTAGTTATTAATTTAATGGGTCAGTAGAACAGCTGGTATCTGAAGGGAGTTCAATATTCTGTAGAAAAATAAAACGCTATTTCTCAGGGAGTAGAGTTTTTTCTCTTACCCTGTGAATTCAGATCTATTCCCTGCCTATATCTAGAAAACTGTATCTCAAAATGTTGAATAGGCAATACTAATAGTCTAATTTTGAATAAATGGAACTACTGAATTCTACTGAACTACTGAAATCTGCCTTATTCTATGAGCTGATTGAAGGTTGAATGTAACTTATTTTCTGTTGCAGATGAACCAACACGTTCCTTGAGTGGTCTTATCTTGAAGAATAATGTAAAAGCACACTTTCACAACTTCCCAAATGGGGTAACTGACTTCATTAAAAGTGAATGTCTGAACAACATTGGTGATTCCTCTCCCTTGATTAGAGCTACTGTAGGTGAGTTTGCTCTTACTGATATCGGTAACATTTTCAGTATGCAGAATATATGAGTTGGAGCCTCACTAGAAGGCTAAAGAGTTATTAAACTCCAGAAACTGTTTGCTTCTGGTAATTGTTGCAACTTCAGAATGTTTCAATGCAGATATTAATGTTCAGTATGAATATGTGCAAGTTGGACTTATTTTTGCTTCCTGTTTTCTTAAGTTGATTTAGCAATTCAGTTCACATCTCTTAAAATATAACTAAAATAAGTTTACTTAAATCTACTAAAACTCAGCTCTTTGCTGTTTTTTGTACCTGAAAATAGGAACAAAGGTCTGACTTCAGAACTATTTCAGCACTCCATTTGCTTCAATTAAATACTTATGTAGCTGCTTTCTTTTCCTCCCTCCCCACCCATGTATGCACATACATTCATACCCCTTCAGGGAATCATAATTACTGTACCATGTGTGACATACATTCACATAATGAGCTTCTGCTTTTAAACACCTCTTCTAGAAAACAGTAGATAAATTGTGGTGATTAGGACATCATCTACAAGTGTTTATTTTTTTTTTTTTGCTACATGAAGTTCTGATTTCCTAACTGTTTTAGTGCGCCTCTTCCATAAAATGTTGCAAGTGTGCATTATTGTTATTTTTATAAGCAGAGGGTTTTTTTCCTGTCTGCTCTTTGAGAATATGATTTTCCTGAATTACTACAGCCACTGCAGTAATTCTCCTTGTCCGCTCCAAAAAAATAGGAAAAAAAAGTAAAAAAGCATTAACGATATAGATGATTACAAAAGGAAGAAAGAGAGCATGTGCCACTTCAGAGGAAATTCAGCTCATATTAACTGATTCCTGTTGGCTCAGCAAGCATATAAAATAATCTACCAGTTACTGCTCCGTTAGAGTCACTTGATTTTGTTTTTATCTGTTCTATAGGATTGCTTCCCTGGACAGCTCTATTATTTACTTTGGGCTAGAGGAAAAATGCCCATCTCTTAGTTTTTGTTTTTTTGCTGTCTCATCACTTTTGAAGCTGATTTACTGTGATTTTTATTAATGCCTCATTTCCTTAACAACAATAGAAACTTTCAGGCTAGAGGTTGTGCTTACTATTTGTTCATAGGAATTGTCAGTGTCGTACAATGGAACTGTCTAAAGGAGATATTCCAGCTCCATTTGGAGTGCTGTCTTAGGGCTGTTCCATGGTTTGGTGGTGGTTGCTTTTCTGTAGGGGTTGTTTATTTGTTTTCAATCAGTTCTTTGATTTCTCCTAGTAAAAAATAGTTTGTGGATTAATAGTTAAATTACTGTTGAGCTTTAAGGGATCTTTGCAGGGATTATTCAGTCAGGTACAAACTCTGAAGATGCATACCAAGTGATCAGCTGTGAGCATACATATGTAAGGATTCCTATTTAGCACATGCTTTGCACCTTCCTGTGTGAAGTAAAGACTTCTGTCTTAATAGTGATCTTGGTCCAATACCCACCAGTGACTTGATATCAGCAAGGTGTAAATGTGTTACTACCTACCTACACAGCTTATTAGCATATGAGCTGGCATTTACTAGTCAGAGCTGCTCGTTGAGATGCGTAGTTTTTTGCTGTTCAAGCACAATCAATTTAATGGGACAACCATAACTAAGATCTCTGTAATTCTGAGAGGAAAACAAGCACATACAGCAGCATCAAAATACCATCAGGGAAGTAATGCAGCCTTCACTCCTTTGTGGTCTCTGGTATCTGGTGCTAACCAGACAAAAGCTAATACCTTTTGATCAAGGTGGAGGCAAGCTGATAAATTCTCTTGTCAGAAGTCATCTCACAGAAGAGAATGAACACAGCAATAGAGTCGGTTTTAGAACAGTGACTTAAGATTGAATAGTAAATGTGTTATTTTTTCCTCACTTAGTGTTATGCTTTTTTTAACCCCAACATGAGTAACTGTGCAAAACTTCTACGTTCAGTGTAGTACAGATCTTAAAAACCCTCAAGACAATGTTAAAATACGGATTCAAATTTAAAAAGGACTGCTGCATGTGTTGAGGACCCACCAAGTTAACCAGGAAATAAATGCATCTATTTAGAAGGTGTTTGACTATTTTTAGAACTTCCCAGGAATTCTGGTTTGGTCAGGACTGTACCTTGGTCAGGTCCTGCTTAAAAGCAAGCAAGTGAAATAGTTTGATTAAGTGGCAGGACTGAAGAGCTTCACTGTAGAAAGGAAATGAAAGTTAATGATTATTCTGTGTGGGGCAGTTTTGTCATGAAGTTTGGCTTTTTAGAATTAAGGAGTTCAGAAATCAGATTTTTAGGAGCTACAGAGGCAAAACACCACCTGGAAGAAAAAAAAAAAAGCCTTCCCCTGTTCTGTTATTGGCATGAAAGTACTGAAGCATAGCTGCTTTTACTTCATACTCATTTTTTTTTATGGTAGAGCTGGTGCTATAAATTAGGGTTGTATATAATTGAAATAATGAGAAAATGATGCTGTCATGACAACTGCACTTCTGTTTTTAACGAATTCTGACATCCCTCTGGACTTTCTCATAAGTTGGGCTAATAGCTGCAGCTAATGTTATATTTCACATTTGTCAAGTGAAATAGCAGCAGATTCGTAGTGGTGATGTGAAGTTCATTACACATCAAAGACCGTCTTTTAAAGATATTCAGTTTCAATTTATAAACTCGCAGCTTAGAATGTTGGTCAGAAGGAGAGGCCCGCTTTAACTCTCAGGTCTTACTCAAACCTGTCAAAAGTCAGAAATTACTTTGTGACGTTCAGTTTAATTGCATGAGCCAGCAACGTGCCCTTGCTGCAAAGACTAATGGTATCCTGAGCTGCATTAGCACACATATTGCCAGCAGGTCAAGGGAGGTGAGCCTTTCCCTCTCTTCCGCACTGGTGAGGCCACACCTCAAATACTGGATTCCTCAGGTCCAGGAGAGACATTAGCATACTGGAGAGAGTCCAGCAAAGGGCCACAAAGATAGTGAAGGGACTGGAGCACCTCTCCTCTGAGGAAAGGCTGAGAGAGCTGGGGCTGACTGGTCAGCCTAGGGAAGGAAGAGAAGGTCCAGGGATCTCCATGTCTGTAAGTACCTGCAAGAAGGGTGCAAAGAAGACAGAGCCAGGTTGTTTCCAGTGGTTCCCAGTGATGGGATGAGGCATAACTACCAGTATTAGTAGTGAATTATGCTGACTTTTAAATTTTGACTTGTATAAAGTCTGTACTAGTTCTTAAGCAGCCTTCCCTGTCCTTGTCTTCTGATTTGTTTTTCTTGGAATTTCTGTGTGTACTGGAAATGGAATTAGTGACTCATTGGCCTGTCCTATCTGTTTGCTGGACCTGAGTCAGCCAGCCTCCACAGATGGTCACTGGATGACCTGCCATAGTATGAAAGCTCTTAACAGGTTTTTCACTCTTAACATGTTTCCATAATGGTTTATATAAACATGGTTAAGTTGTGTGTTCACAACTTGACTACTAGGTTATAAGTTTGTTGAATAATGACAACCATTATGAAGTACTTCCTTTGTTCGTGCTTCTGTATCATAAGAGCTAATTTAAGGTGGATTCTCTGTTTACTGGAGGTCAGGATTTTTACAGTGCTTTGTAATTTTACAGTCAAACCTGTCTTAGTGTTTGGACATGGTTATTTCCTTA
This sequence comes from Cygnus atratus, assembly GCF_013377495.2. Classification (NCBI taxonomy): domain Eukaryota; kingdom Metazoa; phylum Chordata; class Aves; order Anseriformes; family Anatidae; genus Cygnus; species Cygnus atratus. The sequence goes on along the minus strand of NC_066396.1, from coordinate 27,298,456 downwards.
ACTGGAATTACTTTCTGCCTTAGTTCTCAAGTCTGAGCCCTTCATGGTAGGAGGAAGAAACAACCAACGTTTGCATTTCAAAGCCGTTCAAATATCATTCATAATTAAATCTACTTCCTATCTCTGTTTGCCATTTCTTAATTCCTTTCTTCTTTGAGAAGACGGGGGAGGGTGGAGAGGGGGAGATGAAAAAAGTGTGAAACGTGAAAATGAAATCTCATTTCCCGCATTCCTCTGTGATTCACTTAGGCATTCTGATAACAACCATTGCCTCAAAAGGGGAGTTGCAGAATTGGCCTGAACTCTTACCAAAGCTTTGCAGCTTGTTGGATTCTGAGGATTACAATACTTGCGAGGTAAGGAGACTTACTTTGAAATAGATTATCTGAAATTGATTATTTTTGTCTCTTCATATATACCGTTTATATGAATAGTATTTTCTGTTTATACGTACATACATATATAATCTCTTCAGATAACAGTGGCTCAAAGTTGGTACTTCCTATTCTACCTTCATTCCTTGTTCTCAACGTTCATTCAAATGAATGTTTTCTTTGCATAAAAGCAGAATAAGGCTGCAGATGGATAGTTGGTAGCGTCTCAGATGGGAAGTGTCCATAAGTTATGCTCTGTGGTGCCTAATCATTTAGGCATTACCAAGTTGACCTTGACTCTTCTTTCTTAAATGCTTCAGTTGTTCATCGTTCATATAACTTCATCTGGAAAAGTGATCTGTCATTGCTGTATCAGGCTAGTGTGAAGTGAACTGTTTCTTCAGTGTATGTGAAGAAAAAGAATTAAATACCAACCTAAGTGTTATAAACCAAGGAAGAAAAAAAGTCTTGTCTGATTTAAAAATAAAAAATAAACTGTGATCACAACTTCAGTTATTTGATATTGTCTCCATAGGTATGTGAAGCATTTTGTATAAAATAACCCTTAGAGATAGAATGATGGTCCAAGGTATCATGCTGTTACATAATGTTTTAGTGCTGTTTTCCCAACAAAAAGGAAAAAGCACTTAAAAGTGAGACTCAAATAGACCATCATACATACAGTTCTGTTTTACCCTGTAATAAAATCATATATAAATAAAATCAGATACTCCTGCACCAGGTTGTTTTTTCAAATAAGAAACAGCTTTTGAGCATTTTTTAAGATAAAATTAAATAAATTAATATTGCATGCTAAAATGAAAATTAGCACTTGTCAACCATTTGTCCAGCTTGAGAGCCTACAGATGAAAGTGTTAGAGGATGAAAGCCTTCAAGGATGTTTCAATTTTACTCTACATTTAACTTACCACATTTACTGTGGTATTGTGCTGAAATTACCTGTTCTGACATATAGCTTTCTTCAGAATGTGAAAGAACAGTTGTATGGTTTGTTTGTGTTTTAAACAGGGTGCATTTGGTGCTCTTCAGAAGATATGTGAAGATTCTGCTGAAATATTAGATAGTGATGTATTGGACCGACCATTAAATATCATGATCCCTAAATTCTTGCAGTTCTTCAAGCACAGCAGTGCAAAAATAAGGTAGGTTTATATCTTGTACTACAGTTCTATGTTAAAGATATTATTTAAATGAGCAGCAAGGTTGATGTCTTGTAGATCTATTCAAAATAGTCTAATTTGAAAAAAAAAAAAAAAAAAAAAAACAACCACAAAGTATATTAAGTTCTAAACACTGCATTAAATTTTTCATAGTAGGCAACATGACAAAAGGAACACTTTGATATGCAAAATCATGGACTGTAGATTTGGAAGATGTATAAAAGTGGAGGTTGATCTATTAACCCAGCAGACTAGCATGAAAATTGTTCATGCATGGAATCTCTGTGCCATTTGCTTGTTCAGGATCATTTGAAAAAACTATGTTGCATGCCTCATTCGTTTTGAAATGACTACAGCAATGAGAGAGTCAAGAAATCATTTGCTGATAATTTCTGAGTTCTTTCAGGAGAATGTTTCTGCTTTTTTCTTCTAACTGCCCTGAAACTTATAAAGCTTTATATCTTTCAACTGGGTCAAATTAAATGGGTTCATCTTTTCACTTGAATACTATATTAATTTCTTCTAAGTAACATAAGTATGGCCAAAAAAAAAAAAAAGGTTCAAGAATTAACTTGTTACTGCTAGTATTTATCAACAAGAGTGGTAGCTTTTACCATGAAGTAAGCCAGCCATGTACCCTTGCTCAAAGAAGGTTAATGGTATCCTGAGCTGCATTAGCCAAAATATCACCTCAAGGGAGGTGAGCCTTTCCCTCTACTCCTCACTGGTGAGGCCACAGCTCAAGTACTGTGTCCAGCTCTGGGTCTGACCTGTGTGATCACAGATCAGGTACAAGAGAGACATTAGCATACTGGAGAGAGACAGCAAAGGACCACAAAGATAGTGAAGGGGCTGGAGCACTTCTCCTGTGAGGAAAGGCTGAGAGAGCTGGGACTGTTCAGCCTAGGGAAGAGAAGGCTCAGTGGGAATATCATCAATGTGATAAATACCTGAAGGGAGCATGCAAAGAAGACCGAGCCAGGCTCTTTCTAGTGGTGACCAGTGACAGGACGAGAGGCAATGGATAGAAACTGGAACACAGGAGGTTCTATCTGCTCATCAGGAACTACTTCCTTCTATGCCTGTGACAGAGCGCTGGCACAGGTTGCTCCGAGAGGTTGTTGAGTCTCCCTCGGAGATCTCCAAACACAACTTGGACATGTTCCTGGCAACCTGCTCTGGGTGTCTGGCTTGTGCAGTAGGTTGAATGAAACCAGATGAATTCCAGAGGCCCCTTCTTCTAGGGAATGATTCTGCAGGAATTCTGTGGATACTGGGATTCTGAGCATTTCTGTGAAATGTATTTCTTGAACTCCTATTTGAAAGTTGTGTTTGCGCACCTTAAGGACTGTAACTCTTTATTGTCAGCACTAGTAGGTGGTGAAGATTAAAAGGACGAGTAGAGAAACTAGAGATTTATCCTAGAATCACAGAACAGCTTGGGTTGGAAGGGACCTTAAAGATCATCTAGTCCAACTCCTCGCCCCCACACACACACCATGGATCAGGGGTGTCTTTCACTAGATCAGATTTCCCACAGCCCTGACCAGCCTGGCCTTGAACACTTCTGGGGTGGGGTATCCACAGCTTTGGATAACTTGTTAGAATGTGTCACTGCCCTCACTGTGAAGAATTTCTTTCTTATACCTGACCTAAATTTACCCTTGTTCAGTTTCAGGCCATTACCCCTTGTCCTATCAGTACAGGCCATGATAAAATATCTGTCTGCATCTTTCTTAGAAGCCCTCTTTAAGTATTGAAAGGCTGCAGTAAGGTCTACTTGGAGGTGCTGGAGGCCCTCTGGCTGTGGCCATCCAGCCAGTTCTTGATCCCCTGAATCCATTAAATCTTTCCAATTTAGAGACGAGGATGTTGTGTGGGACTGTGTCAAAGGCCTTACAGAAGTACAGTTAGATGGCATCAGTTGCTCTTTACTTGTCCACTGATACAATCACTCCATCATAGAATGCTACCACATGGGTGAGGCATGATTTGCCCTTGGTGAAGCCATGCTGGCTGTCACAAATCACCTCCTCATCCTTCAGGTTCCTTGACATTGCTTCCAGGAGCATCTGTTCCATGATCCTCCCAGGTACAGTGGTGAGGCTGACCAGTGTGTAGTTCAGCCAATTCCCTCAGGACCCTGGGATGCATCTCATTGTGCCCCGTAGACTTGTATATGTTCAGGTTCATCAGGTGGTCTCGAACTCAATTGTCACTTACATTGGGAGAGACTTCATACCCCCAGTCCCTGCCTTGAGGTTCAGGGTCTTGAGAGATGTGAGAAGAGTAACTGCTAGTGAACACCGAGGCAAAAAACTGTTGAACCTCAGCCTTCTCTGTGTCTGTCACCAGTTCTCCAGTTTTGCTTATCAGAGGGTGTACATTCTCTTTAGTCATCTTTTTCTGGTTAATGTACCTGTAGAATCCCTTATTATTCTTTGCATCCCTTGCCAGCTCTAACCGTGCCTTGGCTTTCCTGATTCCATTCCCATACTCTTCCCAGGCCATGTGTCCCTGGCTTCCATTTCCTATGCATTTCCTTCTTACACCTCAGTTAGACCAGCAGGTTTAACCACTCAGGCACACAAGATTTCTGCCTTCCCTGCTTGATTTCCTACATGTGGGAATTGAGACCTCTGGAATTCTGTGGAAAGTGTCCTTAAAGAGCTGCTAGCTCTAATTAGTCTCTCTATCCCTAAGGACACATTTCCCAGGAAATCTCATACAACAATTTTTTTAACAACTGGAATTTTGCTCTCCTAAAATTCAGGGTCCTCACTTTACTCTTTGCCAGGCCCATATCCCTCATGAATTCCACTAGGGTATGATCACTGCAGCCCAGACTGCCTCCAGTCTTGACCTCTTTAATTAGCTCATCTGTGTTGGTGAGCGTCAGGTCCAGTAACACTTGTATGGTTGGGATATCCATCTTATGATAGAATTAAAATAAGATTTAGAAACTCACTGACCTGAAATAGATGCATGTTAAGACAAATACACAAAACATGAAATTGCACTTCTGAAAAAATAAGCTTAATGCTTGAATGCAGCTGGGAGAGATGGAAATTTTTTTTTTTTTTTTTTTTTTTTTTACTTTCCACATTCTACAGTTTCTTTAACTTTGTCTGCTTCACTATGTTTATGGCTTTGAGATTTTCTTAAACCAATTTCAAGGTTAAGGCAAGCTATCTTCTCAGCTGCAGCCTAATTTCAGTACATAGTGCTGAAGTATGAAGAATATTAGTAGTACCAATAACTGCCTTATATTTGTCCAACAGCTTTTGAGCAATGTTTTACGAGACTGTTTTCCAAGAAATGTCTGAGCAGAGTTTAAGTTTGGAGTATAAATACTTGAATGGATCTTGAAAGGCTTTTAAAGGTAGTTTTGCCTTTTGCCTTTACTTATAGAATTTGGTTTTTGCATCTCTGGGAATAAAAAAAGACCTGTAAGTAGTGCCTTTGCATGAGGTAGATTAGAACAGGTGTTTCAGTTGTAGTACATTTCTACCAGAAGTCTTCCAGTATGTATCCAACTGCAAGTGTATGTTTGTTCTAAGCTATAACTGTATTGTTGACACTTGGTCTCTTATACTTGATACTTAAAGATGAAGAAGGGCATGTTAAAATTTCACCATGTTGACTTTTATGTAATTGTTGATAGTGGAGGAGATCAATAATCATAATACGCTCAAAAAGAACATCCTTAGATGCTGCTAGGAACAAGTGTGCCAGATACAGTCATCCTGCTCTGGTTTTTATTTACTTTACATTCTGATATTTATTAGGTGTATTGGAGTATAAGGTGGTACTTAAAAATGTGATTTACTAGTTTTCCTTGGTAATACTGTAGATGAACAGACTTTTTTCAGTCTTGCTTCTAGGTGATCTTTGGTCAATGTGATTTGATTCTGATTTGTTTTTGATGCCTACGTACGGTTTCAAAAAAGGTTTTAAATCACAAAAATGTAAATTTTGATTGTTCTAGATCTCACGCTGTTGCATGCGTCAATCAATTTATCATCAGCAGAACGCAAGCTCTTATGATGCACATAGATTCTTTTATTGAGGTGGGTATGCATTCTTGGTGGTGGTTGGGGATTAAGGCAAATGAATGTCTGTTCTTTCAATAGCTTTGAATAATGTTCTACAACTGCCACTTATCTCTGGCTTACTGTTCTTAGCTTTATGTTTAACCTATGTGTTGAAGTTTTTGTATGCTTGTGTGCCGAGTTGATTAGTCTAGGCAGTCTCTTACATAAAAAGTAGTGTTTTGAAAGGTGTTTCCTTTTCATAATTAGAGGAAACTTTTTTGCATAAAGGTGTAAAAAGTAATGAGACCAGTCTGTTACTTAACTGTGATGGAGAGAGCTCAGTACAGGGATCGTCATGTCATTTAATCTGTCTGGGTGATGGGTGTCTTTTTAATACTACTACTGAACATGAGCAAGAAGGGTGGTACTTTAGGTTATCTATAGAATTTAATTTGCTGCTGTTGCATACTGAAGCATTGCTTTAGAACTTCATTTACATTTACAGAAAAATTAAATAGCCAGGAAATAATGTTCTTGTGTCAGGGTCTAACATTCCCAAGTGTTTTTGTCATGTGTACTATGCACACTGAGAATCTGAAAATACTATTTGCTAAAGCAAGTATCTGTAAGAAGTAATACGGTATTCTGAGGTGTGGGGAAGGTAACAGAATTGCGTATTTGGATACTTTAGTTTGCTAGTAATACAAATTTAAACGCAAGATGAACTTGGTAAATTAAGACTTTAACTGGTATTAATTTCCAACAGAATCTTTTTGCGCTGGCTACTGATGAGGAGCCTGAAGTACGCAAAAATGTTTGCCGCGCTCTGGTAATGTTGCTGGAAGTTCGAATGGATCGCCTTCTTCCTCATATGATTAGTATAGTTGAGGTGAGTCTCATTTCCTTCACTGCATGATGAAACCAGTTTGGGATTGCAGAAATAACAAATAAAAAGCATTTCCAGGGAATGCCTTTTTACTGGGGAGGTGATGAAACAGATAATCCTGGAAATTATTTCCAGGCCTGAGAAGGACAAGAAAATCATCGGGATAATCAGCATGGATTCACCAAGGGAATTCATGCTTTACCAGTCTGATGAACTTACATAGTGAAATGACCAGCGTGATGGGTGAGGCAGCAGTAGATAGTCTTCCTGGAGGCCTTCCAGTAAGGCCTTTGAAACTGTCCCCACATAAGATCCTCATAGTGAAGCTGTTGAAGTATGAGCTGGTTGAGCATACAGTGAGGTGGATCAAAAACAGGACCTGTAGGTTAATGGTCAGTGGTGCAAAGTCTACTCAGAGCCCAAAGGAGTACCCTGGGGCATCAATACTGGGCCCAGTCCTGTCTAACATCTTCATTAACGATCTAGACAATGGGTTAGAGTGCACCCTCAGTAAAGTTGTTGATGACACAAAACTGGGAGAAGTGGCTGACTCGCAGTAGGGCCATGCTGCCATACAGAAGGAATTCAGCAGGCTGAAGAGGTGGGCTGGCAGGAACATCATGAAGTTCATAAAGGAGAAGTGACAAGTCCTGCACCTGGGGAGGAAGAACTCCATGCACAGGTACATGCTGGGGAGGAAGAACTCCATGCACAGGTACATGCTGGGGGCCACCCAGGTGGAAAAGTAGCTCTGCAGAAAAGGACCTGGAAGTCCTGATCTATGCTGATTTGAACATGAACTAGCAATGTGCACTTTCCACTACAAAGCCTAACAGTATTCTTAGCTGCATTAGCCAAAATTATTGTCAGCAGGTCAAGGGAGGTGAGCTTTCCGCTCTGCTCAGCACTGGTGAGGCTGCACCTCAAGTACTGTGTCCCATTCTCAGCTCCTCAGGCACAAGAGAGACATGGACATACTTGAGAGAGCCTAGCAAAAGGCCACAGAGATGGAGAGGTGCTCCAGTCCCTTCACTTAAGAGGAAAGGCTGAGAGATGTGGGACTGTTCAGCCTAGGGAAGAGAAGGCTCAGTGGGAATATCATAAATGTGTATAAATACATGAAGGAAAGGTGCAAAGGAGACAAAAACCAGGCTCTTTCTACTGATGCCCAGTGACAGGACCAGAGGCAATGGACAGAAAATGGAACAGGAGAGGTTCTGTCTGCTCATCAGGAACAGCTGATGTTACAAGAACATGTTGAAAATCTTAGTTCTGGTATTGATACTGCTACAGTTTACGTATTGAAGCTGTCACTTTTCTTCTGCATGTGTTGATCATGGGATAAGGCATGTTTTGCTATGTAGCTGAGATGCTATTTGGGCTGCTAGCAAAGTTGCCTCCCATTGCATTCGGTTGTAGAGGTTAATGCTGTTTGATAGTTCCATTATCATTCTAGATTAGTCAACTGGCAAGCAAATCTGCACTAGTATGCTTCTTCCCCTCCACTCCCCCACTCAGCTGTTTGAATTGAGTAATTTCCACATTTCCAGAAAATATCGGCAGTTTCCAGGTAGCCTTTACATACGCTGCTTGCCAGACTTAAAATATAGCTAAGGTCAGTCAGACGGATTTCATGCGAACTGTGGGTCACAGCCCAGTGTCATACTCCAACAGGGCTAGGTCCAGACAACGTGAAGAAAAATTCAATTTTTTTTCTTGGACACTGGCTTCCAATAGGGATCAATGAAACAGGTGACAGCCTTCGTCTGGTGTCTAGTCTTTTCTGTTTGTTATCTGGAATTCCACATTACCAGTACAAGATATGTTCTCATGTAGTGTAGGACAAGCAAAGATTATTGGTTCTTGAGATTTTTTTGTCTGGTTTAGAGCTTTTTTTTTTTTTTTGACCAGAAAGATGTGGTGATGAAAGCAATATCATCTTGCTCTTCACCCTCCTAAGATTTGGGCCTTTGCAGGTAGAAATAGTGTCACTAGCCAAAAGATCCAAGATTGTATTCTCATTGTACTTGATATTTTGTTGTTGGGAAAAGTTAATAGATTCCTCTCTGCAAAAGGCAGTTGTCATGAATTTCTGTTCTATAATGAAGTCTAGACTTTTTTCAGTTTTGGGACTACCATGTATAGTTACTGATTGCCGCAGTTCTGTGTGCATCTTGGTATGCCCCAAACTACAACTATCGTTTAGTATTCACAGAATCACAGAATCGTCTAGGTTGGAAGAGACCTCTAAGATCACCTAGTCCAACCTCTGACCTAACACTAACAAGTCCTCCACTAAACCGTATCACTAAGCTCTACATCTAAATGTCTTTTAAAGACCTCCAGGGATGGTGACTCAACCACTTCCCTGGGCAGCCCGTTCCAATGCCTAACAACCCTTTCCGTAAAGAAGCTTTTCCTAATATCCAACCTAAACCTCCCCTGGCGCAACTTTAGCCCATTCCCCCTCGTCCTGTCACCAGGCACGTGGGAGAATAGACCAACCCCCACCTCGCTACAGCCTCCTTTAAGGTACCTGTAGAGAGCGATGAGGTCTCCCCTAAGCCTCCTCTTCTCCAGGCTAAACAACCCCAGCTCCCTCAGCTGCTCCTCATAAGCCTTGTTCTCCAGAACCCTCACCAGCTTCGTTGCCCTTCTCTGGACTCTCTCGAGCACCTCCATGTCCTTCTTGTAGCGAGGGGCCCAAAACTGAACACAGTACTCGAGGTGTGGCCTCACCAGAGCCGAGTACAGGGGGACAGTCGCCTTCAAATGAGTAGTTTTTTGCCCTCTGAAGCTTGACCACCTCCAAGCTGCTGATGGTGGCTATTCTAAGTAAGTCCAGGGAGTCTTAACAAAGAGAGAAAGCATGTATCCATGTGCTGTTTTTCATGCTAATGCAGAACCAATTTTAAAATGATTCAGAATATTAATGATCCAAAGACAGGTCATCTTGCCCAGTATTGTGCTTTTAAAGCTGACAAGTTTAGTAAAAACTTGCATACCAAGTTACTGAATATTAATATTTAGTATATATACCAAGTATTGAATAATCTTACTGCACTGTTTTGTAATTTGCAGTTATGAAGCAACTATTTTCATTGCCTAAAGTCAGAATTTTATAATTTATCATTAAAAGTACTTGTTGAAATTTAGCATGATGATATTAAACAAAATCTTCAGGTACCCTTCCAACATTTTGCTTTGTTACTAGAATCACTGTTCTTACTATGATTTCTAGGCTGTGTATATAATTATCTTATACCACTGAATGTAAGTAGCTTTTTTAATCAACGATTATTTAACTTTAAGCAGTATGTTATAATACATACATATACATGTAAGCGGCATGTTATAATATATATATATATATATATATAATGTATACTTAAAGATGAAATGACAGTGTGAGGAGTGCCTTCAAACAGATTACTACTCGTTACCTTTTTCACTGTAGTGACAAACAACCAAATGGAACAAAATAGTGGATTTTTAAGGTCTCTAGGGGAAAATCCTAAACTAGTGCAAATTTCAGTTGCACTAATGAACCCTTGCTTGTAGTAGTAGGGTTTTTTTATCTTTTCCAAGCTACAATTTGATGATAACTCAGAATAGAGGGGTATTTCTGTTACTGTTAGTTCTTAGTCACAATAGCAAACCCTTAGGAAAAGCTTGCAGTTTAGTTTAATTCTGTAGAAAGGGGTGTATCCATGGAAAATCTTGCATCCTTGAAATGCGTAAGGATAAAAAAGAGGTTTCTATTTCCAGGGGGGGGGAAATAGTATTCTGAAGTAACTGAAGGATTTCTTTTGCTTGTTTTAAATCCATGTATGAGGAGAGGTAGCTGCAAGAGTTTCTGCGAGGCTTCTAAAATGAGTAGAATTATAGAATCATTTAGGTTGGAAAAGAACTTAAAGATCATCAATTCCAACCATCCACCTAAAAACTACCACTACTAAAACATGTCCCTAAGCACCACATCCACCCATATCACTCTTAAATACCTCTAGGGAGGGGGGGACTCCACCACAGCCTGTTCCAATGTCTAATCCATCTTTCCATGAAGAAATCCTTCCTCATAGGCAATCTAAACCTTTCCTAGTGCAACCTGAGGCCATTTCCTTGTGACCTGTCACTTTTCACCTGAGAAAAGAGGCTGGTACCCACCTTGCTACAACTTCCTTTCAGGTGGTTGTAGAGAGCAATGTGGTCTCCCCTCAGCCTTCTCTTCTCCAGACTCAGCAAACCCAGTTCCTTCAGCCCTGCCTTATGTGTCTTGTTTTCTAGTCCCTTCACCAGCCATGTTGCTCTTCTCTGAATACGTTCCAGAACCTCAGTGTCTTTTTTGTAGTGAGGGGCCCAAAACTGAACACGGTGCTCAAGGTGCAGCCTCACCAGAGCCAAGTTCAGAGGGACAATTGCTTCCCTGGCCCTGCTGGACACACTATTTCTTATGTAGGCCAGGATGCCATTGGTCTTCTTGGTCACCTGGCCACACTGTTGGCTCATGTGCAGAGGGCTGTCAGCCAGCACCCCAAGGACCTTTTCTGCCACGAGATGTTTCAGCCACTCTTCCTCAAGCTTAGACTTCTGCACGAGGTTGTTATGACCCAAGTATAGCACCCAGCATTTAGCCCTGTTGAATGCCATACACTTGGATGTGGCCCGTTGATCCAGCCTATCCAGAACCCTCTGCAGAGGCCTCCTACCTACAGGCAGATCAATACTCAGGCCTAATGTGGTGTCATCAGAGGGTGCACTCGATCATCTCATCGAGATCATTAATAAAAATGTTAAACAAAACATGCCCCAGTGCAAGCATGGAAGAACACAAATTACTATTTTGGTTGTTGCGTGCATCTTCCCTTCATTGTTCTGGCAGCTGTCTGTAAGAAACTGATGCAACAATGGTATACTTACATTTTCTAGTTATGCAGGTATTTGATTATTTTTTATTTAAGGGGGATTAAAGGTTCATAGCAAGATTTACAGATTCGATAATCTATGAATTACTATTCAGGCTTGAAAAATGTGAGGTTTTTTTTTTTGTTGTTTTCCTATTAGGGCTTCTACTTATTTAGATTGTCTCATAATCAATTTTTGGAAGCTTGTTATGGCACTGGGATTGAAGAGTATTTTAAAGTGTGTACTTGTACTTCCTTGTTCAAAAGTGAAGAGGGGTCAGTTAAAAAAAATCAAAGGAAACTGTTAATTATTATCTTTAGTCTCTGTCCGTAGTTTCTTGGTAATAATGTTCTTTCTTAAGCAATGAAGAAATGTAGAGTGTGAATCATCTAGGATTAAGAAAGAAATCTCAGTTTATTCTCAGTTTATTCTCAAATTTTCTAGCTTTATGTAGTCTCTTAACTCTTCCCCTTCCCACAAAGAAACAATATTACTGTGGTGACATGCTCATTTTCTGTGAACACAGTTTGCAATATTAGTAGCTTCTTCTTGTCACATAGAACTAATACAAGTAATTTCTTTCTGTATCATGTAGTACATGCTTCAAAGGACCCAGGACCATGATGAAAATGTGGCTTTGGAGGCTTGTGAGTTTTGGCTGACTTTGGCTGAACAACCCATTTGTAAGGATGTCTTATGTCGGCATCTTACTAAGTAAGTATGAGTATTTACAACTTGTTTTTGAAATAGTCATCTTGAAACTTCAGTTGATTTCTTGCTAGTTACTCTTATAAAGACTGTATCTATCCTACAGCATGCTTAGAAGAATTTTCCCGTAGTTAGTTGTTGTGCGGAGTAAAAATGTTTGTGACACAGAGTTCATTGAAGAGACTTGTATGTTTCAGACACAACTACTTTTAGATGCAATCTGTCACTTTGGTGCTTCTGTGTACTGTGGTCACTATAAAGTTAAGTCTGTTAAACATCAGATGGATGCTAAGATGCACTGTTGTGTGTTTAAGCTGAAAAAAACATTTCCACATGACATTGTCTAATATCTGGTGTACCCTGGTATACATGGACAAGTAGCCTAGACAACTGCTAATCTGGGGGTCGCAGTGCAATCCTTCTGTGTGTATAGTCATGCCAACGATTGTCTTTATAAAGAAGTTAATAAAATTACATGATCACTTAGACTTGGGCTGAAAGGGAACAAATATCCACGTCTGAGACTTAAATGTCTATATGTCCATAACATTGATTATAACTTTTTTCCTGACTAATTTTAAAGTAAAGTCTTCTGTGATAATTAACAAAATCTTTAATGTTCACATCCCAAAAAAAAAATCTTCATTTAATGCACCCATGGAAGGTTTTTGAAAATACTGCAGTAGTTCTGTCTGTTTTTCCAGACAAGATGTGGAGAGAAGACATGCATTCTTTTCAGTAGAAATTATCATTTTAGATGTGAAGCAATTAAAATATATAAAGTTCAGTGAAACTTACTTTCATAAGCAATTGGAGAGACATAAGGTTAAAACACTAAACAAGAATACTTCTCAGTTGCAGAATTTACATGGATTTAGTCTGTCACTGATGCTGGCTCAGTCATGATGATTTCATTAATAGCTTGATTTGTCTTGTAATACATGGTTTCTTATATGTTAGGAGAACTTAATGTAGTTAGACTTCTGTCTTCTAGGAATAGTGAGGTAGGGTCCTCAGACACGAGTATATAATTTCGCATGTGCTGTTGGTGAGAGCCAACTTAGTACTTATTTATCAAGTACTTACTGAAAAGTTTTAGATTTAATTTGTGAAAGGTGTGTCAGAATAAGTTTCATCTTATGACAGAAAGGTAAAACTCAGTTGTGCCATCTGGCTACCTCTAGTTAGAAAGCTTGTTATTTTAAAATAACACTATTTCAGATTACAAGTACTGATTAGCATCATGAAATGCAGCTTGTATTTGTTCTAGCTTTTGTTATCAGGCTGTTGCTTTTTGGGGATTTTTTTTTTTATTTTGGGAAGGGTTACAAACAAAATTGTGGCCTGAGTAAGTGAAATTTGTCTTGCTTAATATGTGTTATTTTGACATGTATCAATATTTCTTTGTAGGTTGATACCTGTGCTGGTGAATGGTATGAAATATTCAGAGATAGATATTATTTTGCTGAAGGTGAGCACCAATTTCTTTTATTCTGTAGGAATATCTGGGTAGCTTCTGAGTTGTTAATTGGAATGATATACACTACATTCCTAAATTCCTTGAATAATATAACGACACTAATGAAAGCATTTTGATGACAGGGGGATGTTGAAGAAGATGAAGCTATTCCAGATAGCGAACAGGACATCAGACCTCGTTTTCATCGTTCACGGACTGTGGCTCAGCAACATGAAGAGGATGGTATTGAAGATGATGATGATGACGATGATGAACTTGATGATGATGATACTATTTCTGACTGGAATTTAAGTACGTCAAAGTGATGTGTAAAATGTTTTTAAAATACGGTTACTTGCATAATACAAGAACCACAGTAAAAAGAAGACTTTGTGTATAGGAATACAGAGGCTTTAGTTCTGAACAGGAAAAAAAATTCCTGCGGTTTGGACAAGAGGGATGTTGTACCTTTTTTTTTTCCTGGGGTGGCTCTTCCAGATGATATTTAGACTATCTGTCAGCTTATTTTTTGTTGTGAATATGGCACATGGAGCTATAAACCCGTACAATTTAATAGATGCTTTGGACTTTAATTCTACAAAATGCAAATCATGGATCACCTATTTAGCTTAAAAAAATATATAGATATCATAACTGGGGGAAGCTTAATAATGCTTTCTTTTACTTCAGTCTCCACTGTAAAACTGGTTTGTGTGGTTCTCCCCTCCCCCCTCCATTTGAACATGCTGCTACTGACAGCTGTTACCAGTATTTCTTTTTATATGTGAGAAACTTGCTTCTGACCAGAGCAGAGCACCTGAGTTGCAAAGAGAGCAGATAGCTGTGAGGAAACGACTGTTCTGGTGGTCTGTGCATGTGTATGTCATAGGATCTTTAAGCCAATTGGTCATATGGTAAGGAAAGACAATGCCACAAACTACATATTTTTTAATTTATATATATGTGTGTGTATATGTGTATAATTTGTTAGTTCATTCATAGCAAGCAGAATTCTGTCAAATGAGGCTTAAATATACTTTTTTAAAGTAGCCTAGTTCTTAAACAGGCAAGGATTTGTCTTCTGTCTGCTTCCACATGAGATAAATCTGTAGCTGCCACTCTTGTCATTTTCTTGGTTCTGCTGCTCACCACCTTAAAAGGTGAATCCAAGAAAAAGAATCCAAGAGCTGATTTGTCAGTTATGATCCAGAAGATGTTGGATAACAAAATGAGGAAGTATAATTTCTTGGTACCATTAGAAACTTGTGTTTCTTGACATGGATTGGTTTGATTAAAATATGTATTCTTTTTGAATCTGGACAGTCTACAAATAGATTTACTTATATAAATAGGAAATCACACTGTAGATTTTTTTTTAACAACTTCGTAACATGATTTTAAACTACTCCAATCAACCTCTCAGAAGCTATAGGAATAAAATACCTGATTTTGTTGGCTGTCTCAGTGTGGGTTCAAAAACTTCTCAAGCTATGCACCCTAACCTATTCTTCCCCAGTTTTGTTGTTCTTACTGTGTAATGAGATATATAAATTAGACCTTTTTTTCCTTAATGAGCCCCTTTTTAGTATTGAGACACATCCACATAAACATTTTTTCTTAAGAAGCCCTGAGTTTTCATAACAGATGAAGGTACCTTGAAGCTTAGGGATCAAAATAAAAAATTGGGACTTAACCGAATTTTTTAGAATTATGAAGAAAATATTGACATAAGTGGCTTATTTTTGTAAAGTATCTTAAAAAATATATAGTTTTAGACTCATGCTGTTCTTGTCATTGTTGTGTGTAGAGATTGCAGTATTAAATACATATTTTCTGTTATTCTTCAGCTATGAAAAGCGTAGCTGAAATTGACAGAATGCCTTGTGTTAAGAGTTTTAATTAAGATGGTGAGGAAGCTAAAGCTGACCAGGAGTGGTGGCCTGAAAGAGGAAGAGCAGAACAGCTGGGGAAATGTGTACTGACGTGTCATCTGGACTTTGAGAGAATTTGGGTTATCTGAAGTTCAGAATTGTGTCCCCTATTCCTTATCAGTGTTCTATATTTGACTTTGAATTCAAACAGAGGAATCATCAGTGCAACCTGGCTATTAGCAGTATTGCTTACTAATGATACCTGTTAACTAATCATGGGAGCAATCCTTTTTTCTCTAGAAGAAAGCTGAAACAGTCTTAGCTGATAGGTGCAGGTGCTCATCTTTGGGAGTTTGTGCTGTTTAGTATTGATTTTTCAGTTGAGATCTCCTGTAAGCTGAAGGCTCTTTGTTTCATGCTAATGTTTTGGACCTCATATAGGAGCAGAGCAGAAAGTTTTATCTGTTTCAGCAGTTGCTGCCTCGCAGCTGAGACTTACCTGTATCCTATCTGGGCCCACTAGCAGTTTAGGTCTAGTTTAGGATTTTTGCATGTTAGATATGCTATGCATGTTTTGACTGATAACTGTCTAGTATATTCCAGTTACAACCTTTCTGACAGATTAAGAAGGAACTGAGATCATAATATGCAAAACAGTATAGCATAAATTCTGTAATACACACATTCTTTATAAAACAACCCTAGTGTTATTTTTCTAGGCATTTCTAGACATTACATCAGAAAACTAGAGTAAGGATTTCTGAATTGTGCTTTGAAGGTGTTTCTGATTTTTCTTTTATGAGCTTTTATTTCTACAAATGTAGGGTTAAAAAGTTTCAAACTAATTTCAAGTTGTTCCTGTTTAGTGCATCAAAAAATAGGAGCACGGGCCTGCAGATTCCTTTGTCTATAGACATGATTTTTCTTTGAGACATGAATCATGGCTGAACTCTTTTGAATCAAATACTGATTTTTGTTTGTTTTTAGGCCATTCTCCTTAGTTTCTCAAGTATGTTACATTCATGTCACAGACCTTTTCTGTTCGTTGGTGTTATGCCATCCTGAAATTACATAGCGTATAGAGCGTTGCAATAGAATGATGTGGTTCCTGTCAGTGAGTTAATATCTGCAGAGCGTATATTTTTAGTTGGTATTTAAGAGCTGCAAAACTAGATTTCTAGGAGCTGTACCTTTACACCAGAGCAAAGTGGATCAGTGACTGGAACAAAATAGAAGTATCCTTTTTAATGCCCTGAAACTCTACTGGCAGCTGGAAGTTAAAATGAGGGTTATACTGCCTAACTGTAACTGGGATTAACGCTATTAATTCCCTTTAGGGAAATGTTCTGCTGCTGCTCTAGATGTCCTGGCCAATGTATTCCGTGATGAACTTCTGCCACACATCTTGCCTCTTTTGAAGGAATTGCTCTTCCATCCTGAATGGGTAGTTAAAGAATCTGGTATCCTTGTTCTTGGAGCAATTGCTGAAGGTAAGGCAAATAGTGCATATCAGCTTGCCAAACTTTTGACTGATTCTAAAGCAACTCTGTGATTACTTCTAGGTACATTTACTTGTGCAAACAAGTATGTGTCTTCCACTGATCTCTGGTTTCAGTGATTACTTTCTACATTATTTGGTGACTAGTTATTTCTTTAGTTTTCATTTTCAAATTAATGCATGTTTGGGACGCTGAGTTACTTAGATTTCTTTTATTCCTTCTTTAACTCTCTTTGAGCTACTTTTTGTGGATGGTTCTCTGGTTTAAATATAATAACTTACGTTTCTTTGTAGTTAAAGGCTTAGCCTTTTGTCCAGACTTCCAGCTTCTCTGTTCTTTTTGCAGATGGAAGGAGTACTTTTGGGTCCATGTCTGCCTGGATTTTTTTTTTTCCCCACAGTGCCTAGTGAATATAATTTTTTTGTTGCTAAGGAACTTTTTTGTTGGTTTTGATTTCAAGTCAAGCAAAGTAAAAGTTAGTACCTCTGGTAAACCTCAATAAATTAACTGCCCTTGCTGACTTGAGAGATCAGCTTTTGTTGCTGGTCAGTGTTTGTGTGATATTAGGAGAAAACGTGAAGAAAACCAAATTTCTGAAGTAATCCTTTTTAAGAATGTGATTATCTGTTATCAAGGCCATATCTCTCTACTTGTTGCTTTGGTCACTGTTAGCAGACTGAATTAGGACCTTGAAGCCTCATAAACCCATTTTATTTGGGTGTTCCTTCTTTACTCTGTCTAACAAAGCAGAATTTCTGGAGATTGGGGAAGCACTGAAATAGAAGTGCAGTTAAATAAAAATTTCACTGGAGAGGTTTAATTGTTCATGGTAATGTTTCTTTCTGGGACTTAACATAAATTTAGTAGACTTGCTTTGTATATTAAAATGTATTATTATGCGATAGAGAATGAAAATATGTCCCTTTTAGGAAATGGGATTCTTTGTTAATTCTGGTACTGCAATAGCTATATTTTTTTTCCTTGCAGGCTGCATGCAGGGTATGATTCCGTATCTTCCTGAGCTGATCCCTCACCTTATTCAGTGCCTCTCTGACAAAAAGGCTCTTGTGCGTTCCATTACATGCTGGACTCTTAGTCGCTATGCACACTGGGTAGTTAGTCAACCCCCAGACACATACTTGAAGCCATTAATGACTGAGTTGCTAAAGCGTATCCTGGATAGCAACAAGAGAGTACAAGAAGCTGCCTGCAGGTGAGCCAAAGCTTAACCAAAAAGCACTGTCCATGACACTACTTTTTCATTGGAAGTTATTTTAATGCTTTTATTGATGAATGTGTGACTCCATTTTTAGCACTCGATGTTGTTTTTATTTCTTTCAGACTGGAGTAGGTGCAGCTTTGTGTGGAACAAACACAAATTACTCACAGTTCTATAAGATTTTAAAAGTTAATTTGTATTTCTCTTGTCCAGTTTGACATCAGAGTATATGAATCATCAAACTAAATAATACTTTGCAGTAAAAGAAACCATCTTTGTGACACCTGTTTAATTTCAACATTTGGAGTTCCGTTGACAGGCTTTTATATGCTTATGAATAAGGTCAATACTGATGAAAATAGAAAACTATCCTATCATAATGTTGTTTATACTTACCCAGATGTTTTGGTAATACTGGGCTTATCATTATTATTGCAATGGATGTTCCTTTTTCACTTGCAAGGAAATCCTGGGAGACAAGATTCCACTTTCCCACTTGTCTGCTGATATTTTAAGAACAAAACAAAATTAATGTCTCCATTAATGTCTCCAATTAATGTCTCCATGGATGGAATGTTAATGGAAGGGGAATAGGGTATACCTCTTTTGCAGGAAGCTCAACAAACAAAGCTTTACTCGTCAGTTTGTGTGGGGCAGGAATTTACATAGCAGACTGCCAGGAATGTTTCTTCATAAAGCAGAATTAGATCTGCGTTTGATTGCACACATAATGCTTGAAACAATTGTTATTTTTCAAATTTCAATAGTGTCTCAAGGCGGTGGTCAGAGTTCTTGTGCTAAGCTTTGCACTAAAGGGGTAGATGTGTTCTTGCCTAAGATCAGAATCAAGTAATTTAATGAAATGTAATGTGTAAGTTTTGCATATTTAATCACTGTATCATTTTTGTCTCTAAACTTTTTCAAACAATTGGCTAGCAAGTTTCTTCAGCTTTAACTTCCGGTTATGTTTGCCTGTCTTTTCTTAGTGATAGCTTTCTGTTCCTTCCAGAATGAACAGGAGCATGGTGATCTGAGTACTCACTTCACAAATTTGCAGATCCAAGGAATTACTTGCATAAAAATTATATTTAAAACAATAATCAAAACCAGCAAAACCAACTACACATTCCTAACCATGCTTTCCTTGTCCAAAACATGGCTGAAATATGCTTAAACATAGCTGTGTTGCGATTGTTGGAATACCCTCATGGAGTGCTTATGGAGTATGCGCAATAGGTTGTGGAAACTATTAAAAGAGAAAAGTGTCTCTACTGTTGGTAGAGATAAAATGGAAATATTAAAAAATAATGAAACACCTAATTATTTGTAGCATACTTTGAAATGCTCTCTCTACAGCAATGACTCATGAAAAATATTGATGCAGTTAAAATAAATAAATAGTCTGGGACATTCCACTTTAAGGAAAATGTAGAGTTGTTACGGGTCAAAATGTACTTAGTAGCTTTATAAATAGCGATACAATGATTTTTCGTGGAGAGGAGCTAAAAACTGCATCCATGCAGTAGAGAGCTGCACAGATCATTGTCTACTATATTTCAAATTGCTCACAGGATACTGTATGTTTTCATCACTAACTTACACATCATTGCAGCTGTCTAATTTCCACTGCTGTGATATTGAGAAACTGCTCCTATAGTTGGGGGTGCCCAAAAAGACTTCATTGAAACGCATTTTCCTGCTCACATTCTATGCCTTTCTGAAAGAATACTTCAAAATAATATAATAAATTTATTTAAAAAGTAATGACGCTAGCCACTTGAACGGTTCACAGTTGTATTGTGTTAAGAAAAGGCATTTCTGTATTTGGCAACAGGCCAGCAGGGAATTGTTCACTTCATAAGGTGATGCATGCCTTTTTTTAGAGCTGGGGCAGGCTGCTAATAATCTTGTTGGCACAAGCTAGGCCAGTATCTTTTTTTCACTTTTATTGTTTTCTTGAAGCAGCATGTCCTGCTTTTTTTTAATGCTGTGTTCACACACACTTGACAATTCGAGCTGAGAAGGTTCAATGATGCCGTGATGGCTAAAGTCATTCATCCCTTGTTTGCTTTTGTTTTCTTTGTCTTTCTGTACCAATTTTTCAATGCAGTGAGTGAACTGATGCAGGTACAGGCTGGTGTTGGTGTTGTACTGGTACAACAGCACTGGGGCTTCTAGGTGCAGCTACAGCATGTATTAAATATAGTGGGCTGGTTTTAGCTGAAATAAACAATTTTATGGTTTCTACAATTTCAGTTAATACATTGTAACTTCTATACAGTAATGCTTGGGGGGGAGGAGGGGGCAGAAAGGGCTTCCTGTGTATATGTAACAGTTTTTAAATGAATATTTTTGAATTTTATTCATCACAGTATGAGACCTGAACCCTTATGTGTTCAATCAAAATAGATTGAGGTTACCTCAGTAATACAATTTTGAAAATAGACCTGAGATGAATTTGAGGACAAAAAATTTTGTGTTTAAAAAGAAATGGCTAGTGTGAAGTGCTTTGAATTGGTTTTGTAGGTGGTTTTTGTTTTTCAGAGGTACTGGCTGACCTGTATGCTTTCTTGGTTTGTTTTCTCTCTCAGTGCCTTTGCTACTCTAGAAGAGGAGGCTTGTACAGAGCTTGTTCCTTATCTTGCATATATACTTGACACTTTGGTCTTCGCATTTAGTAAATACCAGCACAAAAACCTGCTCATTCTTTATGACGCTATAGGAACTCTAGCGGATTCTGTAGGACATCATCTAAATAAACCGGTGAGTATACCTTATGTTCCATAAACATGCTTACTGAAAAAATGTTGGTTCAGTGTTTTTTGTAGTATGCTTTACATGTTATGAAAACGAAACGCTAAATTTTCTGTGTAGGTTTCAATGATACTGAATATTTACATGTAGAGTACATAGAGTGCGTGTAATTTGGCCACAATGCAAGTACTCATGATTTTGAATAAAAGTTTCTGTGTATTGGCTTGTGAAATGTGCTTCTTGTCATGACTTCGTACTTCATTCTCAGAATTCTTCAGCTCAGGGGAGATATGCATGTCAATGTAAATATTAAGTGGAACTTCAGAGGAATTGGTGGAATGTGTGCTAATTTCTGCTGACCAATCTTTTTTTGTAACTATTTTCAGTTTAGCTAAGCTGCTCTGTGTGTCATCTTTTTCCTATATAGTGGAGCGTATTGCCACTAGAAATTCCTTGAGAGTAGAACAGATATGCAATTTATATATAAAAACACCAAATTCTTTAGCCAAAGCACAGATAATGCAAAGGCAAATACTGGGGGGTGTTAGTGTACATTTGTTAATAGAATGTGCATATTTCATGTGTTATATGCATCTTCTTAAGCATATTTAAATTCTTTTTTTCTCTATAGTGCTTCACATGACACAGACATAGTAGAATAAATCAACTTGGGTTCTTGCAGTTGCATTTTACTTACAATCCAAAACCCCATACCCTCAAAGGACTTCTTTTTTAGTCTCCTTCTGGCCTTGGCCAATTTGACATTTGACAGCACCTAGAGGAAGCTAAATGGGAACTCCTGGTGATGGTGGCACTTTCTTCAGTCACTTAGAATATTGCAGTTTTGGACACAGCATTAGCTGGCTCTTTAGATACCTTCTGGGAGCAGCACCACTAACAGGGATGCCTTGCTCAGCGTCCTTATGACTGAGTAGTGGCAGTGAAGATGCAGCAGCTTGTTTCAGAATGGGCAAGTTTGTCCTTCTGGATAGATTAAAAAAAAATAAAAAAAGGTTTTATTCATAGATGGTTAGTTGCGTGAGGAAGTTTGAGGTATATAGGGTGATTGGGTTTGTAACATGAGGGCAATGGCAATTGGTTGAGAAAAGCAGGTGACAGACTGCACTGCTGGTTTAAAAAATAAAGTATTTCATAGGTTCTGTGGTAATCACATAGATGTGTAACAACCTAGGCAGCTATTGACAGTTGCTATGTTGAAAACAGTCCTGAAGGAAAAGATTCACTTTCCAAAGGTATTTACATGCTTCACTGAAATGATCTTAAAACATAAATTATAAACTCTAATATTAAACTACTTCTACATGTTACAACAAAGAATGGTTTACAGCAAATCTTTTTTTTTCTGCTGAAAAAAATAAAGTGGATCTTGATATATCACTTTTCTGGCCTTGAAATAAATTAGTATGCAATGAACTGCTTCAGCAGCTGACGCATTTTCATCCTGAACAGGAATATATTCAGATGCTTATGCCTCCATTAATCCAGAAGTGGAACATGTTGAAGGATGAAGATAAAGATCTCTTCCCTTTATTAGAGGTAAATGTTAAAATTTGAATATCATCTATCAACTACTTCTATGAAGAAAATTTTTTAGTTTCTTAAGAAGCTCCTACTAGGAAGTGTGACTGCAAAATCTGATGGCATCAGGAATTTTCTATTATGGATAAAATATTCTGATTGTAGTAAGAAAATCTTATGATTGACAAAATGTCATTATATTTAGTAGAAATCTTAGATTATTTTCTGCCATTCTTGAGTGTTTTCTTTGGGATTCTTTTCTCTTTTTTTAAAAAAGTTCTACCCCTTTTTTATTTTTGTCTTCTCACTTTCCTTTCGTACCTCCATTAAAACTACTTTTAGACAACCTGAAGGTATAAACCAAACCGTGTTGTCTGTTCACTTTACTTTCCAGGTGTGTAGCAGGAAAACACTTATAGAAAATGAAATAATGTTAAGTAGTGTTAAGGCTTGTACATGATCAAGATATTGAAGCTTAGTGTAAGTGCTATGTGTCTTTGTATGCACTTAAAAATTACCAAGAAGGAAGATCCTGCTTCTGAGAAATTTTGTCAGTTGGCATGTTTGACAGAGTAGCAATTAGCTGACAGTTGCCTTGGTTCAGCTAATTGGTACTGCCTTTCTAGGTTGTGTTTACTTAATCAGTTGCATTGGATATGCTTTAAATACTAATGTTTTAATTTACCTCTCCCAAGTAAAAGGCTCTTGGGGGAGGTGAGTAAAGTTAGTAACTTCTTTCTCTTTTTTGTAATTCCAGTGCCTGTCATCAGTTGCTACTGCCTTGCAATCTGGCTTTCTTCCATACTGTGAACCTGTGTACCAGCGTTGTGTAAATTTGGTGCAGAAGACCCTTGCACAAGCCATGGTATTTTTCTGTTGCTATTCCGATGTTTTCAGAATATCTCATTAAAACAATGTATGAACTATGTGAAGTTCTGGGTTGGCAGGAAAATCTGTAGTTTAACCATAGAATGTCTAAATGAAGCTGCAGTCATTAACGTCTAAATAAACCTGACTTTTATTTTTATGCATACCCTTGAGAAACTGTGATACTCATTCTGAAAATGCATGTTTATTTGTGGCAGTTGCACAATGCTCAACCAGACCAATATGAGGCTCCAGATAAAGACTTCATGATTGTGGCTCTTGATTTACTTAGTGGTTTAGCTGAAGGACTGGGAGGCAACATTGAACAGCTAGTGGCCCGCAGCAATATCCTGACACTAATGTACCAATGCATGCAGGTGAGATGAGAAACCTATTTAATCTAAGGATATTCTTTAAGAGAATCAAAACCACTTCTAGAATTAATATCTTGTTTCTTTTCCTCTTTAGGATAAAATGCCTGAGGTACGGCAGAGTTCTTTTGCATTGTTAGGTGATCTGACAAAGGCATGTTTTCAGCATGTTAAGCCTTGCATCGGTATGTTTCTTTTGCATATTAAAGTTAGCTTGTTTACAAACTGATAAGAAACTCATTTATCTGTTATTACGTTCCTTTTTTTGTGGCTTGCCTTGTTATGGTGTTGTAAGTTTTCTTTTTTTTTTTTAATCAGCAAGGTGCTGTAGTCTTTTCTCCTTCAAACTGTGTTTAAAAGATGTGTTCTTTTGTAGACAGGGTAGAAGTTCATTTTGGTGCTTGATTTTTTTGTAATGTAAAAGCTGCTTGTTCGGCAAGAATACAGAAAAATAGATAAACTTCAGTTAGAACAATTGATGTATTTGATAAATCACTGAATTAGTAGCTTTCATATTTTTTATTAGAATCTGTAGTTACATTAGAATTATAGACATAGAAATGGGAAAATGTAGCTAAACGGTAGAGTTTGGGTATTTTTTGTTCTGTTTTTAAATTTCAGTAGGAACATAGTATCAGTTACATACTTACACAGTAATTATTGTCTCATCCCTCAGATGCTCTTGAGATACACTTACATTGACAAATGTATGTTATGATAGGTTTGGAATGTAATTTTTAATTGGCAGATGTTATAACAATAGATATGATTGACTTCTAAGCATTTTTTTGTTAGCACAGTTGTATGCATAGCTATCCAAGAGATTCAAGGGCTGTTCAACAATGTTATTAAACTACAAGTACTTGTTGGGTTGTTTTTGTCTTCTGCTCTCTTACCCAGCTAAAGGAAGGGAAGAAAAAGGTTTTATAGAGTTGCATAGAACGTAAAGCCTATTAGAAGCATTTTAGAATCATAGTTTGAAAAGATTTACATTGATCTACTTAGGTTCCAAAATCCATGTTAATCCAATATATAGCAGAAATACAGCTCTTATTAATTCATGCATAACACTTTCAAAGTATTTAAGTAGGCTCATATTATTTTATTTTTTTAATGTTATTTTTCTGCAGTATTATAGTTCTGGGACAAGATGATTGTGTTGTGTGATGAGATTTCTTTAAAAATGTTGTTCTTTCTAGCTGATTTCATGCCCATCTTGGGAACCAACCTAAACCCTGAATTCATTTCTGTGTGTAACAATGCCACCTGGGCAATTGGGGAAATCTCCATCCAGATGGGTAAGATTTTTTTTAGTTTGAATCTTTGCATATTTAGCATTGTTTGTGTGTTTTGGTTTTGTTTATTTTTAATGATACTTCCATGTTAAAACTTAAAATTTATTTTGGAAACCTTGTCCTTGATTGTAAATTCAATGTATCAAATCTATATAGATTATATATTAATGGTCATTTTCTTCTGAATGTTTGTATTTGACTATTTCAGGTATAGAGATGCAGCCTTATATTCCAATGGTGTTGCACCAGCTTGTAGAAATAATTAACAGACCCAACACACCAAAGACGTTGTTAGAGAACACAGGTACCCAGAAACTCAACCATTTGTGGTGAAGGGAATTACAGTTTTGGTTTTGGGTTTTTTTTTTAGCTCTAAAAATTGTATAGAGGAAACACACCAGAACCGATTATATTGCTATGTATTTGGCTTTTATAAACAAAAGCAACTCTATTTTGCAGAAGCTCTTACAAGTCTCAGCCTTGCAGCAAACCATCTATCATATATCTAGATTCTGGAAAGTTCACCCCTATAAGAGTTACTATATTTATTTGTCATCTGTTTGATTTTGACATATTCTTCCAATTTTATTTACTGCCTATATTTGTCATATTAATAGGTGACACTAAAGACTTTACCCTGATTTAAATATATGCACACAGTACATATGTATAAGGACATGCATATATATCTCCAGTGTTTGAAACAAATATAATAGGCATATATATAACGAATAAAGATTTTCTTGAATTTTCAAAAAAAGAAGTGCGTTTTTTAAAAGTACTTTTATTGAATTGTGTTATCACAAAGATCTAGATCTGTGATGGCACTTTTACCACCAACATAAAAGAAATCTTGTACAATTTCTAATACCTGGTCACAATTTAAAAAAAAAAAAAATATATATCTAAAATTGGCATGTGTGTTCTGGCCAACAGCTTTGCCTTCCAAATTGAGAACAGTCACCAAACTAAACAAGAATTTCTGAGGCTTGTTTCTTTTGCATTTATAGAGGGCATGTTCTGGTATGAAAAGCACCTTCCATACTTTAGCAGAAATTTGTTAACAATTTGATAGGTTTCTCATTTACTAATTGAGAATCTTTTCATTTTTTTTCGTGTTCGAAAACTAATTATCTTGTAAGAAAATGATAGTTTAGACATTGTAACATGACACAATTGAAAATGATGCAAATTCATTTGATGTGAAGCATGGGGTAAATTGGAGAGAGATTCTCAATGTATTTTCCTTCAGTATTCTCTAAACGTAAAAACTGCAGTTTACCTCCCTCCCTCCCACCAACCCTACTTTAGTATGGAAGGTGAATATGAAAGAAAACTACCTAGTTGTCTAGCATATTATAGATAATGGTTTTTGAAATAATTTTCGAGCAAATACCTACTTGTTTTGAAATAGACCGTGGAATAGTATAGCAGTATAAATTCCTCCTCACCCAACCCCTGGCCCCCCTTTCTTTGCACTGATGGATGTGTAATACCTGTAACTGATAGGCATCCAATACTTAAATTTTTGCTTCTGTCCCTCTTAGAGAATTTTTGGAAGCATCCAAACACTGACATTTTTTTTATTCCCTTAATAGTTACTTTAAATGTGGATGCGTAACTGCAAATAAATGTTGAGTGTGGTGTATTTATTATAAGTTTGTTGTGGGATATTGTGCTGCATGCCACTGGTATGTGCAAAAATATTACTGTTTTCTGTGTTAAGTTGCTGTGTAATGATCTATGACAACATTTCTGTAGAAATGTATGACTACATTAAGTAAAAGTAGCAGCATTGAAAATGAGTACACGTGGAAAAACTTGAGTTTTGTCAGAAATTGCTATTTCTTGTACAGACTGTAGCTGTGAGAACTTAGGGGTAAAACTTATATTTTCATTTGAAACAAGTAGTTCAAATAAAATTTAGTAAGTTAGATCTCGTGAAAATTGCAGACATCGTATGCTGAAATTGAGTAATATCACGGAAGAATAGTACATTACAAGTGAGCTGCAGCTTTCATGGAATGAGTACATTTCAAACTACTACTATATCCTACACCAAACTTTTATTGGAGAAAGCATCATCTGCTTTATTGCATGTTTCATGAAACTGTTCACAAATGCCTGTTTAATTAGAGTGTTGCATAGTATGTCCCTTGAACATAGGTTTCCTTTCTCTGCTTCATATAAATCTGCTGGATTTTAGTATTATTCATGTATTTTGCTTCAAGTAATCCTGATACATTATTCCCCACCCTCTTCTTTTTCTAAAGATTAATCTTTTGTAAGTTGAGCAAACACCACTAAAACACATTTGCATAATGATATTTTATTCAGTCTGTCCCTCAAAAAAGGACCAAACCACCAAATCATCTCAAGAAGGAATTTTGATTTTCATGTGTCCCTATGCCTTTGTAACATGAATCAGATTCTGATACGACTTTTATGAGGAAGCCTGTTGTGAAAAAGAAATTGGGATTAAAGAATTAACTTTGTGCAGTTAGTTGCTGTGACTTAGCAATCACTTTAAATTCCCTACAAGATTATGAAGAAAACAAATATTTGGTACTCTTTAAGAACTGTATCACCTATTTAGTGTTTATAGGTAGACAACAGTATATTTAATGTAACCTTACTTCTAAATGCATCGTTACTCACAGGTGTATTAAAATCTTGAATTCTAAATATTGAAAAAATAAATGTTAAGAGTACTTAATACTAAAACTGAAAATGGTTAATTCCTTTTGATTAAGGGAATTTTTAATAGGACGTATGATTAAAAACTCAAGTGCATGGTAGGTAAATTTAACATGAGAGAACTTGGAAGAGGGCAGAATGATTATTTACATCAGAAAGCCTTTGGATTTTAAATTGTGTTTTTGGTGTTCTCTCATTTACTTCTTTAATTTTTCTTTTACCCTGGAGAGTATACCATATATGTTGCTGCCTCTTATTTAGGGGGTGGTAATAAACAGCACTGGTGAAATCTTATGTTTATTATCATACACAGATTCTGTTGGTTTCTGTTTCTGAGTTATTTGTTGTTTTTTCTTTATTTTTTCTCCTCCCCCCTCATTTGCTCATGTCTTGGTTGGCGTTTGGTGGTGTATAACCGTGATTGCGTTACCTTAGCAATAACAATTGGTCGTCTTGGTTACGTTTGTCCTCAAGAGGTGGCCCCCATGCTACAGCAGTTTATAAGACCCTGGTGTGTATTATTCAATCTTTTTTTTTAATTCATTTTTCTTCACTCTCTTTCTTTCTTCTTTCTATCTCACTTTTAGATATATTTTCAGTTGGTTACAAAATCTCAATCCTTAATCATTGCCAACCATGTGACTAATCTTGTCCTATCAGGTTTGTGAGTTTTTAGTAGCACCGTCATGTATTTTTTATGTTGTGGCTAACGACTAATTTATGCATGGGATAAGATTGTCACATGCTTGCTGTGTTAAAGCTTGACTATGAAAGAGCATTTTAAAATCCACCAGAATGATAATACAATGCATGCAAATACTGTAAAATTTAAACTGTGCATTACTTTACTTTAAAAAAAAAATATATCAGTCTGAGGCTTGAAATGCTGTAAGGAATATATGTTTATAGACTTGTTATGTATAAAATAGCTTGCTTGCTGCTGTAAAAGTTAAATAACTGTTCTGTTAAGTGGTATCTGACATAATTCATACTGTGATGGTATTATATGTTCTGCTTCTAATAATGATAGTTCCTATAAATATTTCAGTTATATGTTCCTTTTGTATTTAATGGAATACAGGTCACACTTTGTATATAGTGAAACAGTAGAACAAAATTCTGGAAATGATGCATAATGGGAATATGCTAGTAAACAACTGTTTTTCTAACTGTTCAAAACAGTGTTTTAGGTCATTTTATCAGTGTGACATTCCATCAAATACTGTCATCTAGTTCTGACTTGACTGAATGAAGGAGTAATAAAATTAGCTAAGATTTGCTCTCCAACTTATTAGGTGCACCTCTCTGCGAAACATAAGAGACAATGAGGAAAAGGATTCAGCATTCCGTGGGATATGTACCATGATCTCAGTCAACCCCAGTGGAGTAGTCCAAGTAAGATGCATGAATAGATCTTTATTAGTTGTTGTTTTTTTTACTCGTGAAATTTAGTGAAAGCTGAATATGGAATATTAAAAAGTTTTGACGTTGATGCACTGCAGAGCATGATGCAGCTTTACTTTGAAGTCATGGAGGCCAAAATGTTTACATTGCAGTGATACGCACTGATAATACTTCAGGATTTCTTCAGTAATTATCATCTGTGAAAAGGAGTTGAAAAGCAGAGGTGTTAATCTTTTGTCTAAAATGAAGTTGTAAATAATGAACTTTGATTAAAAATAACTATTGTAATATTTCTGTCATGTATTTTGTGGTGAGGATCTGTATGAAAATAGAAGACGAAATCCAACGCATTAAAACCTATTTTTCAGATGCCATCTGGACAGTTAAGAAGAAAAAGAAATAAAAATAATAAACACCTCTTCATTCTTAAAACTAGGGTAGGGAAGATTCTGTCGGAACTTGGATTATATTTCATAAATAGTCAATGTGACAAGAAAGATACTCTTTAAAATAAATGGTACATACCAAGAACAGAAGTGACTTGCTTTTTAGTCTCCACAGCTCCAAAGTAAAGCTATACCAATGTAATATTTTGTGAGAGGAAACTCAAAGTGAATTTTCCTCTCCACTGCATGGAATCCTTCTCCTTGAAATACAAGAATTGAGCCTCTGTCTTGGTTTGAATTTTTCAGTTGATTTCACTTATGCCTTATTCTGTTCTTATTCCCCTCTTCTGCTGTCCATTTGTTCTTTCAAACAACTGCAGGGGAAATTAAGGACTTTTCTCATTATCCTCTCTTCTTCTCTGTAGCTGTTATCTTTGGTTCCTATCCAAAAACATGAGCATTGTCAAATTAATGATTAAAGACTGGTGTTTTAATAGAGTAGTAAGAGATGTAATGCATGACAGCAAATGAACTATGTGCAGGGATTATGAGGTGTCTTGGTTTTGAACATGTATGGTAAACATTCTGTGTGCTCCAGAAATAACTTCTGGCTCTGCTTAAAGAAATAAAACAGCTTTTCTCCAACTGAAGATTTGAGTGAAAGTTGTGAGTGTGATCTGGAGTTTGTTGCTTGTTTTTTAAGATGACCAGTTTTTAAGCTTCGTATGTGAACTGAAAGAATTCAAATTAGCCAATTGTGTTTGTTGTTGTTGTTTGTGTTACTGTGGCTTTATTTAATCAAAAACCTGATGAAACAAAGCTTTTCATAGTCAGCCATTTCTACTTCTGTACACTTAGGCGTAGAATAATTTACCTGAATTAACTGGAAAATAAGTACATGAAAACAAAATCAATTCTTGAGTTAGGATCAAAGACTCCTGCATAGTTTATAGAAAGAACATCAAGCATTGTTTTCAGACCTATAAATTGAGGTTTCTAACCTATGTGATTGTTTAATCTTATAGGACTTTATTTTTTTTTGTGATGCTGTTGCATCGTGGGTTAGCCCAAAAGATGATCTCCGAGACATGTTCTGTAAGGTAATGTTCTTAGTATAATAGTATATCCTAATTATGATTGTTTTGGGTCCTCTGTTTCTTTCTTGTTTTTATTTCCACTGTCGTGGAAGCTTCCTGTGTTTGTGGTCATGGAGTCTTCTTCGCAAAGTCATAAGTTTCAGACAAAACATCAAAACAATCTGGAGGTTTTTTGACCTATATTTTCTTATATGCATTCAGGCTATTATACTTTTTTTATAATGGTGCTGAAAAGTTCACTTGGGATTTTAGTTGAAAGGATAATGACCCTCAAAGAGGTTTTCATAATGCCACGCTACTATGATTTGACTGCATTTTGAAGAACGGGATTATCTATACCCACATATGTGTCATCTCCGTTCTAGAAAATTAGATCTGTCTGGTTTAAGACTTTTTTTTGCCATGAAAAAGACAACTTTTTTTTCAGAAGTATCTAGAAGATTGCAAATGGAAAATATTATAGTGCTATCCTGATATGTTTATCTTCCTTCTGCTGAAGCCTTCTTGGATGAGTGAATCTTCAAGAAATTAACGTGCAGTGATATCCAAGAATAAATTCTATAGACACTTTGTTTAGGAATATAAGCAAGAGAACTATCTGCCTTCTATAAAATAAGAAGGGGAAAAGAAGACACATTTATTATGTGTCTTAGGTTAAAAAACAAAGCAACAGAAAACCCCTTCTATTTCAGATTCATGAACATATGCTGTTACAGTTCAGTAATAAGCCTTTTTTCATATGTTGTAGAGTGATATCTCTGTTTTTAGGAAGGATACGTTTCACAAGTTCACAATATTCATTTTAAAGCTAAAATAGACCATATTTCTAAGTATGTATTAGGATCATGGGTCAGTATTGGCGCTCTCTCTTCAAGTAATGCTAAGTGTCAATATCAGAACAGAAGCGAGAGTTTTTGAATCCCATCTTGAGGAGCAAAGACAGAAATCTTACTGTACTAGATAACTAGTCTCCTTTGAAGAAAGTTCAGGTTCAGGAAATGCATAGCTGTAAGTATTCTAGTGTCAGCAGAAGGAAACAACAAATACTTAAAAGCTTAAAAGAAGTCCAGGATGCTGTCTGTCTGTGATGATAGTCCAAAGCAGTTTCAGTGCGTGTTTCTGCACTGGTCCTTCAGCACTGAATACTCACTTCAGTAAGTTAAGCTTCACTGTCCTGGATTCTTTCCAAGATAGTCATGTGGGATCTAATGCATCCAAACTAGATGCAGCAGTTCTTGGCCATTTTACATAAGAACATACTTGTTTTTTTCAGCGTTATCCTTTTGTCTTTTTTCATGCAAGAAAGGAGACAAGTTTTCATCAAGTGATGGCATACAAATTTTCAGATGACTTCCTCATTGGAGTATGTCCTTTTGCCAGCTGAAATTACTACGTCTTTTAGGAACAATGGGGAAAAAACAGCTTTTTTTTGTAGCCCCCTGAGGTCTTCTGCTAGTGGATTGTACAGTGTGTGGTTTTGAGGCTGGATATCAGGAAAAGGTTCTTCACTCAGAGAGTGGTTGGGCACTGGAACAAGCTCCCCAGGGCAGTGGTCACGGCACTGAGCCTGCTGGAAGTTAAGAAGCATTTGGACAATGCTCAAGACAGTCTTTTTGTGTGTCATACCTGAACATCCTTGGATGTTTTTTTTTTTCTTTGTCACTTCTTGGTAGCTGGCTGATCTGACTTGCTTGGATTAGGAAAGAGATGTGAGCCTGTTTGTGGAAGGTCTCCTTCTTGGTGAAAAGAAGTAAATTAATTATGATGTAATTATTGCAACATCCTATTTAAGGGCACCTTTCCTTGAGAATGTTTTGTTGGGGATGAGCTCAGCACTATGAGCTTTAACATTTTTTTCTGTGAGGATATTTTTGTGACCAACTCTTCCGCAATTCAGTATCCTTGAGTTTAAAAAAAGGGAAAACAGAAACACATAGACTCTAACTGCATTTTTTTGTGTGAGGAGGAGCCATTTCATCCTGCTTTTTCTTACATTTGCTTTTTAACCTGCTGTTTTCACATCAAAAATAGAGAGACCTTTCTGATAGTACCACTTAGTTTTCAGTTGATTTATTATATTGAAAGATCCAGACTGTAACCAGTAGCTTTTTTCATTCTTATGCTTACTTTTAACTGCTGTGGGTCCATGTTGTTTTAATGCACAAAAGACTTTAACAACTTCATTTTTAGTAGCAGTTGTCTACAGGTTCTGAGAAAAAAGCACAGCTTTAATAGGAAGCATTTGTAATTGCCAATTTCTAGCACAGGCATTCATTCTGTCAAGTGCTATCTGTGATACTGGCTCAACTTTTCTTCTAGAACCCATCACACATTTAAAAATGAAATATGAGTACAGTAATCACAACATACAACCTAGAGTTAGGTCATTTCAGAATACTAAATATTTTGTCAATTGACAGACTTTGTAAGTCACCTTACTTGATAGTTAAATATTAATATCAGTCTTTATGGGTAGCTATATTCTGTATGTCTCAACTGAATTTGTTTTCTTTTTAAGAAAGCCTTATTAATTTCCTTTGTTTAACACTTAAATTGGAGAATTTAGATAGACAGATGAACAATTCAATAGATTGTAGGTTATTGCATATATTACTAGTAAATAATAATCATGTATCTATTGTTTGGTGACTATTTTTACTTTCAATTCCCCCCCCCCATCACTTGTAGATTCTTCATGGATTTAAAAATCAAGTTGGGGATGAGAATTGGAGGCGTTTCTCTGACCAGTTTCCTCTTCCCTTAAAAGAGCGCCTTGCAGCTTACTACGGAGTTTAACCTCATGCACTGTAGCTGCAGTCCCATAATTAGAGGTAAGCATACGAATCTTCCTTGCTAAATAGAGCTGTATAGCAGACTTCATCCATATTTGCATTATTTGAAACATGATTAATTGACTAGATTAGTGGTTTTTCTTCTTATAAGAAGGGGGGGAAAAAAGGCAGTGATGGTTTACCTAAATGGTGGTAGTGTAGCTGTAGCAAAAACTTTCTGACTCTGCTCTTTACTTTTTACAGAGAGAGAGAGAAAGTGTACAATATGCACAGTAGTGTATCAATGTAAGATTGGAGGTGTAGGTGTAACGAAGTGCCTGTTCAGGTTTAATAAAGTGATGAGTGTGATCCTCAAGGCATCATACTAAACACACAAGGCTCGCCGTGCATCTTATGAATTAGTAGAAAGTAGATGTAGTTTAAGCTGAATATTTCTCTTGGATAGGAAAGCAAGTTCAAGACACTTTAGCTATGAGAAGTCCAATACGTTCCTGGCTACATAATACATGGTCTTTGCATTGAGTTAAGGATATGCTAATCTGCAGCTCTATAGTCTGTAGACCTTTACTTTTTGGGGAATTTAATGTGTTTTGTCTTTCCGATGTTGCATTTTATGCACCAATTCAGAAATGTTGGAGTTCTGTCTCAGAGAATACTCAGCTTCATCAAAGAACAATGACTGTGCATTCTACGACAGTTATAGTTATACCACCCTGCTTTGTATGCTCTTTGTGAACACTGTATTAAAGCAAAGTACACTTGTATAAAGTAGTGTGATATTGCCAAGAGTTTATTATACTGCACAAAAAGGAAGGGAGGGCAGATTTAAGTTCATTCAGTCAGACATCATATAAATCTGATAACTTGCTGTAGAATTTTTATACTAAAACTTTGGTGAGAATTGTGCAATTTTGTTTTACTGTTGAATGAACAACTATTTAAAAGTCAGCCTAATGTTTTTCAGAGTCAGTGGCATAATAATTCCTGTTTCAATTGCATATTTCATTTGAAAAATGGATTAAAAATGTACCAGCTTCAAAAATTTACGTATTTATCAATGAGGGCATTTTAGTTTTGACAGACTTTTTTTCTTCTAATGAAGAAGAATCCAAAGTGGGGAAAAAAAGCTAAATTATTCTTAGTTTGTGTTGAGGAGACAGTATGATTACCTTGTTTAATCCACATAAAAGTGAAATTGTTATATTAGTAAAGATATGTTTAATAATCTTTCTCAACATTGTAACTACCTCATAATTTTGTACTAAAAGGGCAAAATCTTGTTAGAATGTACAGGACTGCTTTCACCTTAAATCTAAACTTGGCTTACAATAATAGAACGGTCAGTGTAGCTTTAAAGCATACACCGTTGTCATGAATACTAATCTTCCCAGTTATAAATAGTCTATTTTCTTGAACAGACTTATAAAAGGAAAATCTATGCACAAATTCTCTTTAAGTTTAGGTTGGTACCTACTGCTTTTAAAAAAAAAAAAAAAAGGGCAAAAAAAAAAGGCTCTTTGTTTATGCACAGGTCTGTCACTTCAGTTTACAAGTAAGATTTAACTATACCTCTATCTTTTCTTTTATAGGTCCTTCAGTCTGGGAGACTATGAGGGAGCCTCTGCACCCAGGGAAAATGTTACCCTTTACTGGGGGGAAGGGTGAACCAGTAGGGAATACAGTACAATCCCAACCCTACTGGGAGGGGCGGGAGGGAGGTGTTGCCGTCACTGTATTAAGTCGATGTTGGGAAATGTTTTAACATCTGGAGCCTTTGTGGGTGGAAATCTGTCTCCTATTACAACTCTGCACTGGATGTGAAGAAGAAAAAAAAGAATCTATTCATAAAACAGCACATTCTGGAATATTGTGGGGAATTGTACCAAAATAAGAACCATATAATTGAACCATGGGGATACGTAAAGAGGAAAACTATTTTGCGCACAATAAAGGAAACCTAAGAATGGGGGTCACAAACAGTAAAAGGCTTTCTTTTTTTAATGTTTTTTTTTTTTAAGTAAGGGTTTTCTACATTATTTCATCCTGCTTGATGGGATTCCTAGGTATTTGCATGTTAATGAAGAACTACACAAATGAAGTTAGTACAGTTAAAATGCAGCTTGTGTCTGTATTAGAACAGGCACTTGCAGTGTGTGATACAGAAACCCCATCATAAATTAATAAAAGATAACTTGGACAAAATGAAGCAACCTGCAAGCTGCCAAATGAGTCACTCCTTTCATTTTTGGGGTAAGGGGAGGGACAATTCAAAGGAGAGATTGACATCTTAATTTTTACGTTAAAAAGAATTTAAAGTAGTGGATATGATTTGATTATTGTACTTCATTAGATTTAATTTCTAGAGTAAGGCATTATTCTTAACGTGCAGTTTAAGGTTCAGGCATGTGTTCTGGCTCATAGTGATCAGAAGTAATTTAAATTAGTGGGAAAGTAGCATGCTTGCATCACATAGAGTGAAATTGGTATACATTTACCTATGTTGCGCCAGTTTTGTGTTGCAGTTTACCAATTCAGTATAGCCCTGCATTTAAAATTCCTTTTCTAAGATTCTGTGGATTTTATTTTTATTAAGAATATAGATATAAAGTACTGTAGTTAACAATTAGGCCTTGAAATACCTTTTTAGGATCTGTTAAGAATAAGATTGATATTGTATTGTGTGTAACCTGCACAATGTGGAAAGCTGATATAGCTGTGCAAAATACTTGCCTCTGTGCTGTCAGTGTGATGTGCTTTCTGCATGGTTATATACTAGTGATTTTATCAGAATCTCTAAAAATGAGTTACATGGTAAGACCCGTTAAAGGCTGCATAAATGTTAGTTGGCACGTAAAGACAATTGTAGAAGTTGATGACATGATTGCTATATTTGTGTTTATTCCCACTCAACATATTACCTTCTATGCTTTCTTTTTGTTCAAAGCATGATCTTAAAGAGATGTTTAAGTTAATGGATGTAATGCAGGGTATCTACACTGTATCGGCGCATGTTGGTGGCCCTTTGTGATGTAGTTAAATGCACAAGGGTGCAAGTTTAAAGCTACAGAGTGAAAGTTGGTTTGGATCCTCTTCATTTCATTTGTTTAGCTTTTCTGTTGTGTTTTTTTCTCTACTTACATGTATTCCTGTGAATAAATCCTTGTTAAGTTAACCCTTTACTTTTCCTTCCATGTGTATTTTCTTATGTACTGTGAATGTGAAATCCTAACTGGTACACTTGATCTTGTGTCCATCTGAAAGTGGCAAGTCTTTATTAATTTAGATTGCCTAAAGAGTATCCCATGATGATAAAGGAAAATGGAGAGATTTTTAACTCTGCTGGCCAGAGGTGAAGCCACACCTTTCCATTTTTCAAGTGCTGCATAATTAATCCGCAAAACAAAATTAAGCCATAACAGCCTTTTTATAGATTTAGTTTCTCACCTTTGCATTGCAGAATGGATACTGGATAACAGTTTTTTGTTGTTGTTTTTTCTTTTGTTTGTTCGTTTTTAAGAACTTGCTCTTCTTTGCATGGTTCTATTCTTTGAGTGTTGGATGATTTAGCCATTGCACTGAAGTTTGAGCTGTGTGAGTGTGAACTTATAAATGATGTTCAAAGATTTTTTTTTTTTATGCATGATAGCATGCACATTTTATGTTGTCCCCGACTCTCCCCTCTCTCCCCCTTTTTTTAATTTGGGTTTGCAAATTTAAATGGATTATGCCTGAAAAATAGTTTGGACATGTACTGTATGAAGTACACTCGGCAATGCTAGTACATAGTATTTATATGATTTTGTCAAAATTGCATGTGATAACTTGCTTTCAAATTACATTGCTTTGGTAGCAAATACAAATTCCTTCTGAACTAATAACCGAACTAAATTAGAAATAGTTTTAGTCACTAAAAACACTTAATCTGGAAAAAGAAGAAAAAGACTTCAAAATTTAGCAAGGTAGGATATTTTTTTAGACCCAAACTTGCTTTAATTTCGAGTGTGTTCAAGCATTAGGTAAGAATTTCAGAGAAATTACATTTAAAAATTTGTAACATAGAATACCTACCTAAATAAAACAGCATTATGGGTAGAATCCAAGTTTAGTTAGACTTTTTAAATTTCAGAAAGTCCCTTTAACCAAATAAAACCACACCACCTCATCACAGATTAGCTTAGGATGCCACTTTTGTACGTTCATATTTTAATAGGTATTTACGCAGATGTTAATTGGTCTGGTATAACAGCAAGTGAAGTAATTAAAATAAGGCAGACATAAACATTACTGACAAAGTAGTCTTTTTGTACCAGTAAGTTCTCTCATTGTGTATTTTAAAGCAAATAAACCCTATTCCTAATGCATAATATAGTGCAGAAATTTGCAGAAGCCATTTAGGGTACAATGTGAGGTAAGAAAAGTTGTGAATCAACATTAACAGTTACAATTCAATTATTGCATCATGGGATATATTTAAAAAAATCTTAATTCTTGTGGTGTGGTCTTGACAGTTTTTGAATGTTGACTGAATGTCTATACTGGTAGAATTGTGAGTTTGTCTTTGTTACATTCCAGTGTTTCTGCCTCTTGGCATGCTGAAAGCACGGCTTACTTCATTTGCTCCTTACACACTGAATAAAGTGCTGTTAGTGTGCTAAACTACAGAAATAGCCGCTGCTAAGTAATGGTGTAGATTTTCTACTTGAATATTTTTGTTGTAGGAACCTCAGGAGGTCAGTGTTTACTGTTTTTATATATGCCTTTCTCCTGTTTTGAGTTTCCCTTTTTTGAAGGATTCTGAGAGTGAACAAAAGCTGCTGATCAACCTAAGTTGGTAACAGAAAGTGTATTTAAAATCCTTATAAATGCATCTTTTTTGGCAGTTCTAAATTGCTGTTAAATTAGTCTTAAGTGAAGTTCAATACTAAACTTGTTTCATTACACATTCAGGAAACAGCTCTTTTCATTTAGGAAAAAAAAAAAGATTATAGTAGTTCATTATTTTAACCAGTGCAAGCAAAAATAATCAATTTTGTAATTTTTTTCCAAAGCTTGATTATTTTCTAAATCAGTGAATATGTATATATTTAAATTGTAATGAGCTAATTCTTATGCTTTAGTTTATTGCTCCTTAATGCTTATACTCAGAAGATCACTTTTAGGAGAATGGGTTTAAAATTTATAATCATTATAATTTTTAAAAGTTATGAGGTAGCATAAATTTTGTAACTAACAATATTGATACACACTGTGATTATTATTTTTTTTTTTGTTAGGACTTTTATGTTAACATCAATCTTACTTAAACTGCATATATTGTATAATAGTAAAATGTATATTTTAAAACTTGGAGTGGCTTTCCTCAAGTGAAACTCATTGCTACTTAGAAATATTCAAATACTAGCTTTATCTCAGGTGAATACTCTTGTACCCTTTTTGTTCAGAACACATGCTTATGAAAATGTGTCTTGATTATATCAGTTCATGTATTTCATGGTAGGCAGCTCCTCTGTCTTGAACTTAATCTAAATTAACCTTCTACTGTGGGACAATAATGACTTTTGCTTCACCTATTTTATTCATATTGAATGTATTAATAGATAAAGGTGCAAAAACATTCTTCCCTTGAGGAGAATGCATCCATATTCAAACAACTGAAATATTTGTTGAAAAATGCTTTAAATGCAACATTGTTTTGGAAATCTTCTGTTTCAGATTTTGTCAAGGAAAGAAGTTGCAACTTAACACTAATTGCTTCAGTACTTTCATGGGGATGATAGATGCAAAAAGCTTCTATATAGGGTCTAAAGAGTAACTTTTTATCTTAGATAAAGGTTAAGCTCTACAGTGAAATGACTGCTGTAAATTAAAAAATAAAAATAAAAAACTTGCAGTTATCTCACATAGATGCTGATGTAGTTTGCATACATATTTGTTATATATTACATAAGTATTTCCAGTAACCTCATCTTGAGTAAATGAAGCTTGATCAGTAGCTGTGTATTTCACTCACCTATGCATTCTCCAGATGACTTGCATCCATCAGTCTACTAGCTATTCTTCTCCAATAGAAGCTGTTTTTTTTTTCTTTTTTCTTTTTTGTCTGCCACTGATGCTTGCTCTTTGCACTTAATGGTTGGAGCAAGCCAGTTTTAGGTTATTTTAAATGGGGAAACTCTGAGGTGAGTACTCTTGTTGCTTGCCTTATGGTATATATTCTGCTAAAATAATAAGGATACTTACTCACTTGAATGTATTTATGTGAGGGAAGTTAAAATGGCTCTATAAAAGATGTATCCCAGTGTGGTGTTAACAGTATATGTCTTAGTAAGCCAAATCCACATCTCTAAGAATTCAGCACTTATAGTATCATCTTTTGATAAGCAAGTTCTATTGTGCTACTTTCACCTTAGATATCTGTTTACTTACTTTGGGTAGGAAACAAAACTGAGAAGGCCTGGATGAACTTTATGGGGATTGTGATTATTTAAAAAGATTAGTATGAGCAGTTTTATTTGGCTGTTGAAGTCTCTAGTGTAGTATCTTTTTTTTCATGGGAAGAGATAGGTAGATACGTTGTATGCTGTCTGACTTGCTAATACTAAATACTTCCAAAATTTTAAATTGAATGCAGTATATAAAATAGTTTAAAGTGAAAGATGACTAGATCTTTCTGCTGACAACTTAGGTTGTATGAGTTTTGCTTGAAAGCTTTAAATCTGATGTTTCTGTATCTGCCACAATGTTGGAATGTTTCCTTCAAACATATCCTCCTGCAACCTCTCAAACTGTACTAAATTGAGTGATTATTTCTTGAAGTCTGCCTATGTGCTAACAGAACTTCATTTTAAATAGAATATGGTTTTAATTTTTGATAAGCTGCTGAATTTTAAAGAGTTTTTGGGGCCACCAAATATTTTGGATCATGCAGAGAATATATATTGTACTGTAGTAATTTTGTATTTACATTTGTATGATGTGACATAATAGATGTGAATGTTAATCACTGCTTGACTATGTTAATAAAGTTGTTTAAATATAGATGTTGCATTCTAATTTTTAATGAAAAAATGAAAATTTCTAGTTTCATTTATGGTTTTCCTGAGCCATTAGTGCACTCTTCTGGTTACCACATGTAAGTTCTGAAGTCTTTTCAAGAATAAGGAAGGTTTTCATTTATCTCAAAAAAAAAAAAAAAAAAATACTTTGGATAAGTTCAGGTCAATTCAATTTAAATGCTTCATGCTGCCTGGAGGCAGATTGGTGTTAGACATTGGAGGTTTAACTGAACTTAAATCAGTATTTGTTGGGTCATAATGGTTAAGTGCTTTACTGAGAAATGGTATGGTGAAATCACTTTCATTTGAAATAGCTGATGTTTGCTAAGGCTCACCAAATGGGGGGAGAAAACAGACCTCACTACTTGTATTACCAGTAATCTGAAGGAAAATAGGAGTAAACTAAAACATGAATGAAAATTAATCAAGACCTTAAAGCAAAAAAAAAAAAAAAAAAAAAAGACCTTACAGTGGTCTTAATCCAATTTTTGTCTAGCTTTTATGGGACTGGGATCATACAAGCTATTTAAAGATCTGTTCTTCTGTAATTTCCTGGTACAGGAGTCTGCAAAATTAAAGTACGAAACTAGAAGTGGTATCTCATGGGACAAAAATCCATCTAGATCGATTTGAACATTTCATGTTCAACATTTAACAGTTAGTCAATTATATAC
Source organism: Cygnus atratus (assembly GCF_013377495.2). NCBI lineage: Eukaryota > Metazoa > Chordata > Aves > Anseriformes > Anatidae > Cygnus > Cygnus atratus. The sequence continues at coordinate 27,257,389 of NC_066396.1, read as the reverse complement.
AGACAACTTAGTTACCTGTGCTGGACAGGTGTAACTCCTACAGTGTAATGATAAATTTCAATAAAATCCATGAGCAAATACAAAATAAAACTTCAGTAGAAATCCATTGCTGCATACTTAGCTAAAAGTCTGCTTAACCTAGAGACTTAGATTTCTGCCTCCAAAAAGAGAAGAAAGCCATGGAATTGCTGTTAACAGCAATGTAGGTGTCAAGTTGATCAGAGAGATCAGCTCCTGTCAGCTGTGAGACATGAGTGCACTGGTGACTGGTGGGAGGGGTAGGGGTGTGTTTTCTTTCAGATTGCGCTTCCCACTCCCTTTTGTTGTGGGGTACCTATGATAGAGTCCTGCTGTCAGCAGGGTACTTACACAAAATATCTAACCCTCTTGACTCAGAGCCTGATCTTTAGCTGTGGCCTCTAATTTTGAGTCTGAGGTTAATGACTACTTGTTTACACATAAGAGATGAGCAGAGTAAGTACTAGCATCTTGGACAGGTGAAATGAATGTTGTGACTAAGTTTGTGGTTAGATTGCAACAGTGCAAAGGATTGTCTTTTCAACATAACGCCATACTGTTCCCTTTCATTTTACTTTTGTATCTAACTTAAAGATAGACTTAAATGAAAACTGAAGCATGTCGATAGGAATATTGAGTGCATAAATTTTTTTGTGTGTGTTAAATGATCGCAGATAAATGTTGGTAACTTTTTTTTAGTCCAAATGACTCGGAATGAAACATACTGCTTATATAAATTATTGACATCCGAAGTCCATTTCTTTCAGAGGCGTTTGCTCTTGTTTTGCGCAAAATGAGAAATATAAGCACTATTGAAACTTCCCAAAAGATGCACCAATGTTAATCTGTAAAGTGGTGGACTTGATGTTTTTTCCACTAGTCAGTCCACTTTAAGAAAAACATATGTAATTATGCTGCACACTTGTTAGAGCATGTATGTATGTGATAACATACAAGAAATTACTTTTGAATCATACAGATTTTCATTTTTTTGACATTTTTTCTTGTTTGCCAGACTTACATTTGAATTGTGAAAGTGAAAACTGGCATACTCTATTTTGTAGCTTCAAAATACTTCTTGTCAAATATTGATTTATATTTAAAATATGGAAATAAAACTTTGAAGTCTTATGATGACAGCATTCTTACCCATTTTTCCTTTTCCTATCACCCCTTGGCAAAATGGATAGTCATAAATTTTTTGCTGTTGATCATACAGGGGAACTTAGTCTTCCGCTTTGTTTACAGCATACAGGTTAACTTGGATGTGTAACTATTGCAATAACACTAAGATTAATTAATTAAACTGTTCATTATTTCTATCTGCTCCCCTGGTACTTAATGCAAATTCAAAACAATTTATATCTCTAATATGGTACTGTACACAATGAGAAGCAATGTAACTTGACAACACTTCTAGCTTGACAACACTTTTACCTTGACATAATTGTCAAGGAATGCCCCATGTGTAGAACAAACTTTATGTGCAGTTTTGTCAATACATCTATTGGAGTTATATTCACATTGGCTTGTTTAGAGGATTCTGTGGCTGGCAGATAAAGAAACTGAAGGATTCTACAGTTTGAAAACCCAAATATAGTGAATGAGACCTTAAAAAAATAATAATATAAAAATATGATTTTGACTTAAATTTTATAATTCTGAGTTGGTGTTTTTCTTCTGTGGTGGTTTTGCCTTGATGGGCAGCCACTCTCCACCACAACCGCTCCCTCACTCCCCTTCCTCAGAAGAAGAGGGGGAAAAGAAAGTATGCTGGAAAGGAAGGAAAAAAATCTCACAGGTTGAGATAAGGCTATTTTAATTAAAGGGAAAAGGAAGGGGTGGGAGGGAGCACAAGCAAAGGCTGTGCGGAAGTACAGAGGAAAAAAATATTTCTACTTCCCATCAGTGAGCAATGTTCGGCCACATCCCAGGAAGCAGGGCCTCAATACATGTAGCAGTTGTTCGGGAGGACAGACGTCTTCATAACGAGAGCTTCCCCTACCCCACTCCTTCCCCTTTCCCACCTTTTATTGCTGAGTGTGACACCACAAGGCAAGGAATGTCCCCTGGTCGCTTTAGGTCAGCTGCCCTGGTGATGTCCCTTCCCCACCCCTTGCCCACCCCCTGCTGGCTCTGGGGGGTTTGGAGGGTGTCTGGGTGCTGTGCCAGCGCTGCTCAGCAAGAGACCAACACTGGTGCCATCGGCTGCTCCAGCTACAGGTGCAAGCAGAGCAGCTGCAGGGAAAGTCAACTCCATCCCAGCCAGACCCACTACATCTTCCCAGAACGGCATCTTGACACAAGGTATGTTGCATTGCCATCCTTTATCTTAATCGTATTAGAAAAGAAAATTTCAGTCATTACACATATTTCTGGTCATTGTCTTGCACATACGTTTTTCATTCCAAACTCTGCTTGCTGAAATAAACATTTTGAAACTATACCCAAAATAATCCCAGGCTAGTAAACTCACGCCTTTTCCTTCTAGGAGCAGATGTACTTTGGATGGACAGATGAATTGCATGACTAGGAATTAAGTGGCCATTTTCTTTCGTTCTTTATATACCTTAGCAGAGGAGAGTAAGAGAGTTGCATCACTTTCTCTAGTATTCCAGAGGAAGATGCAGCTAATTTTAATTTTCCTTATCTCAATCCTTCTTACTTCTAAAGGTTTTATACATCAAAACCATTGTCTGTCTTGGGCAAAAAACAGACAGAAGGAAGCTAGCTGGAACCTTTGACCACAGCTCCCACTACTTGCAAGCATTCATTTACTCAGTCCATAAAATGGCAGCATTAAAAAGGGAGTTGTGGAGACTTGAAGAGGTCACAGGTGAATTGCCCACTGGTACAACTCAGAGCTTTGCCTAATTAAGAGCAATAGGCATCTCACATACATTTATTTCTCAATTAGTTTTTTATCTTAATTCAAAGTGTGGCAGAAATAACAGGATATTATTCCATGTGTGGAGACAGGAGGTCCTGAAAATTATTGCTAATACAAGTCTGCACATCTTCATAATGACTTAAGCTTTAAGATGATTTTTATCGAGGTGATAAGGTCACTATGAATTCACCTGTCTTCCAGCTGCTCAAGTTGATGGCTGCCATCAATAAGCACTAGTACGTTCTTTTTTAAACGTACTTTTTTAAACGTTCATAGTTTTAAACTATGGATGCTGTAAAGAATCAAAGTTTATATTTTCACATAGCATGACTTTCTCCCAAATGCAACCCACTCGTTCACTGCCTATGCTGTCCATTAGTGCCATTCAGATTTCAAACATGCAATGCTACTTCAGTACCTGTACTTTTTTGTTTTACCTCTTTCATAGTATTCCCAATGATTTCTTACCTAAACAGAAAAAAAAAATCTGTCCAAATTATTTTTTTCATTATTCCTTGACTATATCTCGTAAAACTCATTCCTGAGCCTTTGCACGTCCTGTTTGTTAGTATAGTAATAATAATGAGCTGTATTTGTGTTTAATTAAAAACACAAGCAGCATTTTTTCCACTAGATTGCATTTAGAACACTTTCCTGAGATACCGTGTGATCTTATTAGTGGAACTTCATGCCTTTCTACCACAAGCTACTGTTTCTGTTTCATATTATCGGAGAAGATCTTTGTGGTCTGGAAATCACAGCTGGTTATGTGGTAGGTACTATGTGGCATTTTGGTACTAAGTGAAGTTACACCATCAGAGCTTTGTCTTCTAAACACTTCAGATTTGTTTGCTTTTCATTTAATTCAAATCCTTTAAACAATTCTTTTTTTTTTTTTTTTTTTCCTAATTTAGGTTCTTTTTCATTGGTTGACCACAAATAAGAAGCTGCTTCAAGTGCATTGATTAACCTATTTTCAGGTTGAAAATATTGATAGAGCAACAAAGTTTAGCTAATCATTGACTCTGTACCTGACAGGATCACAGCAAAATAGTTTTTCATATTACTGCCCCACCTTTCAGAGAATATAGATGAGATAACTCAGTATGGTGTATCTGTAGTAATGCATCTCCTGAATATATTAGAAATAACACAGAATTTTTCAGGCAGGACTGAAGTGTCACTGGAGAGAGTCAATATGAAACTTATAGCCATTAAACTACTGCATTTTATAGTTACTAATGCCAACTTAGACTTCCATCTGGTTTAACTGATTTGATGAAGCAAGATTTTGGCAGCATGAGCAGAAGACTAATAAAGGTCGAGTATTGGTACTAAGTGACTCACTCTGAAACAATGCTGTTGAGTTCATAATTCAAGTAACTGAAGTAATGAATGGGATGTGATCAAGCTTGCTGACTAGATCAATAGAAGTGTGGTTTTACATATACAGTGAGTCAGATGATGCAGCCTAATGGAATACATCATTCCAGGGATGTTGAAAACAGCGCAGTTGAAACTTGCTAGTGAATGGTTCAACAGAATACAAAAATCATTAGCAACTTTGAAAGAGCTCAGGTGAGGTATTACAGAAAGCTGAAAAAATTGAGCTGATCTCTTACTGTAATGATCTCTTACTGTAATAAATGTAGTTATCTATGTGCATAACTATTTTTATGCCCGGAAGTGTAATTTGGTCGTAATCTCACCTATGATCTCTCAATAGACCACATCTTCAGTTTGTGTGTATATCTCTGAAAAGAGATGGGAATATCTTAAGATTGTGTTGGAGAATTGCCAGTACTCTTTGGATAAGCTATTTTAAGTTATATGTATTTGCTACCAACTTTTTAGTCTCTTACTTCTAGCCAGATTTTTTTTCTAAACCTTTCTAGCTTTAATTACCATGTATGGGACTTCATTACATTTTTTGTACCTTAAGAAAACAAAACAAACAACAACAACAACAAAAACCTTCTCTAGTCATGAAGGTAATGTCTAGATCAGAAGCAAGTGAATCATTAAGCTTCTGGGTAATGTCTGCATCTAGCCAGGTACAAACGTGTGCTTAGAACATGCTCCTGATGATCTTGAAATCCTATAACACAACCTGATAATATTTACCACGGTTAAATGACTCTTGAAAGAGACTTCCCTAGCAATTTGCTGTCTTCCTTTTGCCTCATCTTTTGTTCTCCACTACGGTTGAAAGAAAAAAATAAATAAAGGCTTTGTACATTTTCTGGTGCTCATTGTTTTGGAATCTGTCAGTAAAAGTTCTTGTTTTCTTATCAAGGTTCTTTGTGTAACCATTTTAAAAAAGTAAAGTAAATGCATTTCAAGGGTGTGCCTCAATTTGGTATGTATCTGAGAAGGATAAAAATGGTCCAACTCCATCTGCTTCTTCAGGTTCTCTTTAAAAAAAATAGTGCAGTGTGAGATTATGTATTTTACCTGCATCAGTTTCTTACTCTTTCTTTTTAATGTATAAAGAGCGTTAAGTATCAACTAGCTCTTTGGCAGTTCATTATGACAGTAATGTAATAGCCAAATTTAATTCAGGTTATTTGATGTCTTCATTTTTCTCATTTTAAAGTATTAGTGCCTTCAGTTGTAGGTTCATGTACCACGGGTGTACCCCAAAATTCTATTCAGTTATTGTGCCTAAAGTTCATAATCTATTTTCAAATGGATTACTCATAAGGTAGATTTAGTTTCTATAGGTAGAAAGCAATATACAATCTTTTGTTTTTTAATGATATCTGTCTAATGTCTGTAGTCTAAATGCACTCTACATTTCTGTATCATATTTGACAGGTCCTCCGAATAAGAACTCACTGCATATATGCTATGCCTTGCATAATTAGTCTTTAAAAAGATTGATTGTTGAAAATAGGTTATTATTAAAACTTACAAAATCAGAAGCTGGCAATACAGGAGGATGGGTAAATGAAATGGAGAGAGCAAACTGGAATCAGGGATGCTTTTCTGGGAGAGGAATTATGAGCCGAAGACCTCCTTTCACACATGCAACCTACATTAGTACCAAATGGCATCATTTTTCAAAATGAGCATTGTATTCATGAGATATAACTTAACTGGTATAGCCAAGAAATCTGTTCAGCTCTTCATACACTTACTGTGAGGTGTATTGTTATGGTTCTTTAACCTTAAATTTGTGTAGATAGCAAAAATAGGAGAGGAATTGCTTTTTAAATTTTCTACTAAAAAACTTAGTAATCCAGAAAATTACTTGAATCTTCTGTGAAAGCTAAAGATAATATGCAATGAGAATGTTAGTTGTATTGTACAGTGCTCACTGTATAGTTATGGCTATCAGAACAGCATTCCTTTCTGCCCACTCCCATTGCACTATAAGAACAAAAGAACAGTTGTGCTGGGACAGAGCCTACCTAACTCAGCATCCTGTCCTTGGCAAACAATAAAGACAATACCTAAAAAAAAAAAAAAAAAAAAAAAAAAAAAGAATAAAGTAAAAATACGAATGGTATTTTTCTGCAAAGTATTCTCATAGGCTTCCAGAATAAGTGACACTGACTTTGTATTTAGTAACCCATTGTGGATTTCTCTATCTAGAAAATTTGCAGAGTTGCCCTGTAGAATGACCTTAATACACTGGCTAGATATTGTAACAGTACATAAAATCTCATCCCCATCATATGTCTTTATACTGAATTTTAACTTCAGTTGCAAGATACTGAGTGCTAATACGTCCTAATACCTGTTGCTGGGTGCTATGCAAGAGGCATGCCCGAAAAATTGTAGAGACTGACTGGCTATTGACACGGCACTGATGTAGCACATGAACTGATTTTTTAGTCATGCTCACTACATAATACCCAGCAGCACCTTAAGCAAGGTAATCAATAATCAAGAATTTTCTTATCTAGCCCAGTCTCCAAAGAAGGGATGTGCGTAATAAGATTGGCTTCAGTAAGGGTTTTTCAGTATGTGCTACTGTAAATACAAGGAAAGTGACAAGATCTGCATGCATGATGTTGAAATTTGAAAACAGCCCTTTGTTGCCGGTAGAGCTTTGTGATTGTATATGGAGTTCAAAAGAAAGTTCACTCCTGAAGATATTAATTTTATTGTGGGAATTTCAGTGCACCTTAAGAACATTATTATTATTCCTGATCTTCATCCATATCAAAGTGGTTTTCTAGGTAACTGTACCTGTGCTGCAGGATGCCTTAAAGTTGAGGCCTAAGATTTTGCATTTCACCTAACTTTTGTGGGAAAGAAACTTGTAGAAAGCCTGAGGATATGTTTGATGCTTGTGTGATGGTAGATTGCTGCAGAACAGCAGCAGTTGCTTTGCATCTTGATATAGTAATAGATACAGGATGACTATATACCTTTGAAAATGGTAGATGGGAATGGAAGATGGGAAGTCATGTTTAAAATGTATAAATAAGCCTGACTCCCCTTCCATCATAGCATAGTATCTGTCCATGTGGAAAAAAAAAAAAAAATATATATATATATATCTACTATGAAGAGAGGGGAGGAAAACAAAAACAAACAAACTCAGCTCTGATCATGCAGTTTTTATTCCATTGTTTGCCCTGGAGTACATCCTTACAGATAACAATGCACACTATGAACATAGTTCATTTTGTATCTTTTAGGTTAAGAGCATCATAATGCAGAATGCTTGCTTATATCATGTAAACAGAAGCATAAAGCATTTTTTTAATGTAGTACTACAGCATATTGTTATTTAGAATTACCATATACATGCTTGCTACTATTATGAAAAGAGAGAAATCCAGATCTAGCAGTCTTTTGGGATTTCTTTATAAGTTCTGACTACACAAAGGGTCCAGAATTTTTCTGTCTTGCCTTTGGTGACTCAGTGAACCTTGCATACAGTGAAAGTTTAGGAGAACGTTGCTAGAAAGAGAGGCACTCCTAAAGTTACCATGGAGCTACAGGAAACAATGTGCTAAAGGTATAGCCAGTTACCAGCAACGGTTACACCAATTGGGAATGATATTCTTTACGTGTTCATGGAAGATGAAGGTAGCTGAAATTGTGTAAGGCAGAATGAATCACACTGACTTGTGCTGATACAAATTTGGTGGTCTAGTTTGCCCTAGGACATAAAATATATGCCTAATTAAAGTCTATAGTTCTTTAAGCTTCTGCAGAACGCTTTTCCTAACCATTTGGCTTTGATGGAGGTGTTTAATCAACATGAAGACCCCCATAAAGACCATCTACCCTATTCTGGACGCATTGGTCCCTGAGTAAAATCGGTGTTTTACTGTAGATAGTCTTGGCAGCTGTACCCTTAATAAAAAAAAAAAAAAACAAAAACAGTAAGATGTAGATGAGACTTGAGGACTGCGAACAGTCATGGTGGCAATGCCGAATGAGTGCCAGGGGACAGTAAGCACAGGGGCACTGCCCTTGTTTTGGGCTTTCTGCACCATTTCACCCCAGCCAGGGGTGAGTACGGTGGTCGGCCCCTGTGGAGCTATAGGACTCAAGTACAGGACTCTGTGATATACATGTATCACAGTATGTGATTCTGTGATATGACTCGGGGATCAGACTTGTCAGTGTGGGACTGGCACTGCTGAAGCTCAGCCTTCTGAAGCTGTTTGTTCCCTCACAACTCTACGAGGCAGCGTAACGCTATATATTGCTTAATAGGCAAGGCTGAGGAGCCGGCACGTTGCTGTTGCGCACACACTAATACACCGCCCTCTGCGCCTGCGTTTGTGTCTTTACTTGTCAGGCTATCCGCAGGGGCTGTCCGCTGGGCCGCTCCACAGGCAGGGGCGGTCCCCGCAGGCCAGAGCCAACCCCATCCCCGCGGAGCCGCCGCCACCCTCAGGCGGACAACGGCACCCAACGCCCCCCCCCATCAATGGGCTCCATGCGCATGCGCACCCTCCCCTCTCCCGGCGGAGCGGGGCGGGCCCCTTGGCGCCTGCGTAGCAGCGCCGTGTCCACTCGGTGCCTGCGCGCATGCGCGGCGGCGAGGGGCGGCGGGGCCGTGTGAGGGAGGCGGCGGGGCCGTGTGAGGGAGGTGGCGGCTGCTGCTTCCTCCCCCGCGTCCTCCTCCTCCTCCTCCGCCCTCGCCACTCGGCGCCTGGGGCCGGGCCGCGCTCGCCGGGGGCGGCGGGATGATGATGGCGTACTTCGCCGAGAGCTTCTGGGTACGGCAGCGCCGCGGGACGGGGGGCGCGGGGTGCCGCGGGGGTCCCCCCGTCAGGCCGGGAGCAGCCCCCCCCCCCCCCCCACTCAGGCTTTGCGGGGAGCGGGGGCCCCGGTGCCGGTGTGTGGGCGCGGAGGGGGGGCTCCGCAGGGAGAACGGGGAGGGAAGCGGTGATCCGGGGGCCGGCAGCGAGCCGGGGCGTGTTTCCCAGCCGGGGAGGACGGGTCCGGGACGCTGCGGCGGCTAGCTGCGTCGTCGGGGCTCGCCGGGCTGCCGCCGTGCGCTGCCTCCCTGCCGGCTGGTGGGGAACGGCGAGCTCCCCGGGACGCGCACACACAAAAAGGGAGAGAAAATACCTCAGACCTTCCCATCTTCCTGCTTCTGCACAAACAATAGTTGTTCCTAACGTCTAAAGAAAGCTCGTTTCCTAAATGCGGTATGCTGTTATTCCAGGCGTAAGCCTGGTTTCGTGTTTTGTCTGCAGCCTGCTTTTTTTTTTTTTTTTTTCTTTCTTGCTTTTTTTTTTTTTTTCGCTTTGGCTCTTTTTGTTTTCGACAAAACGTTAAAATCGGGTGAAAAGAGCCCACGTTTGTTCGTATGGTGTGTGGAGACGCTTAAATTGAAGTTCTGCTGTGGGAGATGAGTATTAAACTAATGCGTGAAATCTTTTCATCTTTAAACATAAATAAATAAATATTTAAGTTAATGTAGAAAGTCAAATTTTCATTTGAAAAGTTAGTATCTCCTCGTATGAATAAAGTGAAATACAAGCTTTTATCCAGCTACCTCAACTGAAATAAAATATTTTTCCGTTTAACTGCATTAAGTACTAAAACTTTCAACTTTTTAAACTTTTGACTGCGTGCTTATCTGTGGCTAATTTCGGTAGTAAGTCAGTAATTTTGTTAAATCAATGAAGATAGAGGGCCATTTTTGTATGTTGTTTCTCTCTGTGCCTTCAGAAGTGCAACCAGCGAATATGAGGCAGTAGGCATCTACCCAACGTTTCCCATTCCCCCTTTCTGCTCTGCAAAGTCCCTGTCTTACAGCTCGCAGGCCAAACTCCAACTGTGGGTTTAGAAACGGGTGCCAAGAAAAGGAGTTTTTCTTTTGTTGGTGCAGGTATTTTTTTCCTGCCTCCAAAAATGACGTAGAGTAGGACAGGAAGCACGTTCTTCTCGCTTGTCTTGCAGTGGTGGCAAAGACAGTAGAAAGGGTCTTAAACTGGCAAAATTTGACGAGAAACCTTTGTAATACCACGGACAGAGTTTTGTTTTGTGTAAAAGTAAAATAAAAAGCGATGAGGATGGCTGCCTCCTTGCTGATGTGGGCAAATATCTTTCTAGAAAAACTGTAGTGGCTACGCATATGTATAATTTTTAACATCAGAAAGTATGTCCTCAAAAACAAGCGTAGGTTTGTGCATTTTGAATGATAAGGCTTGTCCAGCTTTTCAGAATGGGTTATTGTTCAGAACTGTTATTTTGGAAGATTCAGGGTACCATCTATATCTGCTTTGAAACGTGGTGAGAATGCTGAGACGGAAATTAGAAGATTGCTGTTGAAATGCACTGACCACGTGATGACTAAAACTAACGAAGATAAATCTGTAAATAGAAAGAAAAGTGGTATTGCATTGAACTTTGGAAGAAGTGTCATCTATTTCTTGCTTTTGCCATGGCGTTCTAGGTAACACAGGGCAAAATATTTTACTTTTCTGTTCGTCCTTTCTGTCCTGTTCGTCACCTATGGAATGGGGTTAATTATACTTTCTAAAGCGCTGATGTGGAATAAATCCAAAACATTATAATTAATACTTAATTATATTACATACGTGCTGCCATCAATTCGCAGCTGAAATGGCACATTGGAAATGGAACTCTGGGTCTTGTGCTTTGGAAGACCCTCTCCCAGCTTCATAACCTGCAATAATTGGTAGGAAAAGGCCTAAGAAACTTGAGGGTCTCAAATGATTTCTTCGGTAAAGAGGGGTGACATGGATATATATGCGTTTCCTACATACTGTTCAGGCTGCTGTGTTCTAAGAAGTTCCTAACAGGGTTCTTGTATAGACAAAACAAATTTTAGCTTCTTTACTGTAATAGTCTTGAAGCTTATTAGACTTCCACATTGTACTGCTTTTAAAAGTAACTGGATAGTTGCAATTTTATTTTTTTGGTAGGGAACGTAAGAAAAAATTACTTTCTCTGTGGTATTTTTGGGCTTGTCATTTGTTGACTGCTTCTAAGAGGTCATTGCAAGATTATTTTCAGGACATGAAGTTGAAGTTTAGAGACCTGTACTGTCACTTGAAAAGCGTAGGGGTATGCCAGTAGTGTGTGGTGCTCCTGAGCTTTTCAAAGTCAGTATCATATAGATTTGGGTTTTTTTGTGTGCAATTTGTTGTGTTTTTTTTTTCATTTATTTGTGGTATCAGAAATTATGAACGAGTAATACAGACTATAAATGGCTTTGATTCTTATGACTGAGTTTCAGGCATTCAAGTCACATGGCCAAACATTCCCCACTCCTAATTAGGATGTTGTCATAAAACTTGGGTGCTCGCTGCTATGTATGTGCTATATCAAAACAATGATGTAATTTAAAGGGAACACTTTTCTAAGTTATTTCCATTATAAATAACTAGGTTTTGTCACTTTGAATACACTCATGCCAGTACAGTAGAAAAAAAAAAAAGCATTCGTTATTGTTACTTACTGTTTTCCTAGCACTGCTTAGGAAGTGTTGCATAAGCTTTGACATAAGTTTGGTTTTAAATTGCCTGGTGCAAGCGATACCCCTGTTAATTGTAAGTCTATTAAACTGTTTCAAGTCAACCAAAATAAGCCACTTCTGAGCCAGTTGGTATACATCTGTAAATTGTTTTAAATTAATTTGATTAAACCGATTGAAGTTTTATGCATAGCTGAAACTGGTCTCTGCAATGGTGCGCATGTTAAACATTCGAGAAGTTCTGCGGCATAAAAATGCATGTTTAAGTCAGCTTTGACAATTTCTTTCTGTTTTATCTTTTTAACTGCTTATGCTACATGTAGCCTTTGAGAAGGGCTGCCAGGAAGGTTCCTTTCTTAGGGGCTTTTGCAACATGTAAGGGCTGGCTGTATCCGGGGTTAGTAATCTCAGTTTTGTGAAGAGGCTTGCTCTAATAAATGTAAGACGTATTCTCCTACGCACTTACGGGCTATGATTGACACCAAGACTTGTCGCGCTTCCATCTGGAGGCCCATTCATATGTTTATGCAGTGCTACTCTTCGGCTTGGCGTGCAGATGGATGCTCAGTTTTCAGGAGAGCTGTTGTGCAATGTTTGTTCAGTTCCCTCCCTCTTTGTGTACTCGTTTAGCATGAGTTGGCAATTTTCCATCTTCTTGTCCCCAAAATTTTTTTTATTACCTAGATGTAGAGGAAAAAACGTCCTTCCTCCATTGTATGCCTGGAGCTTCTATGTAGCTGATCTGTATTTAATTTGCTGAAACTGGAAGAAGGAAATTGAAATTTCCAGGTTGCTTTGTGTTCAAACTTCTCAAAACTTTCAGAACCGAGAAAGATACTTTGCCTGTGTAAACGTCAGATGACTACCTTTTGGGTGTTTCCATGCACTCAATTCTGTGTAGCTCTTTCAGACACTCAGTGATCCAAAATTACAGCTTTCAAAAGTGTAACACCATCACATGCATCAGAGGAGTATTTTCGTGTAGACTATGTCCACTAGATTAAGCAGTGCTAGTGGAATGCAGGAAACATTACTTACTTGAAACTGCAGTAAGCAGTAACTGATTAAACAAAAAGACAACAACGTGTATCAGAGCATCTAAAATTTGTTTAAATTTACCTGAGGTTAGCTGGACTTCTATAGCTTTATTTCTTTAAAGTCATACTTCCTTATGAGTTCACGAAAAGAAGTCAACAGTACAAATGGACAAGCCATAGCAAACAGTATACATCTAACTTTGTGGATAACGAGCAAGGGTTTTTTGGTTAATATGTAGAGCTTTCATTTTAGGGTGAGGGGAATGAACAGCCAGTCTCTGATGCACTAAAATATGTAAATTAGTTGTTAAAATAAAGTATCTTGTAACCTGTTAAACTTGTATCTTATAGCAGAAAGGTTGTAAAAGTTGTGTCTAGTTTCAGCTAATGCTTTATTTCACCTCCCTTGAGGGAGTTGTGCTTCTCCCTGCGCTCAGTTATGGGAATGTCTACAGTTATTATTTGGCCTGTCAATGCGACTCTTGAGACTTTGATACAGAAAAATATTTCTTCCAAAAAGGCTTATAAATTGTTAAGATTTATCCTTGCTAGGGGTTTTATATGCATACTCTTACTTCAGGGGTGTGGTTTTCTCATATTTGCATCTGATAGTAGTATGGGCAGTACTTTTAAGCGTAAAAGTAGCTGTAGGACAGCTTCTCTAGAACTGACCCATAGAAGAGGCAAAGGATACAAACTTTCCTATTCTCACCACAAAAACTGAAGCAAGTGACTCTGTTTTCGATATTAATTATTTTCTAGGCTTTTCCTATTTAGGATTTATCTAGCAAAAGAATTTCTTTTTGGTCATATGTTGTTGATATTGCATGTTTGCCATAGACGGTTGTAAGGTTTAACTTAATTTGGAGATTATCCAGTTTTCATTTTTAGACAATTTGAAGTAAATTAGAGACCTAAAATTCTTAGGGTTAAAAAGAAAACCTGTCTTTAAGTTGAAGAAGCACTTGTAAATGTTGCAGTTTGAATATTTGTCTATTTCCTGGAGAATAAGCTGGAGGTTTGGTAGGCTATTAAAAAAAATAAAAAAAGGGAGTCAACAGATTATGATTTAAATTGCTTGAAGTCAAAAGTATAGTTTTCTTATTCTGTTCTATTCTTTCAGTGTAGTGTGGTATTGTGATCATATTTAAAAGTTTGAATAGGGGGTTGAAGGCTTATCGTGCATACTCAGCCACTACTCACGTGTGGTACAAAAGCATAGGCTAAAATGATGGTAATTCACTTATTGTCAAATGTTTCTTTACTTGCCAAACTTAGTTGGAAAAAGTTAAACTTCGGCTGAATCTCTCATTAAGCTTCTAAAGCATGACCAAAATCAAAAAGTACTGCATGTGCCTTTTATTGACTTGTCCACTGAGTTTTGCAGTGAAAGCAGTATTTGCAGCTGTCCTCTTCTTGCTTCTCACACTGGCCAAACCAGTAGTAAATACCTGACCAATCATGGAAACTTTATAATCACGTCAATAGTTGGGAAGCATTTGTTTACATTAGGAAAAAGGGGCGTGCTATAATAGAGTATTAGCTTTTTATACTAATACATGTTAATGTTGAACAGTTTTAGTCCAAAGCAGACAGAACTTGCACTTAGACAAATTGATTAGAAACATAGGAAATAAACAGTGCTACAGATGGCCCAGAAATTTCTGGCTAGTTTACAAAATGTAGATTTAGATTCGGAATTATCTCTATGTGCAGCAAACTAACTTAGTCTTTTTTTTTTTTTTTTTTTTCTAAGTCTGTTAAGTAGCTTAGTAAAACGGAGTTCATGTAATCTGTTTCCTGTTATGTACAAGTCATGGAAATGCTGAATTCTGACTTCTCAGTTGCTGACAGGGTTACTTTCATTTCCATGAGAAAATCATTGCAGATAGTTCTCCATGGAGGGACGTGGAATGATTGCCTACCCTCGCTTTCTGGGAGTGTTGTTTGTTTTGTGTACGAAGTTGGTCCGTATTCCTTATTGTGGGCTTAAGTGAGGTGTTTGCTTGTATTTTAAGTCTTACTTTTTCTGATGGCTTGCTCTCAGGAGACATTTATGTCATATCTGAGAAAGAGCTCTCTTATGGTGGCGTAAAATGGGAAACCTCAACAAGAACCCCAGCTTCTGGAGAGAGAGTTCTGTTAGCTCTAGGGAAAAAGGAAAAACTGCTAATAAGCTTAAGTGTAATTTAATGGGGTCATCCTCAACAGATGGTATTTTAACCCTGATATGACATTCAGAGTAGTTTTTCAGACTGATCTGGTAGTGTGTTGCATACAACCTGGTATTTCTCCCAGGGTGCTGCTAGCAGAGGGATGTGCATCAGACTTCATGGGCAGTCTGTTACGGAAGGGGATGGTAATTGCCTCTGAGCAGGAGTGGAAGGTCTCACCAGTTCCTTCTACTGCCTGCTGCATTTATTTATTTTTAAGACAGTTCGTATTGGGCTTTCAGTGATCCCAGCAATTACTGTTGGCATCAGGAAGGAGCACGTAAAAATCGTAGTGAAGAATAATTGGCTCTACCTACAGTTCCCATGTACAGAATTTGATGCCACATCTGTGCAGGGCATTAAGGAAAAAAACACACAAATAAACAGTGCCAATGCTATATATGTATGTAGGGGGCAAGTACTTGTATTTTTGTAAATTGAACTACATTTTTTTTCTCTTAGCTTCAGCATACATCTGTATCCTAAATACAGAGCCTTAACTGTGATGCTCAGTATGTGAGTATTTGAGATATCCTTCTTAAAAATAACCACTAAATGGAGTGGTTATGGATAGGCAATATAGCTTTTCCTGAGCAGAAAAACATTTGCTCACTGCACCGAGATATCATGCTTTATTTGACATAGGTACACAAATGTCTCCCCAGGCATGAGTAGAAGATAATGTAGTTTAGAGAATTGTCCTCAGGTTAATTATCAGGACTCTTGATTATGTAACTTGTAAATAATCAAGCAGTTTCAAAGTCTAGATGTTAGTGCTTTTAGGTGGAGCCTGATATTGGTAAGATAGGCTGCACTTGGTGTTGTATTTGCAAGTGAAAACATCTTTTAGCTGCACCAGATTTAAACTGCATGGGACTAAGTCACAGTGCCTGCTTTGGTCTTGCTGCTTCATTTAATCTTTAATAGATTTTTCCCTTAGCCTTGGATAACTACCTATCATATATAAAATATGTGGCATTCAGAGAGCTTTTTTCACTTATGAAACTAACTGTTCTGTTTCTCTGTTGTTCTGTCTGCTGTTCAACATGACGTTAGGAACGAGACTAGAACTGATTAGAAGACTTCATTTAAGTGGAAAAACTAGTTCCTTACATTAAACTACACTCACAATTAGGGAACAAGATGATGATGGAAATTGGTTGCTCTGGATCATTCAGTTCCACAAGGATTTGCAGAGTTACATTTCTGATAGATTGTCAGCACTCAGGAAGGCTGCAGCCAGAAGTAGGGTCATGGCTATGCTACCCTTCCTGTGTTTCTAAACTGGCAGGAAATTTATGGAGCCTCCAGTATAGGAAAGATTAAAAGTTACCCCATTATGAACAGTCACACTTAAAAGTTCACAAGCAGTCTGTGTTCAGCACATTTGGATCAGTGAGTTGGTTCAGATAGGAGAAACGCATTAAAGTAAAGCAGAGAAAGCACACACGATAAAGGAGAAATTTATTATTTTTTCTAGAAGACATGCTTAATGCTTGTTTGTAAAACCTCCAGATTTGGGCATGACAACAACTGTTATATTAGAGTTTGATTTTGTATTCTAATTGAAAATATCAGTACTTTCTTAATTACAGAGCTACTCTGGTGTTTTATAATGTGGTGGCATTCATCAGGGTTTATACTAAGTAAATACATGAAGATAATAAGGCGCCTGTTAGTGCACCTGTAATCAAAATTATCCTGAGCTTCAAACTGCAAGGAGAAATAAGTAGGAGTGCAACTGTTTACTTCTTGTGTTTGCAGATATCTGGCTTCCTCAAAACTAATTTGCTGGTTTGCAGTCATTTTATCGCTGTTTCTTTTTCGATTGCGGGTTTCTTTTTGGCTAGTTTTTCCCAGTGCCTGGAAGAACTAAAGCATATAAATCCTTACTAGTAATCTGAATGAAATTGCCGTTCACTCGCCTGTTAATTGAAAATAAATGTATTTGTGTCTACATGGTGTCCTTCAAGGGAGCTTGCTGCATTAGTGCTCAGACTGATGCATGCTCCAGGGGCCTGCTACTGCAGCGCTGCGAGCTTCCTCCAGCCACCCATCCACCGCCTCCTTGCTTCTGCTGCTCCTGCTGAGCAGCGCAGCTGTTCGCATCCTCATCGTGATCTGGACCACCGACCTTCGTTTTTATTTGCCAGCTTTATTTTTCAGCTGCTGCACAACTGCCCCGATCAGGTGTGCCTTAAGGCTGCTCAAGCAAATTTTTTTTTTTTCAGAACAAAAAGGTCAGAAATGGTTGGAGGGATTTATGACCAAATCCCCAGCTCCTCTCGCTGAAAATGTGGAGCTGCTGTCGTGAAAAGTTCAGGATTGTATTTCTATCCTTCTTTCCCTTCCACTCTGAACATCCGTGCAGCTTTCCCAAGGGCGTACTACTGTGTCTTGAGCAGCAGCAGTGATGTGGATCTGAAGCTTTTGGAAGGGAGGAGGGGCATGGATAGTTTCACAGGAAAACTCTTAAGAGTAGCAGTGCTATTGTACCATGCCTCGCCTAACCTTCTTTTAATTTCTATTGTTGCTTTCTCCTGTCCACAGGAAGTTCACTGTAGTGCCAAAGGCGATAAGCTGGCTCACTTTCTTAATCAGTGTTTAGGGCAGTGTCTTAATTTTAATGGCGAGATATGTTGTAGTGATCGGAAAACATTTTAAATTTTAAAACTAGATTTAAGAATAGACAAAGGGAAATTACAAAGGGAAAAATGAGATTAGTGATTTTTACTGATTTTACAAACAAACAAAACACACACACACACACAAAAAGACTAATGATCTGTGAAGAATTGGACTGATAGGAAGTCAAGTGATCCCAAAGTCTGAATTTTAGTTCATGGGAAATAACGAAAGTTAGGCGAGAATGAAGAGGGTGTTCAGTATTAAGTATGTATTCAATAAGATATAAAGCAAAAGAATGCAAGAGCTGTAGGAGTTCAAAACGGAAATGGCTTTGAATGTAGCCTAAATATATGGAAAGGAGGAGTTGTCGGTAGAATCATAGTAGAGGCTGCTGAGGGTGATTTTAGTTCGTTTTACATTAAGAGAACTAACAGCAGTTAGTAAAAGCTGAACCATTAGAAATCATTCAGTTCATGAAACTTGAGCAGTTATTAAATTTTATAGGTTCTATACTTTGTTCTGTAATTGCTTTAGCACATTGTGTTTCATGGTTTTTCTGTCTTTTTATTAATCCTTAGGGGGAAAGAAACAATGGCTTTGACGTTCTCTATCACAATATGAAGCATGGACATTTGTCAACAAAAGAATTAGCAGACTTTATTAGGGAAAGGTAAGTATTCATCCTTGCTGATTCTGTGTCTTTAGTGTACTATTTTTGGCTTTTATTTCAGTTTGCCATGTGTTGCAGTAACATGCTAAATATGTAAACATCAGTGAGTGTTTCAAGATCTCTCATATCCTACAAGAATATCTAGATTTATTCCATTCACTTAGAACTGGATAGTGACTCTTAAGCATTAATTAATAATAAGCTTCCAGTTTTTCAGGTTTGATTTGAAGAAAAAAAAAAGGCAAAAATCTGGAGTATCACATTAGGGGTCCCTCAGTTTATTTAAATTAATCCCAATTTTCATCATGGCTGGAAGAAAAGCAATAATTTAACAAGTACAAAGTATCAGTCTCCCAAAATTTCTGACCATAGCTGTAGAGTTGGGGTAGTAGCAACTGCAATTATGATCTTTAAAAGTTATCCTTTCAGATTAAGATGTCGAGAGATCAAGTTCTTAAAAGAAAAGGGAGTGGTATATTGGGATAAGAAAATAATACACAGAAAATAAGCCAAGTTCTTTATGGGATAGAATGGAGAGAAATGAAATCTGCAGGTACAACTTCCTAAACAGTTGACTTACTGCCGTTTTCACTCTTCTTTATGGAAGAAGACAATTGCTGCTACTTGGAATGCAAGAATTTACATTCTAGATGAAATTAATTATATGTCTGGTTCAGAATTTTGTCTCATACAGTTAATGACACCATTAATGACCATAATGACACCAAAAAACATTTTATTTCAGAACTGCTTACCTTGACTTCATTCTGTTCTGCATCTTTGTGTATTGCAAAGTAATTAAGAGATGTTGTCCACAGTTACCTGTTCCCCTCCTTCCTCTGCATAGATGAACATAGAATAGAATGTTATTTTGCATTGCTCCTTTCTGCTGGCAATGTGGAAGTGGATGAGCAAGATTCATTAGGTGCCTCCTACATTTTGTGTTTTTATGCCCTACTTGTACCTGGGCTGTACTGTTTTCTGGGCTGTTGTCTCTGAAAACCAAACCTGCATATGTTCACATTTTCTGCCTTTGGGTTCCTTTCGAACGTAGCAAGCAGTTTTATTCAAATGTGGAAACACAGGAGAGTGAAAGTTGAAAATTGCTGGATAGGTAGAGGAGACAGATCATGAGTTACTGATAACACTTTAAAAAGTTAGAGCACTTAACCATTGTATCTATGTTTGTAATGTGTTCATTTGAAAGAACACAGTGTATTTGTACTATATGTGCTGTTAAAACTGGATATTCCTGGAAAGACCAAAAGGTTTTCCCCTTGGCTAGGTCCTGGATCTGGTGGGACACTCAAGACTACCATGGTCTGTCTGATCCTTGTGGGCACTCTAGTCTCTGTTATATATGCAACTTTCTAAGCTTATTAGAGAGAGAATTTTTCTAGGCTGTGTTGATTTACCAAGTCAATTGCAATTCAGTTTTCAACAGTGTTGTTTCACTGTTTCATTTTTCTTTCGGAGTACTTGCTAATGGTAAAGTTCTTACAGGACTGAGGGACAGTTAGATATTTGGACAGTTCTTTACTGCCTTTTTTTTCTGGATATGCTGCTGCTCTGAATGGCAAAGAGTTGCTTCGTTAGTAGTTACTACCTTCGAGGAGGTTCAGAAATGTGTTTCCTGAAAGAATGAATATGTGGGGGAGCACTCTGCTCAGCACTGCTAAATCTTTGATCGGGTGGGATATCTGTCTTTCTTCTGAAACATAGGTGTCTTAGCTCTATTCTTGATAAAGTGCATAGACATGCTGTCTTTAAAGGAGTGAAAATGTATAAAGATTGGGTTACCCGACATTTCTTTCTTTTCTTGTTTAGAAATACACACTTTGCATACTGGGAAGATTTTGTAGGTCAACTGTGTGTTGTGTTTGTATGTATTTAACACCTAAAGTGTGTATATATAAGAAACTGTTCTCAACTAGGAACTGAATAGGTGTTGTGTTGGCTTTTCTCCAGAAGTCTTTCAAACCTTTTTGTGCACCAGTTGTCTGTAAATGGCCTAAAAAGGAACTCCTTGATCAGAAGAAACTGGCAATGCACGTATTCCCATTTCAGTTTAAATGTTTAACAGATCCCAACCAAAGACATTTTCAAATAAGTAAGAACTAATTTAACCAGGCATTCATAGTATGTTACTGGTATATCATATTGCTCTGGGAAGTCAGTTGATACAACAAGCGAAGATAAATGTGCCCAACCAGTCAGCAGCATCTTTTGGTTTTTATTGTTTGTAACTGTTGTGTGCTGATAATCTGTAGCAAGTTTCATAACTTCAGGGTTGTGAAGATCGTTCATTAAAGTATTCTGTAAATTGTTCTGAAGAAAAGAGCTGTGGATTTTGGTCAAAAAGCGCTTTTTTGTTGTTGTTTGTTTGTTTTTAAGTGTGGAGTTTTAAATCTAGAAAAAAATGATAGAAGCTTTTGATAATTTATCAAAACACATTGTTCATCGTGATAATTAAAGAAACATCAGTATATGTACTTTTTTCAGTGAGTAAGCTTTCCCAGCCTTGGAAACTTAAAACCTTTTTCCGATCATCAAGAATACTTACATATGAGGAAGAAGAAAGTTGTGTAATTTCTTGTGGTGAATAAATTTGTAGTTGTTTGTAGGTGAGATTTAAAATGAAGTTGAGTTGCTGCATTTTACATTTTAATCGCCATCTCCTAGTTGATTGTCTGGCTGATTAGCTTGTTATTTTTGAAGTTCAGTAGACTTAAATACATCTGTCAGAGTTTCAGGTGACTATTACTACTTCATTTCGTATTTTCATAAGTACTGAGTATTGGCTTAGGGTCAAAAATGGCAATAGTGTGCATCTTAACCTTAGCAATAGGAAGATTGATGTGGGAAAGACTTGAAAGGAGTCACTGCTATGGTACATTGTGCATGACAGCTATTCCATGACAGCTGCCCCAACACAGACTCTCAGCATTCCTCCTGAGAGGAATTAATGGTGACCCTTGGATTTTGAATCCCTTGGATTTTGAAAGATCTTTAAAAAATAAGTATAAACAGTAGAACACAATACATTTTGCTGCATGTCACTTCACTGTTTTCCAGACTCAAATGTCACTATGCATAGAATTTAAAACCGTGAAAAAAACTAGAAAGGCTACATAAGACCTCATTATATTTATGGTGAACAAACGTGATCGCTCAGTAAGCATTCAGTTTGTGTAATGTTTTTATTACAAATTTATTCAATCATGCTGCTCTGTAAATCTCAGGTATTGAGACAGTGTTAGATGGGTGATTGTGTCACTTTGTTCTAACTGTTACTAAAGACAGGAAAAAGCAGAGAATAAAAGAAGGAAGGTATTGCCTTTTGCGAGTCTTGAGTCCTTCAGTTTTACTTGTTCCAGTTCCCTTCAACATTCTGTCACAATGTTCTTAGATTTATTTATTTTTTTTACATATTTCTTTGGTTTTGCATATAGTTTTTGTGGGATCATTAAAATGGAACAATTTTCAGCTCAAGAAACAGTCCTGTACTTTGCATTTTTAGAATTCATGTTTATCTGTCTTTAAGTATCTTCAAAATTTCAATTGTGCTTTTGGTTGTTTTCTTTGACAGGGCTACAATAGAGGAAGCATATTCTAGGTCAATGACAAAACTAGCTAAATCAGCGAGCAATTACACACAACTTGGGTAAGTAAGTGTGCACAAGAGAGAAATAATTAACTACATACATATTAAGAATCCAGTTTGCTTCTGAATATTTTATTGGCGATCTTGAAAGTAGCATAACTTTGCCACCTTTAAAAATGATTGTTAGTCCTTCAGCTAGTATGCAACCATACAAAGTATACAGATATGACAAAAATAAAAGACAGTATAGTTCTTTATGTAGATATTAAAAAAAAAAACACGACAACACAACCAAACATGAGGAGGGCTGTTTGTTCCTCTATATTTAAGATTGAGTTCTTTTCAGACAAAATAATGAACATGACTTTCTATTAAGTGCTCTCAAACCTAATTGTTCTGAGTGGAGAACATATTGTCTACAAATGTGGCAGTGAATTTATTTCTATTTCTAGCTGTGGTTACTGCAAATAAAATAAAAGCCTTTAGCCTCATGTAAGAAGTCTGAGCTGTAGGCATAATCTTTCTAACAAAAAAAAATCCATTAATCATTTAATTTTTTAAAGCATACCTCAAAAAAAGAAAAAAGAAATTATGGAATGAATCTATTGAAAAGTCACATTCTTAACTTCTCTGAGGACAGAGTTAACACTTCAGAGAACGGAAATATGGAGAGCTTTTATCAGTAGATCTAGCACTATTACAGTATGCACATAAATATGTTAAATTTTTGAGCTATTCTTGCATCATCTGTAGGAATATCCTTGTCATTTTCATGGTGTTGATGACAGAGAAGACTGAGTGGATTGAGTAAACTTTTATATTTTACCTGTGTTGACTCTAAAACAGCAAAAACTGAAAAAGCATATAGTACATTTGAAAGATATAATAACGTTATTTATAACATAGCAGTTGTTGGGTTTTTGTTTATTTGCTTCAGTTTAGGAGCACAGCTTAACTTCTGTAAACATTGATACATTAGCACTATTTTAAAAAAGTTAGCTGATTGAAAGGAAAAAAATCCAGATGAACATTATTTTTTTCCTCCCCCCCTCAATCCAGGACATTTGCACCAGTTTGGGATGTTTTCAAAACCTCAACAGAAAAACTAGCAAGCTGCCACTTGGATCTTGTGCGGAGATTACAAGAGCTAATAAAAGAAGTTCACAAGTATGGAGATGAACAAATTAAAGCTTATAAAAAGGTTATTTTTTTTCTTATGTGTGTCCAGTGACTTGTTAACATTAAAGTTCAGAAGGTTGGATTTTGATGACTGTGTGATATTTGGCAGACTAAAGAAGAAGTTTCAGGAACATTGGAAGCAGTGCAAAGCATTCAAAGTATCACTCAGGCCTTACAGAAGTCAAAGGAAAACTACAATGCAAAGTGTCTTGAACAAGAACGTTTGAAAAAGGAAGGAGCAACACCAAGAGAAATCGATAAGGTAATTCTGTGACATCTTTCGTAAAATTTATTGAGTTGTCAAGGTGTAACACATTCACATTGTATTAGTGAAATGCTCAGAATGGGTTAAAGGCGGTAAGCTGTAGCTATTTTATAATGTACATGATCCTTTGAATGCCTAGTTAGGTTTTGTTTACGCTTGCTTCCTTATCTGTTCTTTCTAACTGCACTGCAGTTCTAATTATGCTGTATTACTGCCTCATACGGTAATTTCGTTTAGTGGCTTTTACAGAAATTTCATATAATTGTTTCAGCATCTACTACGTTTTTAATGCATTTTCGTATGTAAATATTCAAACACTCAATGCCCTCTTTTTTGAATTAAGGAGTAGAGAGGTTTTTACGTTGTCCTTTCAACTGAGACAAAGTAGTTAATTGTCAGAGTATTGAAGTCTGTTCCGTTGAAAAGAAAAACAAGCTAACATTACTTTCAAAGCTAGTTTAGGAGCTCCCAATTACACAGATCAAAATCCCTAGGGATAAGTATCCTGATGCTGTATTTAGTACTGTCCTTGGGTCATGGGAGAGTTTGATCCATTCACAGAATCATTGAATGGCTGAGGCTGGAAGAGACCTCTGGAGACCATCTCGACCAAACCCTCTGCTCAAACAGAGACACCTGAAGCCAGGACCACAGGTCCATGTCCAAGTGGCTTTTGAAGATCTCCAAGGAGGGCGACTCCACAACCTCTCTGGACAACCTGTGCCAGTGCTGAGGCACCCACATAATAAACAAGTGTTTCCTGATGTTCAGATGGAACCTCCTGTCTTTCAGTTTGCGCCCATGGCCTTTTGTCCTGTCACTGGGCTGCATTGAACGGAGCCTGGCTCTGTCCTCTGCATTCTCTCTTCAGATATTTGTAGGCATGGATAAGCTCACCCCGAGCTTCCTCTTCTCCAGGCTGAAAAGGCCCAGCACTCTCAGCCTTTCATAATAGGGGAGGTGCTCTAATCCCTTCGTCTTTGTGGGTCTTTGCTGCATTCTCTCCAGTGTACCTGTGTCAGTCTAGCAGTTGGAGAGTCCAGCACTGGACACAGCACTATAGGTGTGGCCTCACCAGGGCTGAGTAGAGGGGAACGATCACCCGCATCAACCTTCTGGGAAAACTGAAACTTTCTCTTGATTTCAGGAAACAAAGTAGAGGGAAGTGGTTATGTTTCCCTGTCTCTATACTTTCTCTCTTTTAATCTTGATACCTCTGCCTGTTTCTTTTGAGGTTATCTGGTCTGTTCATGTTAAAATGGTCCTAGTACCTTTTTTCTGTAATCTTGGTGGAGCAGATAGGATTGGTTCATTGATGACAACGGTGATCCTGTTGACAATGTTCTGATTGTTTTATTTTTAATTTAAATCTATTTTTCCCCTGATTTGTATTTCAAATAGCAATCTGTGTTGGATTCTAGATATGAATCAAAAATATGTGGGACAGCAGATGTTTTCTTGCCAGTCCATTCAAAATACATTTATTTTTCTGAACTTCTGAAAGTAGTTCAGAACTTTTCAGTTAGAAAAGTTGACTTGATGGAAGGCTTGCTTTTAAGATATAATCCATAATCCCTCCTCTGGTCAGAAACAAACAATCAGAAAAATCAGTCTAACTAATAGCTATGCCTCTGCAGAAGAAAGAGAGGAAATGCTGTAGGACAAGGGCCACTTTCTGATGTTTTATGCATCTTTCTTAGATAATTTTGCCCAAACAATAGGGCAGCATGGTTGAAACTCAGCTAGTACTTCAAAAATGTTTCTGGTGGGAGCTAGTAACTGTGACTATTGCATCCCTTCCATCATGTCTTTATTAAAATTTACACTTGTACTTTTAGAATTGTGATAAAGATTGTTTTCTTATATTTTTCTTTTGGCAGAGAATAATTTTGTTATGTTTAGCGGAACATCAAAAGTGTTTTTCTCAAAATCACACAATACCTACTGTATCACAAGACAGAGGATTTGTACCAGTATGCTAAGAGCTTATCATTAAGTTTAATATTTCAAGAGATACTTTATCAAAGAATCTGAGGAGGCATGGAAAGCTTGCAATTTTAATTGCAGCTGATAGTTAGTGTTAGCTTGTGTAGTAACTTCCTGTTTTTCTCTGACATGTTAACTTCTGTATTTATAGTGACTTGACAAAAAATTCTTGACTAATCTTTATTATTTCAGTTACTGTAAAACTGCTAAATAGAGCTCTAGCGATTGCTGTACCTGAGAATAGACACATCCTGTTTTCAGAAGGGATTAGTAGCTAATCATGCAATGTTCACGTTCCATCATTGTCTGTCTTGCTGATTGTTTTCCGTATGTACTCTTCAGCAGACAACACTCATGATTCTGCTCATAGTTAAACATGATGACAAGAGGCAGAGAACATTTTGTTTATGTCAAAATCCCATGCATGCAGAGTTCAGTTACATAATCCTTCACAAAAGAAACTTTTTTTGAAGTCTTTTAATTTGGCATTTCCTTTCGTTTCAAATGATCAAGTTCGGAATCCTCTCATTGCATAGCAATCATAATTATTTTTAAAACCAAGTGTTTATAGAGCACCTTGCACTTTCAATAAAGTAAAGCATATTTGGGAAACAAGATAGGACAGTTTTCTTCTTGGGAGTTCCCCTGTGTGAATATGCAGGAGAAAGAATCATGAAGCAAAATTCAGGGCAAATTGTAGGTTGGTCTGATATGTCCTGTCCTGCTGTCCTTAATGCCTGAAGGATCCATATTCTTTGTACAATAAAGTATTTTGATGCTCTGTTTTGCTGGGTTTAGAGTACTACATGAGCAAGGTCTGCTTAAGCTTTCTCAGTAAGTTGATAAATTGAACTGCACCTTCAATTCCTCATCCTTTGAAGTCCTGTTTGATGTTTCCCCTGATAAACAAGTGCTAATGGTATATTGCTACTTGTGATTTAGGGTTATTTTTTCTTGGAAGAGGAAGAATAGAATTATCTTCTTCCAGAGGGCATCTTTGTATTAATTGATTTGAATGTTATAGACAGTGGTCAGCTTTATAACTCACCGCAAGTGAGTAGTAGTTGCTGTCTTTAATCTGGGACTGATAAAATCCCTTTGAAAGAGGAAAGGAAAGCTCTTCAGAACTAGAATAGTAAACATTCTGTCTTTACTCATGTCACTAACTGAAAAGTATTTCTGAATTGTTACAACTGGTGGGAAATTTCATTCAGATAAAGAAGGTATTTTGAACTTCTTTGGCAGAAAAAAGGTGTTGAGAAATAATTTTTATTTAATCTGTGGTTTTTTTTTTACTTGGATATAGCAAAAATATCAAAGTTCAAAAAACTTAATCTCCTGTCATGCTGTAAAATTTGAAAATAACTTCCCTACCAAAAACAGTTACTTCATTCATTTTTTTCCATGTTAAATTGAGATTCTCCTGTATTTCTTTTTATCTTTTAAGAATATCAAGTCCACAGAAAGAAAACTTTGGTTTATTGAAAACAAATAATGAAAAAAATCATTATAATGCCAAAAAATACTATTAGAAACAAATCTGAGCTGCATGAATCTGTCCATCACTTTGTTCTGCGTTAATTTCACTTTCAAATATCTTCTTTTACTCAGTTTCCATTATTTTTCCACATTCCTTATTTTTTTCTTTTCACTTCTAACAAGTGCCTTCTTGTTTTATTTTTTTTTACAATTGACTCTTTCAGAATTGCACTAAGAACTGTTTACTCTGAATTTCAACCCTGCTTTTTTCCTGTTTTTGTTGTTGTATATCTAAATATTTTATGTATCAGTGAAATAGCTTAATTTCAGCAGCACATACTTTAAAATGTTGATCTCAAAACAAGTGTATTATAAATTAGTCATTGATGATAAGAGAAAGGAATTTAAATGAGGTAGTTGCTTTGTTACCTTTTTTATGTGGCTTATTCTAAGCAGCATAATGATTTTATGCAGAAATCTCTAACAGTTTGAATCTAAGTTATTTGGTGGTAAAATTTTGTGATGACACTTTACTGTTTTGATATGCCCCTGGATCTTTTTTATAGGTCATCCTATGCTTTCTCTCAATAGTGACTTTAAAAGCCTTAGATATGATTGGATTGACACTTTTTTTGTACTGATCCATAGGCAGCAGTTAAATCGAAAAAAGCTACAGATACCTATAAACTGTATGTGGAGAAATACGCTACAGTTAAATCTGATTTTGAGCAGAAAATGACAGAAACTGCACAGGTAAGTGTTATACTAAATAAGACACTTTTAAAATAAATTAATATGTCTTATTTTATCTCTCTGAAGATACCAGCAATCAAGGCTTTTGAAAAATTAGTTCAAGATAGAATGATCTCCTTTGGAAATTGATGTAAACTGTGCTGTCAAAAGTAATAGGTTTGAAAGACAAACACTGGCCATGTGTATTGTGATGGCAGTGTCCTTGAATAATACACTGAAATACTAGCACTCCAGAAAGACATTTTGAAGAAATTTTTAGTAAGAAAACAAAATGAACTTCTGTAAGTGTTGTAGATGCATTGTGATGATGCAGGAAATCCTGCGAATTGCTGGTGACCCAGAATTCATTCACAGGAGTTACAATACCATGACCCATTATGTTTTTTTCATTATCATTCCAGCAAAACATTTCAGTAACAGCTTGTTAAAGAGTCTTCCCTTAAGTGCTTATCTGAGGTGCTCAAAAGCCCTTACCTCTATTCAAATGTCAAATGAACAAATGTTTTGTTGTGTTTTTTTTAAGGTGTTTTAATCTGTATTACAGAGGATATCATGTTCTCTGTATGCTCGAACATTCTGTTTCTTCTTATAATTTAAATTTTTTTTTTAAATCTTTTGGTAGCAGACTGTCCTAGATTTCAAAAAGCAAAATGCACCATTTCTGCTCTTTTTACTATTTAGTTGACATAATTACTTGTATACGTTTTCTGGTTGAAAAAAAGCTTTTACAAGATTGGAGTTATTGGAGTTTTCTTTTTGGTTGGAAATTCTTTGCTCTTTTGCTTAGTTTCAAAGATTAATTTTTTTTTTTAAATTATGTCATACTTATTACATGTTATTAATGTAGAAGTGTACAAGTGTTAGTGTTTTCCTTAACTTCTTGGAAATTAAGAATTAAATTAATAGTTCAATTAATTGAATTTTACAGTAAGGGAATTGTGTAGGTTGATACAGAAAAAGCTGTGCTGTCCTAAACTGTAAACTGCTTTTCTACTTTGAAAACTTGATTAGAACTTGATCTAGTTCATCTCCGAATACATATTCAACACAGACGTTAAAGAAAAAATACCAAATATATACCAGAAGTCTTCCTTGCAACCCCCCAGTCCAGGCATTTGTGACAAAAAAAATGCTCGGGTATACTACTGCTAAAGTCTGCCTTTAATGTGACTTATATTAGGAGTCTTGATACCCTTTTGTTGGAGAGTTTCCAATAGGCATCTTATTTGTGCAGTATCTTGACTAGGTTCTGATAGAGGAGCTATGCCCCAAGCTTTTCTTTTCAGTTTGAGTTGAATTTGGCTAAGTACATTCTTTTTCTCGCCTTGTAAAAATGTGAATCTTAAATATTTTGTTTGTTTGTTTAATTGTGTAGTGATGATTGCAGTTATTCGGTGTTATAAAAGGTTTTATTTAAAAAAAAATCACTAAGGAAATTCATGGGTGCTGTGGTAAAGGTTCTAAGTCCTGTTGTCCTTCTCTATCATCTCTGATTTGCTAAGCTCTGTTTTCAATACATGTTTTAAGTTAGTGTTGCAGTCAAAAGCAGTAGTTGTCCTCTTTCTGGTCTTTTGTCGTGTATTTGTTTGAGAAACAGCCTTGTAGAGCTAAGCCAGATAAAACTAATGTATTGAGGAAGGTTAACATTAACCCAGAGGAGATTTGGGTTCTAGTTTATGAAGAGATCATACAAGCATTTGTGCTGGCACGAAGGAAAAGGCAA